>NW_024962262.1:56776789-57041137 GCF_019238085.1 Lagopus leucura
AAGAAAGGAAGAAAGGAAGAAAGGAAGAAAGGAAGAAAGGAAGAAAGAGAGAGGGAGAAGGAAAAAGAAAGAAAAGAAAGAAAAGAAAGAAAGAAAGAGCCTTTCAGTATTTAAAGGAAAACTGTAATAAAGAAAGGAACAGACTCGTTAGCAGGATCTGCTGTGATAGGACAAGGGGAAATGGTTTCCAATTAAAAGAGGGGAGATTGAGATTAGATACAAGGAAAAAGTTCTTTGCAGTAAGGACGCTGAGGCACTGCAGACACTCAAGGTCAGGTTGGATGGAGCTCTGAGCACCCTGGTCCAGCTGTAGTTGTCCCTGTTCATTGCACTAAAGGACTAAATGGCCTTTAAATGGTGCCCTGTAACTCAAAATTCTATGGTTTTAAGAATGAAAGAGAGAAATAAAAAGAATGAAAGAAGGAAGGAAAGACAGAAGGAAAGCAAGAAAAGAAAATAGCAAAACTGTAAATACACCGAACCATCCTCTCATGGCCACTTTTCTTTCATTTTTAACCCTCAGTAGGCAGGCAGACATGATCATCAGAATGCAGTGCATGAAGAAAGGCTCCTCTGAAACAACCCACACAGTGGGTGCTTCCTGAGCTCAGTGGGATTAGGGCAGCTATGGTACAGACATTGGCTGGCAATGGAGAGACAGAGGCAAGAGGTAGAGCTCATAACTCTCAGCCTTTTCTTGGCCTGCCTGAGTGGGAGGAAAGGTGGATTTTGTTTCTTTGGAATCCCATTGGATAACAGTGAGGAGAGGACTGGCAAGTCATGAATGTGCAGCCAGGGAAGCACACGTCCCTGGCACACCTAAAGAGATTTCCTGCTGCTCCCTGGAGCTGATTCCAACTTTCAAGGCGCATGGTTGGTACCAGTTTGCCTAGCACGCCAGTGGAGATGAAAACAGACCAACCACTGGGAAGAAAAGCAGGTAAACAATGGGCCATTTGCAGATGGAGGTGGCTCTCTTTCAAATGCACACTGAAGTGAACTGGAGCCTCTCTGATAAATTTTACTCCTCTGAGAGCTGTGCTTCATGGGGTTCATGACTGCATAATCTCATTCACTATTGCTCTGAAAGTAGCTATAAATGTCAGGTTGCTGCAAGAAAACCCACAGAGGTTTCCTGTTTCTTATGGTTCAAGATAAAGGTTGCACACAGCATGGGCTCCACTCTCTGTAGCAGTTTTCTAAAAGGACTAGAGTGAAAAATCTACAATTAACTCAATTTCAACCAGCTTCTGAATCTTCAGAGTAATTAAAGTAATTAAACAGCCGTGACACCAGAAGCTGCAAAGCAAAAATCTGTGAGTGGATTCAGTGCAAAGCATGGTCTCACCTCTTGAGAAAGGCAAAGCACAAGACATGGGTTTCTCTTAGTGGAGTTCACCAACCCCCACAGGCTGGTCTGCAGCCTTGGAGAAGCAAAGAACTACCCTTCAGATCAGAGCAAAGCTGGTAGCTGGCTGCTGCTGCAGCAGCTGAGAACTTAGGGGAAAAATACTGCTCATACTAGTAAACCTAGTGTTTTTTTTCAGAAGAGAATGGTAATTCAGTATGGTGATCTGTCCACCATGGGGGATTGCATCTCCTGCACTGTTCTCTTCTGATGGCTTCTCTCTATCTTTCTTCCCTCCGGGAGGGAGAGAAGTACTGTGCAAGGCACTGCAGCATCTGCTCTGCTGCCTTGTGTGTGGTTTGATGTGAGCACCCCTGAGCACACCGCCCAGAGCCAGCAGCAGAGAAGGAGCAGCTGTGGTGACGTAGGCTGGGGAGAGCTGGGCAGCAGCGTGAACACTTGGGAGACCCTGCATGGGAAGAAACATTGCTGCAGAGCGTGCTGTGATCTGAATCGCAGGTTGCTGTGGTGATGCAGCTATGTAAGCTCGTGACATGAGCTGAAGTCAAAGATGTTACAACAGTGCAAACTGACTTGGAGATAAGAATCACCTTGATTTCCCTTGTAGCAGGTCCCACGGGGGATGCTGCTAACATGGCTTTGAGGTTTGAGCTTGTCAGGGCTTCAGGGAAGGCATAGAGAAATCCAAGGGACTTGTGCTGGCATGGACTATTTCAGCATCTCCCTTCAGCTACAGAGTAAGCACCCTTGGTAAGTGGAAAGTGGGAGCTGGTGCTGCTTACAAGAAGTGCTGTGCAGAGGAGTTGAAGGAGACAACTGTCCCTTAGGGAGGCTGCATCACCCCCAACACTTTCCTAGGCAGAAAGAAACAAGCAAGTTGGGGATTGGTTCACTCAAAACTTTTCTCATCATAGGCTTCTCTGCTATTTTCCACCATGTGACAGAAAGGCTGTACTGTACCTCATAAAAAAAAAGTCGGTGTCCAGAAATTGAAGTTTGAATAATCCCTAAATTGCTGGTTAAGGGAAGTTAGAGTGATCCCCTGCATCCTCATGTCCCTGTGTGAATTGTTACCTAGCTCAGCTCTCAGGGGAATCACGCTCATCCAATTTTTGTAGCCCTGATACTGCAGCCCCTGAACTGAAGCTGAGAAGAAACTTCATGTGGAACTGAAGCCAGTATTACTCAAAGGGGTTGTGAATGCTCCCCCCTGTTTGAGTGGAAGGCAACCACATTCATTAAAATACCACTAGCTAGTGCTACACAGTTGGACTAGGTGATCTTAGAAGTCTTTTCCATACTTAATTATCCTATGATACACAGCCAGTCTGCTGGTTATTTTAAACTTCAAGACATGAACTCATCAAGTAAGATCTAGTTTTGGGCTTTCACCACTAAGCTTCATCTTGCAGCATCTTTAATGGAGTGTTGAAAATGTGCATACACTTCACCACTTTTCTTTTAAACCTGTAAAACAAAGTCCAGAAACGCTCGCTCAGCTGCCCCTAACTTAGAAGCTTTACAGATGCTTTATTTCATGAAATTCTCACAGTTCCTTTTTGTCCAAAAGTATGCTAGTCCTGATCAGACTGAGCAACAGGATACCCCTTTCTTAAGCCCATTTTATAGTCAAAACTAAAGTGTTCTGCCTCTTTTCTCCCTTGAGAAAGCCAGGCTGGGCAGGTTTCCTCACAGAGTTCAATTGCTTCATTCATTTAAAGCACTTGCGCAGCAGCTGCAGCTTCCTTTTGCAAGAGCCTCATCTTCTTTCCCCACGTGCTGGGCTAATTTCTGCCTGCTTTTCCAAGACACTTCCCTTTCTGCTCACTCCAACACTTTCTGAGGGGGTTTCTTTATTTTTGATGATAATGTGGCCACCTCTGCCCCAAGTACCTTTGTACAAGCAAGGTAAGTCCATTCATTAAAGACTGCCAGAGGACTGTAATGGATGCTCACAATCTGACATACCTGTTAGCAAGGCTTTTCTGCATTTTGTATGCACTCTGATGCATCTGTGTCTGCCTTTCTCCATTTCCAGGTAGCACCACAGCCTGAAGGGATCCCAATCTCATCCACCAAACCCTTAGTTATGAGAATAATAAGGAGAATATATGAGACCTGGGGCATGGCATTATCGCACTCCAATCTGCAGGTACTGCTGCTTTGTGGAAGGCTGTGCTACCACCCATTAAGACACAGGATACCAACATACCGATCATGGAATGGACCCATAACACACAGTGCTCCTAGATCAAATGACCATGGGGAGAGGGAGGCGTGACTGAGGGCCCTTCATCTGGCCAACGTCCTGCTCCGTGACCACTTTGGAGAACCCCTTGGCAGAGTGTGCAGCTGTCAGGTGGCCAGGCCTCAGAGCAATCTCAGCAGATCAAGCCAAGGTGAGCTAGATCTGAATTATTTTTTTTTAAAGAAACATTTCACCCAGGATGTATTGGTCTAGATGGCTGATAAAAATGGCTTTGAAGTAAGTTTTTGCTGTCAGGTCACATCTAATATAATAAGAGAGCACTGCTGTGGAAAGCAGCTGTCCCACTCCTCCCTTGTCCCACTGCCTCAAGCTCCTTCCTGCCTGTTCTCATGCCAGCCCCAACTGCCATTGGGTGAGACCCTTCAGCTGGCAGAGTTGGCAAACACTAACACTGCAAAACACAGAAAGGAAATAAAAGAATATTTTTTACTAGATCAGCCACTAGTGAGACAATTACCAAGTCCAATTCAAGGCAAAGGGAAAAGCCAAGAAGCCACCAAAAACAAAATCATTTGGAAGGAACTCTTATTAGACAATGTGTAATACAAAACCACAGCATCAGAGGCCAAGGTAAGGAAAAGCAGCAGCTGAGGCTCAGGTACACCTTTCCTTCTGCCAACGCTTTTATGGGAAAGTAGTCTTTGCCAACAGGGCAGACACATTTTAAAAATCCAGGGCTATTTGCTCAACAATCTCCCATCATAACCTGCAGGCTCCAAGATTTCCATGTGAGTTCTTGCCAACAGGTCTTGACTGAGCTGAAGTCAGGGCACTTCAATACCCGCATCAGGAGACATTTCCAGTAGGTAGAGGGTGGGATTTAAGGAGAGGTAGGTATACACTTCCATGTCCTGATCACTGTACAGTGTTCACCTGGACTTTCTTCTGACACAGAGGCACGTGCCTGGTACCCTCCTTACTCAGTTGCAAAATATGACACAAGAGCTGAAGAGCCCAGCTCAGGGCTGGGGTCTCTTTACCTGCAGTGCTGGACAGAGGTGTAGGAAACATGGGCCTACACAGATTAACTAGAGAAGGAAGAAAAGTATTGTGTATCTAACAAAAATTTGTGGCAAAATAATAAGATCCAATTGCTGGGGTGGCTTGTACTCTAGAATGTCCCTGCTAAACCCTGCCAAACACAGAGATTCTGAGGAAAGCAAATGTACTCTGTCTGTGTACTCTATTTCTTGGCTACACTGCTCTGTTCTCTGCAATCAAGCGTAAGTTTGCTGGTTGTATTTTTTCAAAATGCCACTTGAGTAATGAGGACATAGCTTGTACCACAGCAGAATTTCCTTTGCTAAGACTGAATTTAGCTCTGATGCATATAAATGAGGTTCTTAACACTGAGACAAGCACTTTGTATTTGCATTCTTTATTTACTTATATATCAAACTTAACTATGAGCCCTGAAACAAAGAGATTTCCCAAACACCAAGGGCAATCCAAAGTCACCATTCACTTTGGCATATTGTGGTTATAATGGTGCTTGATTTAAGGCCCAAAAAAGTCAATGGAAAGAGCTTCCTCTGACATTGGTATCTTTCAGTCATGCCCACAAAACTCCCATTTGTGTGTGCAGAAGTTACTCAAGCATGGGGATGGAAGGACAGGGCACAAGAGGCTGCCAAACTACTCCTGTAAAAACTTGCCCAATGACTGCTGGTTTTGCTTTCAAACCAAGAGCCCACTGGGCTCTGAGGGTTTGTATATATTTGTGTTCATCTCCAGGATGGAGACCTGCCATTGATTTAGTTCAGCTTCTGCCTGTATACACAGTTCTCAGTGCATCATTGTGGCTAAAACAGAGTTTGTTTCAAACAGCATTTTCTGTAAGGTAGGAAAATAGTCTTAGCACACCTGAACAGCAGGCAGCTCTCTTCCCCTGGTGCATCCTCCCTTGACCTACACACTTACCTTCCTGCTTCTGCAAGATGCAATTTCTTTGGGGTGGGTCCACATCTAGAGGTAGGAAAGCAGAGGAGCAGACTCTCAAATGAGATGATATTGCTTAAGTTTGCTCTTAAATGCGTGCAAGAACATGATAATGACTGGCATGACGTCTTTGACACATTCATTCACATTGCATTGACGCGTTCAAGCCTTACTCATACTCTCTGAATTCTGTTTTCAAGTGATGCTTTTCCATCAGTACTATCAAACACTTCTGCTATTTTCCTCAGATAGCACCTCTTCATTTGTGTAATTACTGAGAAGCTGGATCCCAAGGGGAAGAGGGAAAATTATAACCCAGGTAACTGTGCAGTGTGAGAGAAGCCCAGGCTACCAAGCTTCAGCCCAAAGACAGCAAGACAGCAAGCCTCACAGCCTAGCAGTGACAGAGCTCAGCCTTCCTAGTTTAAGAAAATGAAGTTAATACCTGACCCTTTTATTCTAACTGAAAATAATCTCTCAGTGTAACTGTGATGCAGTTGGGAAGGAACTCCCCATATTTGGCATCAAACACGCTTCATTCCACAAACTTTAAATCACAGTTACTAATTACTGACATACTTCTGATCTGGACATGAACTCTCTTTTTTCATGAAAGGAAATAGCTTCATTGCTGATTCCCATATTGGAGAGGAGAATAGGAGAGCCAGCGGGGAATTCCAGCTTTGTCCCTGATTCATTCCTTTGCCTAACTCCTCAGCTTCCTAAACAAACATTACTCATTTGAGATGAGAAAAGTAAGGCTTTGCTTTATAGAAATGGCAATAATTGCACAAAAATAAGTTTCAGCTATAAAAACAAGCAAAACAAACAGGCAAGTAACTGCCTGCTTTACTTTGTTAATAAGACTTGTACAAAAGTCATAAAACCACTACCTTGGCTCCCTTGTCACTGCTCCTTTTTATCAGCATTACTGAAACAATGTCCTACAAGCTGTCTGTATTAATATACTTAGACAGATACATCTGTGTTTTAATGGCAATTGCTTTGAAGAAAGGATGAAGCTGTAAGAAAGAAAGAAAGAAAAAAAGAAAGAAAGAAAGAGAGAAAGAAAGAGAAAGAGCGAAAGAAAGAGCGAGAGAGCGAGAGCGAGAGCAAGCAAGAGAGCAAGCAAGCAAGCAAGAAAGAAAGAAAGAAAGAAAGAAAGAAGTTTGTTTCCCTTATCTTGGAAGTAAACAAAGACAGAAGTAAATCCTTTCTTGTTCATTTTCTTCTTTCTAGATACGGAACTTCAAGGAATTGCCCACTTGGCAGAGATAAGGCTATCCTTAAAAGCAAGTGAAAGCCTGCAGCTAACAGCCTGCAAGTTGGTTAGTCAGGTTGCTACTAAGTTTGGAGAATGGATTAACTCTGCTGCCAAATATGGGCAGATTTTTTTCCCAGTCTGATTCCTCTGGCTGGAGGCATTGTATTGCCTTGCTGTTTCAAGGCAATCTTGTGTGCAGTGTGTTGGTGAAGATTACTGAGCTTGAAGGGTTTTTGTTGAACTCTTCTAGGCAGTTTTTAGAACAGATCTGCTATGAGAGGCAGCTCTGTTTTTCCCAGGAAGATGCAGCCTAAGAAGCTGTAAGATTTTGGAGGCTGTTTTTCGGCCATGTTCCTGATGCTGATCCAAGAAGCATGCCGCTGAAGTTTTTCTGCAGCCAAACTGTGAGGTCTGATCCTTCATTCCACACCTGGTGCCACACAAATCATTTGCAGTGATGCTTGACTGCCAAGAGGATGCCATAGTCCAACATATGTACCTACAGCTAACATCTTCAAGAGCAGCTGCTGTGAACCTGGACCTTTTCCTTTTCTGAGTCTTTCTACTTCCCAGACCTTTCAAGAAAATCCACTCTGTTTCCTATAACCTCCATTTGTTTTTATTCAACAAATAATGAACAGGAAACCAATGAGCAATAACCTTTTATTGCTTGAGCTATCCCAACGCTTTATTACTTGGCTTCCCAACCAGGGAACCTGTTTTTTCTCAGTTCTCATTTAGTTTTTGGAATAGTTCCTCAACATCCTCCTCCATGGGACAAGCCTCTGCACTCTTGTCATACCCAGGACAGCAGTGGTTCTGACTGAGTGATTCCCATGATTACAACACAGCTCCACATCCCCCTTTTCCTTTGGCATTAGAGCTGCCAGGAGGGACTCCCTGACTTCTGACAGCAATTTGCTGAGTTCAGTGTATACTGGCTTGATGCATTTGGCCTGATGTGTACAGCCACATGGGCCACACTGCTCACGTGAACAGTGGGCTGCAGCCAGCTCCTTCCTATGATTGTGGAGATTGCCAGAGCACAGCAGCAGGAAGTGCAGGTACAGACTTGCAGTGCAGGCTGAGGGTGTTGTGTCTGCATGCTGCTCTCCTTCCCAGGAAGAGAGTGCAAGCCACTCTGAAAGGCCTCTGCATCTCCAAGCCATGCCATAGAGAGCACTGCTGCTCATGGGGTAGGCGGCCACTGTCCCACACAAGTACAGGCAGCAGCTTGGCAGCTAGCAGTGAGGGATGGGGTGGACAGGATGGCATATGACAGGAAGGCAAGGTTGTAAACAAAGGGAAGGGGAAGTGTTTGAGCAGAATGTCCGATTTCCATGAGAATTTAACCTATTAGTTCATCCAGAGCTGCACTGCAGTTTCAAAACTGTGAACATGTTCTTTCCCAGTGGGCAACTGCACGATGAAAGTCATCTATATGATACAGTGTGCCATTGTTTGTACAGCATGGGCAAGCCTTCTTCCACTATGTGCTGAATAAACACAAAAGGAAATTGGCCCTGCTCCAAAAAGGCTTCATGGTTGCTGGAAGAAATGGTGAACGGAAGAACACATGTGCAGTGCCCACTCTTCTTAGTGGCATTACCTGTGCCTCAAATTACTGGGAGCCCTGGGGATGCTGTTGAGCTCTGCCCTACAGCCAGCAGTGTCTTGATGCAATCTCAGGTCCTCTGTAAATGTGGATACCTGTGGGCTCTGTCACCATAAAGCTGTTCTACCCAGCAGTGCAGATAGATTTGGGACTCTATTCCCCCTCCCTAGCAGTGACAAACAATCCTGCTCAGCTGAACAGGGCTTTCCCAGCAGGAAGCCTGTGCAGTAACACATGGCTGTTTCTTATATTTACAGGACAGATGGAGCCTTCAGCTCTCATATATATTTAAATATCTCATTATTGTTCATATGAGAAACTAAGTGTTTTTTTATATTGAGATCCTTTTATATTAGGCATAGATGCTGCCAGAAGTAATAATACGTTCTGGGCAATAACACGATCTTGGAATGGGTACAGTTCACTCAATTTTAAATTTTATTTAGGTCATATTTGACAGTTTCCAAGTAATATCTTCTTTATTTTTTAAGGCATGGGCTACTTTGATGTAGGAAAAGCAGTTTTTAACACAGAAGGAGTTTAGTCACTGGAACAAATGAAAAAAAGAGAATGGTGGATTCTCCCTTTGGTCTTCAAACTGGAAAAGACATGTTCTGCTCAGAAGTGCTATGAGGCTCCAAGTAGTGGTAACTGGGAACTCTGGAGAACATGGGAAGCCAGAGACTCAGTATCTGTGTTCTACTGGCTCCATATATGTTATATGACTCCTTATCTCAGAGGTTCAGGCTGGCAAAAGCCAGGTGTGTAAGCTGTGTACTCATATCAAGTGACAAGGCATTGTCACAGCATCTGAGGCTAAGGGGAAGGTGCTCTAGCAACTTTTGAGCTCTCCAGAATATCCACGATTATAATACAAGTCCTGGAGTTTTGGTAGCTGAGGTCTTTTCAGTGTGAAACCACAGAATCATAGAATCATGAAGGCTGGAAAAGACTACAAAGATCACCAAGTGCAATTGTGAATCCATCACACCATGCCCACTAGCCATGTCCCTCAGTGCTACATCTACACATTTCTTAAACACCTTCAGGGACGGTGACTCCACCACCTTCCTGGGCAGCCTGTTCCAATGTATGGCTACTTTTTCTGAGAAGAATTCTTTCCTAATATTCAACCTGAACTTTCTGTGGTTCAGCTTAAGGCCATTCTCTCTTGTTCTATCACTGTTACCTGGGAGAAGAGACTAACCCCCACCTTGTCACAACTTCCTCTCAGGAGCTGTAGAGAACAATGATGTCTCCCCTGAGCCTCCTCTTCCACAGACTGAACAATCCCAGCTCCCACAGTCACTCCCCATAAGACTTGTGCTCCAGACCCTTCACAGCTTCATTGCCCTCCTCTGGACAAGGAAAGCATCAAGAGGGAAGAGCAGAAGAGGAAAGGAGAAAGGAGAACAGAACTCTGCACTGGAGAGAATGGTGTTTAATAAAAGCAGCATCGTGTATGCTCCTTGTTCTCTGACAAATTATTATGTATGTATATATTTGTGTCCATATAGCTTTCATGCCCAAATTGCTATTCTGTTCAGGAGGATTATCTCTACAGTTTTCATGTAATTTAGTATAAATGAGAAATGCAATGCAGAAAATGCATGCTGTATGTAATTGCATCTTATCCCTTTCTCAGATGGCAATAACCTAGGCTACTATATGCACTTCTATGACACTTTAACTTGACTGAATATCTCTCTCAGATCAAGTAAAAGTCCAGAATAGAATTCTAGATTCTAGAATGTTACATTTTTTTTAAATATTGCAATTTTTTTGTTGTTCAACCTTCTTTCTTTGGCAATGAGCTTTTCAGAGGCTTTCTGAAATCCACCTTTATTTCTAAACATCCTCCCCATAGAATGGCATCATTAGGTGCTTCGAGTTGGAAGACTCACTAATATCTGGAGGTAGAAAATCAGAAGATCTGATGTACAGTACTTTATGAGTTTTATGAGACGTATGAGATATTTATGAGATATATTCAGAGATGAAAAGCTTAAAGAAGAGCTATTCACAGATAGATGTCAAGAAAAAACTATCCAATAAACAACATTATCTGTAATGTGATTCTGTAATTATGCCATCTTTTAAAGAGACAGCCACGAGTGACAATTTTCCAAGTGATAATTATAATTAACATGCCTTCTCAGTGCAGGGGGAAGAGCTAAATTGGATGGTTCTTAGGGGAAAAGCTGTGGGTGGCAAATGTGAGTGCCATTCTCTCTGGGCAGGCAGTAATATTTCCTTATACTCTCATATTAATATACTATTTTCAATATTTTAAAAAATTTATACTCCTCAACTGCTTCACCTGGTCACTCAATGATCGTACTGCCAAGACATATTGTTATAAGGAAAAACAGGGTAAAAATAATCTCAAATTGGTTTGATTAATTTTGATAGATGACATTAAATCTACAAGTACCTTGAGTTTCAAAAAACATCTTAGGAGCTACATGTTACAGTGCCATCAAGGACTTTCATGTTTTGAGTAAAATGTAGCTTGACATTGCTTGTTAGTGCATACGAGTGGTTTGATTACATTTATAAGGGGTTGAAAATCAGCTTCTATTTCCTTAGTGATAAATCTTGTTTTGTGCTTTGCGCACAAAGAAGACTTGGATCTTCTAGTCACCTTGTGTGCTGCAGATTACAACAGTTACATAGTAAATTACATTGAGGGATATTCAGGATAAGGTTTTATTTATATTTCAATTGCATTTTGGGAAAAATTCAGAAGACTGCATTTAATAGACTTCATTTTAAATCTGAATAATTTAAAACCTTCTTATCATGTCACTTAGATACACAGGAACAAGTATTTATATTTTGCTTTGAGTTGAACATCCTGAAGGCCAATACTTTCCAAACAATAGCTATGAGAAGTTCATATCATTAGGTAAAGTGTAGTCTGTCCAAACTGTTTACCAGAGAAAAAAAGTGCATTAGTCTCCAAAAGAAGTCTCCTTCTGGCAAAGGTGATAAAGGATAATAAAAAAGGCTCTTTTAAGCATGTTAACAGTAGAAGGAAGACTAGGGAGAATGTGGCTCCCCTACTAAGTGAGGGGGTGTTCTTGTAATGGGGGATGCTGAGAAGGCGTAGATACAGAATGCCTTCTTTGCTTCTGTCTTCAGTGAAAAAGCTCCCCCTCAGGAATCCCAGACCCTGGAGGTTAGTGAGAGGGTCTGGGGAATTGAAGACTTCCCTTTAGTCAAGGAAGAGGCGGTCCGAGAGCGCCTAGGCAACACCGATGTTCATAAATCCGTGGGACCCAATGGGATGCATCCACAGGTGCAGAGGGAGCTGGCAGAGGTCACTTCTGAACCACTCTCTGTCATTTTTGAGGGGTCTTGGAGGACAGGAGAGGTGCCTGAAGGCTGGAGGATAGCCAATGTCACTCCGGTCTTCAAAAAGGGCAAGAAGGAAGATCCAGGTAATTACAGGCCAGTCAGCCTCACCTCTGTCCCTGGAAAGGTTGATGGAACAGCTTGTGCTGGCTGCCATCTCCAGACAACTGGAAGAAAAGGAGGTTATCAGGAGCAGTCAGCATGGGTTCACCAGGGGGAGGTCGTGCTTGACCAACCTGGTGGCCTTCTACGATGTTGTCACATGCTGGGTGGATGGGGGGAGAGCAGTGGATGTAGTCTACCTTGATTTCAGCAAGGCATCTGATACTGTCTCCCATGACATCCTTATAATGAAGCTGAAGAAGTGTGGGATAGATGAGTGGACAGTGAGGTGGGTTGAGAACTGGCTGACTGGCAGAGCACAGAGGGTCGTTGTTGGTGGTGCAGAGTCCGGTTGGAGGCCTGTAACCAGTGGTGTTCCTCAGGGGTCTGTGCTGGGTCCGGTCTTGTTCAACATCTTCATCAATGACCTTGATGAGGGGATAATGGCCACCCTCAGCAAGTTTGCTGATGATACGAAGCTGGGAGGATTGGCTGGCACACCTGAAGGCTGGGAAATATCTGCTTGGCGTTTGCAAGCAGTCATGAGCATGTCCTGCCCAGCACAGCCAGAAGCCCCATAACTCTGGCTATGACACTGTGAAGCCTGAACTAACACAGCCTTCAAGGAGCTAATGTGAGTATTGCAGTAGGTTGGGTATCTTACCCACCTGCCTACACAGCTTTAGTAAACTAAGTCTTTGGGCAGTGTACCCATAGGCACAGACTTACAACGCTGGGGAGAGGGTTAGATGCCACTATGTATGCTGCATACCCACACTTCTGCTATAGTCACGGGGGTCCAGCTACTATAAAGGGCTCTACAGATCACCTTGATGATACTTGGTACCAAGTACCACTCCAGGCACCACTGGCTGAACTGACCAGGGCTCAGATTTCTTCAATCCAGCTGTTCAGTACTGCTTGGCAATCAAACATAATCAGATGGAGGTGCCTTTCGCTCCACTAGATGTTGATGGAGGTTAGGGGCCCTGCCTGTGGCAGGGGGATTGGAGATTCATGATTCTTGAGGTCTCTTCCAACCCGAGCCATTCTGTAATTCTGTGATGCAGAGGCAAATAGCTAAACCGTAGCTCTCTATCATCTATGGTGGAAGACTGAACAGCAAGCACACAGCTCCTGTGTACTCAGCTAAATGTGGCGCTGAGACTGTTCATCTAGAAGAAAAAGCTGGAGCTATTCATGTGAGTGAAATGTTCTAGGTGTGTTTGTGTGAAAAAAAAAGAATCCATTCAAGTGAATAAAGCAGTTCCAAGAACCCCAGGAGAACTACACTTGAGGCCCGTTGATGCACATGGGTGTAAGATCTTGTTTAATAAGTTCAGTGACACCTCAGTGGGGCTCAAGTGATAATAAAATTTGTGAGAAGAGCCAGAGCTAAATTACCAGAAGAGCCATTTAGTTCATCCCTTCTCTAGCTCTAGCCACTAAAGGCTCAAATTCTTCCTCTCTTTTCCTCACTGAGGCACAACTTTACCTGTGCCCGGTCCCACTGCAACCAGGGGACATACTAACTTACATTAATAATGGTGGCCAAAGTCCAGCAGCAGGATTTGAAGGGATGGAATTTTCTCAGTGAAAATGCTGTCTTTGCTTAGTGAGTGGGTGAAACATCAGGATTTTCCTTCTTGGTTTGTTGTTTTCTATTTATTTATTTATTTTTAAAATCCAGGTCAGAATTTATTTAACTTCTCAAATCCATCTGGTTTGAAGAATAGTTTAAACAGTTATGTGCTTGAATTAAGAGCTGCAACCCACTAATCAGAGCCAAACATAAACAGATTTAAGACCTGAAAATAAAAGAACTAACAAATAGGTCCAATACAAAGGAAATTCCTTTCTAGCAATTATTTGCTTTTTGAAGCAAGAACATTGCTGTTCTGAAGTTATTGTTTAGACACTGGGGCACCAGTCAAACAAAAGGTATGTTCAGTACTTCAAGCACATTGCGTATGACCTGCCCATATAGTTTTGCAACCATCCCATCTCGCAAAGTCTGCCTTCCAGCCCCTCCCTAGCCCTTGCCTCCTCCTACCCTCTTCAAGGTTGTGAGAGATTGTGCTCAGCTTACTCCACTGCTGTCAGGGTCACACTGCTCCAGAAAACAACCCTGAGGTTAAAAGAGGAGACAGAGGTCACCAGGCTGAAGGAGAGGTGGACAGACAGCCTCAAAATGTGCTTGCTTCTCAGAGTTGAAGTTTCCTGCAACAACTGTGAGAATTTCAGTGGGTTTCCCTTCCTCTTCTCTATTCCCTTCCCCTTGTTCCCTCCCCCAGTCATGATCTTGACAAAGACCATGCTATTCGGTTCATCTCTCATTTTCTCAAAATTTTGCATTTAGTCTATTGTTTAGACTCCAAGCCTAAAACTATACCGTGAAGAGAAAAACATATTTGGCAAATCAACTCTTGAGCATTCACACTGTTGAGCACGAAGGAGAGAGTGCAAGGGGAAATGTTTGGATATGCAGCTACAGGTGGGAAGAGAGCTGCAGAAATTCCACTTCGGATTGTCTGTTGCTGAGATGAGTAGGACAAATTGCTGATGGACATGCCTGTGTCTCTCCACTAACTACAGAAAAAAAACCAAACCCTTCACAACTCTCCTGGGCTGGACACCAGCCTGCCAAACAACTTAGGCTAGGTAAACTGCATGCTTTCCCTTAAAGCTACACATGTTTTTGTGGTTAGTGCTGAGGTCTGGATCGTGCCCAGATTCCTTACAGGCACAGGACTGGAGTGGAGGGAACTCTGCATCCTGCTGGGGCACTGTCTATTCTCACAGCACTGGTTAAAAATTCTGCGCCCAAAATAATAATGGAGTAACACCTGGACTATCACGCAGTTAGTCATCGTAGGAGGTTATGGGGCTGTTTACAGTTCTTAAGAGAGTCAAATACTTCTAGGTAAAGCATTGCAGAGATTCAAGAAAAATTCTTGCAGGTATTTGCAAGAGGGTCTTTTGCTAGCAAAAGTAAGTCTGTATTTGAATACTGCTGTGCATTTCTACTTTTAGAGCTTCAGCTAACAACTAGTAGGCCTTTGGCTTGCATTCCTCTATTAAAAACAAATATACAAAATTGACAACAACAACAAAAACAGGTTAATGCTCAGGGCTATAAATTCTTGCAAATGAAATCACAGCTCAGTGATTGATAGGGATTCTTATTAAATGTAGACTCCTGTGAAGCCAGGAGGGTATCTACTGTCTCCACTCCTACCCCTGTCTCTGGTGTACTATACCACTTGGTCCTCACTTTGTCTCTTGACTCCATTGCTTCACTCTTACAAAGGAAACTTCCAAATTCCAAGAAAACCAATTTAGATGTAATGATCTTCCATTAATACAAGGTTCAGCTACATCCAATAGCCCAAACCTGTTTGGTTATCTGGTACTGTGAGGCTCTGGTTTCAGTCATCAGGAAGGCTTCCTGTGATAGTTTCATTTTCAGCTTTGAACAAAAGAATCGGGACCTTGTGCATATGGTCACTTCCCGTTGCATTCCTGAGACACAGATGTTTGGTCCAGTTACATGCTCATAGGACTGCTGGCATCTTTGTTTTTATTTTTTTTTTTTTTTCTGGGATGATTTTTGTTCTTGTGTATTGATAATATATCAAACTGGGCTCGTCTTTCATTTTTTTAAATGACTTAACAGTAAACAAGGAAACAAACAACAAAAAAAAAGGTGGACTAGTGTGTTCTTACAATGGATCCCAGTAGGAATGGGAAAGCTATGTGATATGATGGTGTAGGTACGGTTAACGCTTCCTTTGAACAGGTGAACTAAATTGCACAGCTGTATTCTGCACCTAAACTCATCTGCTGGAATGTGAGAAGCCTGTAGCAGAGGGAAGTACAATAGCTGAGCTATGAAAAACACACTGCTACTTGTTTTGGTGTCCCTCGTTTCTTAGCTTTGTTAAGTGCAGTGCTACATACAAGTGATCTGTGCAAGAGGCATGTGCGGAAAGGCAGGTGAATTCTAAATCATTGAGATTCTGGTGGAATGACATCTTCATAATAAAATACCGTATATACTGTTTTGGCTGTCTTGACCATCTGATGGTTGATGCACCATTACTGTACAATATTTAATATTTGTTAGCATCAGTGGTAGCTGAGATACTTTGAATCAGCCTTGGAACAAAATGATGAAGGAAATATAATCGCTCAATTCTTTTGACAAGTAACAGATTACCAGGCATGTTTCCACTGTTTCACTCCCTGCATTCCTGTGTTTCTTCCCAGATATATTCCAGATCAGCTGCTGTTTATTGTCTTTTGTTATGGGGATAAACTGACCTCCCCAGTGGCAGGTGATGGCTCTTCCTTGTACATGTTGCTGAAAGACACTTCAAATGGGCTAACAGCTCATCCAGTATCTTATGGCAGGGCTGGTGTGAAAAAACAAGCCCTGAATCCTGTTCCTTTTATATCAAAATATCACTGAGGGAAATGCCAAAGTGAAGTCCACTTTGCTCTGTGCGCGCACATACATTTTGTCATAAAAAGACTCAAGGTTTCTAGACCCTGGTCTTTGGCCATGCGATGTCCCAAAGCTAATATGTACTTAGCTAGTGTGATGTTTCCTTTTTCTGTTTACAAGAGAGGAGTCATGACTTTTTAAAGGTGTTTTTTTAACAATGAATGCTAGTTTTTCCATTCCTTGTGTTGAAACACCGTTGCATCTATAAAGGGTACTCTGTTTAGTTTGAAGTACCCTTTAAATAAACCTTCAGAAATTGATGTTCATCTCGATTCCGCTCGTGCAGATGAAGTATGCATTATTCAAAAAGTGAGTCAGCTTCCATTACATTGACATTTAAAAAAAAAAAAAAAAAAAAAAAAAAGGGAACAAATTACCAAAATCCAGAACCTCAACAGCTCCTCAGAAGGTTTTGTTTCATATTTTAAAGGACTAAATATTTCAACTAAACCTCCGGCTAGAGTCTGTCTATTTACATAAATTCCTTTTCTTTCCCCTGGAGCCTGACCCTGTTTCCTGAGGCTTGGGCAAGGGACAGAGTTGCTTTTCTAGCTTGTGAAAGGCTTGTCTTTGCCCTTCCGCTTTCTTCTTAAATATAAATCAGAGGCCCTTAAAGTCAGACTACACCACTTCCACTTGATAGAATATCCCTACTTAAAGACACTTTTCTCCATCCTTGGAAATAAGTGTTCCTTAAATTACGAATTTTCTTTAACAAATCACTTGCATAATACTAATGCTCACCACTCAAATCCCTGTATATCATGGGACTTTGAGACTGCAGCAGGCTGGGATCTTCCAGCTCTATTATTTACATCTCTCAAATCAGAGCAATAACTCCACTGACACAAATTCAACTCATGGAGGCAACTTTATTCTCAAGAAATATTGTGAATGCTGACAAAGTATCGCACATGGAAAGAATCTCCCCATGTACTTCCCATGCAAGGAGAGGAGCTCTGGTGTGCATGGAAATCACTTTAAGCCCAGCTCAGGTTTCAACCTGTCACTCTGTGCGCTGAAGTGAGTGCAAGCCCTGTCCTGATACAAATTGAAAATGAAAGATGTTGACAAAAATTTCAGCTATGTGAGTAATGATTTATGACTGTTTTGCCTAGACACGGCAACAGGGCTCGTGAACAAAGCGTTGGGGTTTGGGCTAACAAATAACTCATTAGAAAAACAACTTCAACTTGATTGGAGATTATGAAGAAAGCATAAAGACCAGCGCATCTTATGAATCAACGCACACTTCAATTTCCCTTCTTGAAATGTCTGTGGCAACATGTAAAATTTGGGTCAAGTCTTTAACCATAGGCACCTGCCAGTGGAAAGTTGCCAATGCACAGCACTGCTGTCAGCAAATTTTTTCTGCAGCATCTTATATAAATTTACAGCTTTCTGTGAATGACTGGCAGGTATAGTTGCACTACAAAACTATTATGGAAGAGCAAAATTTTGTTGCTTATTGTGTGGATGTCATCCCAAAGCTCCTTTTGTCGGTGACAATAAACATAACATGGTGTGTCCCATTTTTGAGATAGATGCCATCATGATGGCTGAATGTGAGACGCATTCACCTGATGTTGTAAGCTTTGTGGATTTTTCCCATTCTGGATGGCCTTTATTATATGAATAATATTTTATTAGATGATACTACAGAGAAAAGTCTGTCTATCATAGGCAGTTTCTACACAATACTTGCACAGAACTCCTCAATCATTGCTGCACATCTGAAAAGAAAAACAAATGTTACCTTCTGTTGAGAAAATAAGAAGAAAATCTTAGAAATCATTGAAGTATCCATGAGTATACTTGAAAGTATGGCCTCTCCCAGACTTGAGGCAAAGTGTGTACTATTTAATCCTAGAGTTTCTGTAGCCAGCACCTGCAGAGTCAAGTACCAAAAGCCCCACCCGGGAGGAAAGTGGTCCCCCCAGACACCCTTTCATTCTAGACATGTTGATTCAGACTCTGCTTGCACAGCCTTTTAATCAAATCAGCCCTTACAATCTTCCTTTCACATCACCATCCAGCCTGTCATGCACATGCTAGCCAATTTTACACTGCAACAGTCTCCTTTCTGAGTATCACATCAGCCCCATTTTCACTCTAGGAAACTAAATCCTTTTTTCAGACCACCACAAAGCTGTGAGAACTTTACATAAACCTGTACATTGAGAAGAGACAATTAGAGCAAAGTTTGGGACCTCCTAGATATAAGATTTCCTTCAGCTTTTACCTCTGTTTCCATCTTTTTTCAGACACAATTAGCAGGTGTGGAGAGTCAGGAGCAGCTTTAAAGAGCAATGATAGATGTAAGGAAACCTGAATTCCCTGCATGTGACCTTGCAGCCCACCTTTGGGAGAAGCAGAGCAGGCTCTGAAAGAAGCCTCGGGCCAGTTTTGCTCACTTGGAGCACCATTAACAGGAAGACTTCAGAGAAGGTTTTTTTGTTTTTTTTTTTTTCTGTTTATTCTTTTTGTTATTAAAATGTTTGTGTTATTTTGTTATTAAAATGTAAGTGCTGGGATACAACTTTCTTGCCCTTTTATGTGGTGAATGCAGTCTAAGCTGAGGCAAGCCTTGTCCTCAGCTTTGCCTTTTTGTCCTCTGAGAAGCAACCCTGAGCAGGCTGTTGGCTGACATGAGCATAAAATATAGCATTCTGTTGTTGTAGGTGAGCACAGTGGTGTGACTAGAGACTCAAGCAGAAAGTGGGAACACTAATACTGCCCTGTGGCATATTTCTGCCAAGATGTTTTCTGGAAAACACAGATAAGGGGAATCAAATGCAGCAGGTATGCAAAATTTTTTTCTTAGCAATAACAATCCCATAAAAGCTATCTAGCTGATGCTCTAACAAGGAAATAGTTGATGAAAAGTACTAGTAACACAGAAGGAGTAAAATTGGAGAGCGTCTCATTGGCAAAATAAATCATGTGAGCAGAGTGAATGTCTGTTTTAAACTGTTTCCAGATTATCCCTGAATTTGAAAACCTTGTCATAAATGGCTTTCATGACATTGGCAGCATACCTTCTGCTTAACAATACCAACACAACCCCTTTGTATTTTAGCAACATTTCAGTGCAGTCCATGACATAAGAGAGCAGTCACTCTGCAGTTAAGCATTACAGTCCCTCTGAAGCTCTAGTCACACCTGGGAAATGCAAATGTTCTCTTGGGTATGGAAGGAAAAAAGTTTGAGAGCATGGATTCTGTGTGGTTGTGGCGGTGATGGCAACACATTGCCTTCAGGCAGCTAGGGTGTGAGGTAGGCAGTAGGGCACAGTGGAGCCACACAACCCAGGGTAAGTGGAATAGGGCAGATGTGAAGGGCACAGCTGTGCTCTTCTGCCTCAGAAGCTGGCTCTCCCTGGCCATCCATGCCTCTTGGCTGCCCACTGACCTCAGCTGGAGTGTGCACAGTGATAAACATTAGTGAATCTGATCTAAGCCTATTGAACCATTGGTTTGAGTGGGTTGCACTGCTCCAGAAATAGCCTCATGATATTACTGAGGCATAGCTCTTGGTGTGGTGAGCTGCTCAAGCTGTCTAATCACATACAAGACCCCAGGCTCTGCATGTTCTCAGTGCTTTTTTTCAGTGACCGCCACTCATCACACTTGGCTACTGTGGGTTAATACAGCTATGTCATGTTCAACCAAATCAGCTGTCACATCAGCTCTCCGTTTTCGTACAAACAGCCAACAATAGTTATTTCCACTTGCAGCACACACCACCTAAGTCAAATTTTCCACTAATATTTTAACACCAAGGTCATTCCATTGACAGTAGCTAAAGGAAACAAATTCCAAATTCTAAATAAACATATTTTATCACATGAATGAGATCCTCTTGTTTATGTTGTTTGCACTGAAAGCATCTCTAACAAATCAAATCTGCGATTAAAATTTTCTATGGGTGATGTGTCTCAATTCTAAACTGTATCTTTCACTGCATCCCAGATGTGACAACACCAATTTAAAATTTCACTTTTCTGCAACAGCACTCAATTATACCAAGGTATCTTTACACATTTTACTAATTCAGTGCCCATGACTGGAAAGATGATGTCTTACTAGGAAAATAGTAATGTTGTATTATAACAATACTGATTGCATTACTGATGTTGAAGCTGTGCACACACAAAGCACAGCATTGTGCATTTTTATCAACTTAAGAATGGTAAACAAAAGACCAGGTTCTGATTAAGCAAATACATACTCACAGTCATCTTGAAGTTCTGACTGTTCCTAAACTTAGTGATAAGTGAACTGCTAAATTGGGTGGGTTGGTCTTAATCTCTTCTAGCAAATATATTCCCTTTGGTATAAATAATTAAACATCCAAAGAGGGATTGCAGCCTGACTGTTCTGTTCCCCAGGCGAGCAACTTTCCAGGCTAATCTCACTTTTTCCTTGCGTGACCCAGCAGCACTTAATTATTTATGCCAAGCAGAACAATTTGCCTGGAAAAGAGATAGCAATAGAGTGTCTGTTGTGAGTTCCCAAGTGCCCTTCGGGAGTGGGAAGTCTAAGCAGTCCTCTCCCTGCTTCTGTATGGAAGGTGTGGTCATGATTTGTGTGTCTGCGTCCCCATTGCTTTTGTGGCATCCCGTTTCTCTTACCCCACTGTGTGTTTCTGTACTGCCCTTTAGATTGAGTCCCAGCAGTGAAGCAGCCAAGGTTTGTGATTCCCTCTTTAACTAAACATGGTGGTGTTTAATGAGTAGGTACCTCATTGACTTCACAGACAGAAACATGGACCTGAGAGAAAGGAACTTGCCTCTGTCATTATGTGCAGCAGAACAGCAGCATAGGGATGTAAGACATCCATCAGACAACTGAACCTCCCTGTGGATCTAGCATATGACTCATAGCACTGCTTAGATGATGACTCCAGAGTATGATTTCAGCACAAGCCCTATACCATGAGCAGCCACCCAGACCCACTAGGGGTGTTGAATGAATTCAGCTTTGCTTGACGAGTGAAGAAAGTGGAATGTGACCCTTTCTTAAACATCACTAAACTCGTTTATCTAAGCTGTCATATTCAAACATTACCGATAGTATTACACTACATCAGTCTCAGCACAGCAGAAACAAAAAGAATAGAGCTGAACTATAATAGCTGGCTATCTGTTAGCCATGAAGTACAAGCATTTTTCATTTCAGTTATACAAACATTTTGTTTATTTTCTAATTTTCTTGGTTGCTTGTAGAGAAAGGGATCAAAACACAGGTTAAAAAAAAAAGACACAATAAATGATCCCAATGTTTTCATAAATTAGTGCCTTTTTAAGGCGTTTACAAATGCCTCAGCTTTGGCCTCTGTGGCACTTTGGTGCTATATGAGAGAAGAAAAGGGATTTTGTTGGTGCTAGTTTTTTCTTCTTCTTCTTTTCTTCCTTCCCTCTTCAAATTTTCTTCCTGTCTCCTGATTCTTGGTACCTAACTACTATTTCAGGTCTGTTGAAAGCATATAATGAAAATCTTACTAATACCTAATGCTTCAGCACACCTCTCACAAAAATACTGAAATTACCAAGCCAAAACCTATAGGGCCAGATTGCAGATCCCCCTGCAAGCTCATGACACAGGGATGAAGGCAGAGAGGGTGGCAGAGGGTAGGCCTGGAGGGAGGCTGTGAGGGAGGGAGCCTCCTCAGGTGGGTGCCTCCTTCCCTCCCTGCAGGAGGGCAGGGGAACAGAGCAACTGCCTGTGCAACCCAGGGCACAGCTTTCAGCACAGCTCCTTGCCTCACGAGTGCTATAAGGAACAGATGAGCCATGATGCCACTGAGCTTTACAGGCTGTTGTCATTGAGCAGACCTCACAGTGCTGACAAACCCAGGACTTTGGTAACATGCCAGAGCGTGAGGCTTGCTGTGCCCTTTGTTCCAGGGCCACATTGGTGACCAGAAGAGCTACAGACTCTGCACAGTGCATTCCTGTTGATGCATGGGCAGAATGTGCTACAACTGCCTAAAAATCTCCATCTGCTCTTGTGATGCATGTCCTGGCATGCTGCCTAGGCTGTCCCTCCTACCGGTTGCTGCTGCTGTCACAGTGGCACACGTGATTGATAGATGGGGGTGGACCAGGTAAGGAGCAGCAGCACGGTGGTCCTGCCCCATGCTGCAGGCTGTGCTAAAGGCAGGCTGAGCTCAGGCAGCACACCCCAAACCTTGTTCAAACACAGCTATGTCGTGCAGGCAGTGAGTAAATTCAAATCCGTGTACGCACACCATGGAATACTGATGCAGTCAAGATTCCTCTATGTAAATAACATCTGAATAAAACAAAGCCAGAGATCCTGAGCTTGCAGTTTTCTTGCATATCCTCCTTTCATGCAAGATAAAGAAGGAACAGCTTTTGCACGTCACCATGAATAACGCTCTGTAAGCAACTCCCACTTCCTTCATATAGGCAACAAAAATGAGCCTAACACTACAGCCATTTTCTGTTTCCCACCTCTCAGTTACTAGCAAAGATGTGAAAACCAGAGCCATCTCTGTCCTCTCGCTTCCCCTGCCCTGCTGCAACACGTACAAGGAGATGTGTCGCTATGCGCTTATGAGATGATGCACCCAGAGCAAGCCTGCTCCCTGGCATGCCTTTGAGAGGGAAGGCAGCAGATGCAATTAATTCTGGAAGGAGTCCTTCCTGCTGGCAGGCAGCCAGAGATAGCAGAGTCATAACAGCTTTCGCGCAGCCACGGTGCAGAAATTACAGCCGTTCACCAAGGGCACTCCCACTAAGCTTCTGCTTTCTTGAAGAAATTGCACATAGTATCACCAGGATTCAGATAGCTGGAGGGGAAACTCAGACACTGACGAAGCATGAAACTGCTTGGCTCAGGAACTAAAATAGTTCTGCATAAAAATTCACAGCTGCTGGTTGTTCAAAATAAAAACAAGACTGTAACCTCCCCTGCTCTTCATCAGTGAATTTCCTTTTGTGCTCCTCCCCCCACCACCTGCTGCCCTCCCTGCACCATTGCAGTGCCAGACACCGTCCACCCTGGCACCTGGGGATGGATCACATCAGTGTGATGGGCCCACAGTGGCTGTGTCCCCAGTGAGCCTCCTCAGGGTGAGGACTGTGGTGTGTGCTAACAGCAGGATGGCAGCCCCAGCACAGGCGGCACTGCTCCCATCACATGCATGCTCAGCTTCTCTAAGCTGCAGCTATTTGGGTGTGGGGCATCAGTCCCCAGGGATGCCACTGGCTTGGAAGCCTGGCATGTAACAGCAGAGGGGCAGTGCGGAGATGCGTGTGCCCCCTTCCAGCTGCTGCTTTGTGTCTTCACAACGTGTTGGCAGGTGTGCGGTTGTAGAAAGCACAGTGGATTTGGCAGGTGTAATGCTCCAAATATATTGACCTCCCATATCTCTTTGCCTGGAAAACCTCTGTGGAAGAAGTCTTCTCAGAACAATCATTCATTTGTTCCAGTGTTCGGAACTGAATGCTGTGGCTACTATACATGCAAAGAGCAAGGTGGAGATGCAACAAAGTCCAGTGAGAATTAAGGTTAATAATGCCAATTCATTGATGAGATAGATCCTTCTGATTCTTTTCTTACATCAAATAATGGCTTCTGGAACTGGTCCAAAGAAGGGCAACAAGGCTTGTGAAGGGCTTGAAGAATATACCCTATGAGGAGAGTTCCTATTAGGGAACTGGGGCTGTTTAGTCTGGGAAAAAGGAGGCTGAGGGGAGACCTTACAGCTCTCTTCCAATATCTGAAAGGTGCTTACAACAAGAGAGGGGCACGTCTCTTCTCACTGGTGACAGGTGACAGGACGAGGGGAAATGGCCTCAAGTTGCACTAGGATAAATTTAGGTTGGATATCAGGAAAAACTTCTTTACAGAAAGCACTGTTAAGAACAGGAATAGGTTCCCCAGGGAGGTGGTTGAGTCACCATCCCTGTGTTTAAAATCCCTGGATGTGTTTAAAAACCATTTGAATGTGGTGCTCAGGGACATGATTTAGTGAAGGGTTGTTAGAGTTAGGGTAGTATGGTTAGAATGCAGATGGACTTGATGATCTTTGAAGTCTTTTCCAACCTGAGTAATTCTATGATTTTATGATTCCATGAATTGGCCACTAAACTAGTCATAGAGTTGTTCTTCTGAAAGAAGAATGCAGAGAATCTGATCTGGAATAAAAAGCAAAGCATATAATGAGTGAAGAACCTGTCTGAGAGCTGAAGGAGGAAGGATGGCAGAGCCTTTTCTATCCAGAACTTCTGCCTATTAGCCATTCACATCACAGTCACTCTAATGGCCAGACCAAAACTAGAGCCCTTTCCACTTTAGCTGTCACACACATGCATAGTAGCCTTGCCGCAGTGCACTGTGATCCAAACTGATTCAATTTAGGGAAGAAGGTGAGAGATAACACTGTTCTCCATACAAGGAATCTGTAAAACTGATAGGATCTCCTTGGTCTTGTGAGTCCCCCCGTTCTACATGTTCTTTATCAGATCATTTTTTTCTCTAGAACTATGTCATCACAACTAGTAACACCTTGCACTTCTCTCACCTCCTTCATGTGAAGATCACAAAACTGTTCCCAAGAGAAGGGATTCACATCACTGAACATGGCAGTCTGTAGACTTCTACGCCTGAACGAGGCATGATGTAAGCCATCAGGAAACCAGTTAACATCATTGGTGGGGTACTGGCTACCAGATATACAATGGGATGCAGCTCAACCTCCACCACCCCTCAGTGTGGTGCTCCAAATGGCTCTCAAGGCATGAGAAGGACATTCCCATGGCTTAACCCCCCCATCAAACATTCTCTGAAGCCACAGGAAGCCCTGCTCAGAGGGGCAATGCTACAGTCCTGCTGGGCCAAGGTAAGGTAAAGGCACCCACAGGGCACAGGGTTAAACAAGCCTGTTTGGTATAACAAAGAAGTCACGGGGACTGTATTTTACCCATGTTAGAGTGGGTAACTTCTGCATGAATTTTTATCTGTACTACTGTGGTGCAAATCCCTTATCTAGAGGTCTACCTCCCAGCCCACAAGGCTGAGTGCTGGCCTCCCTTTCCCCCAGGCTTAGAGCTCCTCCCTTCACAGAAGTCACTGCAGAAAGCAAAGCTTTCCTATTCACCACTTAACTCTTCAGGGGCAGGTGGTGTGCGTGAGACACCATGTAGGCAAGCACACAATGGACAAGCACACTCTATATACATAGCATTGCATACATTGCCCTACACAGAAAACCAAGATCCCAAGGCTCATTTAAAGACAGATAAAGGAAATAGCTGTAAACAGCCTTTGAAACAAATATTTCATTCTGGTCATGATATCACTTATTCAAGGCAAAGCGACTTACAGTGGATTCAAATTTATCTTAAAACTTAATATTAAATTATCTGAGTTCAGGTGCCCTGCTGCAACACTCTGAGTGTGACATCATCTGTCCTATTCTCCTGGCTAAAGCTTCCCAGTGGTTTCTGCGATCCTTCCTTCTGATTACCTACTAGCACCTGACTTTGTACTGCTTCTTGTAACTTTCCACTCTTTCAAGCCAGCTCCTTACCTATCAACCTAGAAAAACTGGTTTGTGTAAACTTTAGGTAACCCTTTGTGCTAAGCCTATTTCCAACTCAATAGCTGAAGGTGGTGGTGTCATGGCCAAACATTGTTCCCAGCAGAGGAATTAAAGAACATTTGGGGAGAAGAAGAGGGAAGGGAATTCAGACTTTTAGATACATTTGGCTGAAAACTTCCTATAAAGTTTATGTTAAGATTCATATTGTGCAATTGCAGGGAGCAATTAGCAAGGAAGCGCACCAGGTGCACTAGCATATCATTCCTAGTTAGAAAGTTTTATTTGACTTAGGAGTGAGCAGATCCAGAAACAGGTGGTGACTGGTGGCCCATCACACGCCTGAGCAGTGAGTCACTATTAATAGTGTTATTAGAGATAAATCATGCTCCAGCAGCACAGCGGCTGGGATAAGTCTGAATAAACTATTTGTGGAGTAGTTCCAGCAGAGACCAAGCCTTGCTGTGGCTTTACACTCCTGAGCCACTTGCTTTCACTACCTTTAAATGTAAAGTCAACATTAAAAATCAAACAGATTACTCTATTTACAGGAGATATAATGGCCTCGGTCAAACAGAACTCATTTACCAGTATGCATCATTGTACAAGCAAGTCAGGTTCCCCATGTTCTTGGCTACAGCATAGCAGCTCCTCTCAGGCCAGTCCTTCTGCTGTAGGAAGCTGAGTGTTCACAAGGAAACACAGCGAGAGGCTCACAGGATGTGGTAAAGGGATGTCTGTGTGGGATGCATGTAACCTACAAAAGACTACAAACACACTCAAATCAAGGCAGGAAGCATCTGTGGAGGTCACTGAGGAGTGACGGAGGACTAAATCCATTCGGCATTCTATGAGTCACGACATTTTTAAATGAAGCACTGGGACAACTTTTCACTAAAATTATTTCTACCTCTTTCATTTTATTCTTCTATCACTGGGACTGTTACTGGTCAAATTACATCCTATGTCATGCAAAATGTCTTCACAACTGAGGAAAACAGACAAAAGGTTTGTATCTGAAACATATTAATGTGATTTTGAGGAAGTCTAATAGCTACATTAGTAAACTTTTGCAAAGTTCTCAAAAATGCTTCAAGTTGGGCATAAATAAGTGAAACTATTAATTTTTTTATCCACTCTTTTTTTTTTTTTAACCTTTAGCCTCTTTTCTTAATGATACCTTTTCAAAAGGTGATGCTTTTGTGGGCTTGCCTTTCCTCTCTGTTATGTCTCCTTTTGCATGCCATAGTAGTCGTGGCGAAGCAACAGCACAGCACACAGTCCACTTCTGAATCTTCTGTGTAAGCTGTGTCATCAATGACCAGGCTGTAACCATCAGTATTTTTCTTTTTACATTTTTAATTCAAGATATTTTTCCTTCTTGATAGTGGATATTGTCTATCTAAGGTAGTGCTGTTGTTGCCCAGGGATAAACTATCCATCCTTCCAGTATGATTAATGCCAGGAGCTGAGTACTTTGTCTGGGAAAATAGGAGAAATTACCTCAACTTAAGACAAAAGAAGCTCAGGATTCCTTTCAGCTCTGAATGAAAACCATTCTCTAGGAATAAAAGATAACAACAAGCAGCAAATCTCTACTCACTTTTAAAAGAAATCAAGAGAAGGAACCAGAAAATATATTGCACAGACCAAGCCTACACTGAGTAAAAGATAAACAAGTACTTTTTTTTTCGTTTCTCACTTCCTTGATTCTCAGCATCATCTTCCCTGCCATAAATGACATCAACTTTTGTATCGAATATAGCTTCTCCAAGGACCAAAGACTATATGTTTGTCAGCATTGATCTGGAAATACGTCCTAGATTTCTTCAAGCTTTTAAGTTTTTGATTCCCTGGTCAGAATTATGTCATAGATGCATTTTGTTTTGTTCTGTTTTCCCCTTGGGTATAGTGCTATCTTCATTACACAATGAAGGCATTGTTTAACCAGCAAGATTGTGCATATGGGAAAAACGAATGAAGAGGTCAGTAAATTATTCTGGATCCTGTCAGAAGGCTTCTTAAGAGAAGAATAGCTCTCAAGTAAACTGGAAAAAGCGTAAACTTTCCCTTTAAAAGAAAGAACTTCTTTAAACAGTTAGAAATAAACAGTAAGAGCATAGAAACAACAAAAGCATCTATGAGAGATATTGTTCTATGTCTAGGAGGGCTGTCCAACTTGCTGAAAGTTTCATTGAACCTACAGACTCTTTACATTAAGCTTTGCAGAATAAAAAACACAAGTCAGAGAGCCAAAACTCGTTTTGTTTTATATAGTGTATGTAGTATATAGCAAAAGAGGTCGTATCCGTAACCTAGCTGTCTTTCACAGATTTGAGAGCTTTATGCAGTCTCAACTAAATAAATGGGAGGAAGGTAATCATTCACATTTATTAGATGAATTTGGACAGAATCCTTGATTGGTCTCAAAGACTCAGAGAACAGATATTGAGACCAGGGCACAGCAGAAGAGCAACAATTCAGATCTGGCTAAAGTTCAGCATGACCAAGAATGTATGGAAGGAAACTTAAAGACAACCATATCCAAAACCTGGAAAATAGAGTGAAATTGATCAAATAAAACTGTTGCTCTTGGAAGCTAATAATTCTGTGGGATTATTCTGTTTGTTTGTTTGTTTTGGGGGATCTTTGGAACGCTGTTTTGATTGTAAGACATAGGACATATGGTGTCAGTAAATGTAATTCCAGTATCTGACTTATGTTAGCAGCTAAACAAAGGTGATGGCACAAAGTAAGGTGCCCCATTGTGAAAAGTATCTTGCAGTACAGAACTCAGGATGTTTTAGAATCGAGATGAAAGATAAAGTCTTAGTTTCAAATCACTGGCTTCCCATTCACATAAAAGAAGTCCTGTAGAGAAGTCTTCAGTTATTCAGTACTTCATTCATTATATTGTCTGTTATCATCCCTGTAAGCATGGCTTCCCAAGATGAGCCTTTACAAATAAATCTGATTATTAAGACACAACCTGTATTTAAAATATTTCTCTGGACAAGAGACTAGGAATAATTCATAAATCAGTATTGCTTGGACAATTTGGGATTCCAGCCTTCGCAAAGCTTGGCTCTTGGATCTGAAATAACACCTAATACACTGACAGCTCAGTTGTGAAATACCATCAGAACTGCTAAAGGCTATGCTGAGATTAGGATGAAGCATCCACTCATTTCTTTTCACCGTCTGCAACAGAAGCCAGGCAACCCTAGACAGTGGACAGGTTAGATACATTTCAGGAACCTGACCCTTAGTGCTACATCATAGCATATTTGACTTGTGCTGGGGGAGCATATTCCTTTTTAACTCACAATCTGCACAATGCTACTTCATTGCAAGAACATTTACAGACAGCCACTTCCTTTCGATGCATTACAACTAACACGAAATAGAACGTACCTTTCAGAAATGACTGCTTTTCTTTATAGCTTTGTGTTTTGAGTTTCTCAAAATACTTCATACAGCCAGACTGAAATTCCAGAACTCGCATGCAGTATCTGCTGTCTCTGCTCTCTACCTCATTCAGAGATACCCTCAAGCATGTTAAAAATGAGTGTATCAAACCTAATATTTGTGATACAGGACTCTAGTTTAAAATCAAAGGTTTGCATTCACATGGCAGCATCTTGCAGAGAGCTCTTTATTCAGTGCTTCATTCATTATGTTGCACGCACTAGTCATTACAGACAATTGTCTGCTAGCGCTACCCACACCTCGGCTGTTTGTACAATATGAGTCACTGCGAGCTACAATTCCAAACAGAATTTTTTCATCCTGCAGTAACCACATGCTTTGTTCCAGATTACCTCCTTTCCTTTTGTGTAGGCAGAATTAGTGAAGTACAATTAGCGATAATGCCATTTGTCCCCAGGCTGGTACTTTTGCTTAAAGCATTTAATCTTTCCTGTACCTCATGTATTACATCAATAAAGCTGCTGGAGTACAGAATGCAGCATGTAATAGGCACAGAATAAAGATGGATCTCTCCTGCTGAAAGGAAGAACACATTGCCCCAGCAGTTTTTAATTCAACATGTAAAAGTATTTCCATGCAAATATCATGCCATCTAGTCTAATTGCACTTATCTCATGAAAATAATTTTCTTCTTTTAACAGGAAGGAGCAGATTATACTGTACTCTTCCCTTTCTCTCTTCTTGTCAGAGGACAATATTGGAGGAAAATGGACAATGTCCTTTTCTTAAGGACAATTTGCAAATGCTCATTCTAAATATCTGATTATTGGAGACAGACTGCCAGGCTGTTCACCTTCCATGTCCGCTCTTTTCTACCTTTCTTTCTGCTTTGGTTTCTGTTTGAATGCCACCTCTCTTTCCATTTAGCCTAAAGATAAACTAAGTGAATGGGTCTTTTCATTGAGCAAATCATTCTTAACACCTCAGATAAATGAGAGTGTGTTTTTTCCTACTGTCCTCGGTGAGGAAAGCAGGGTAAAATATCTTTACACCCTTCTTGTGACGTAAAACTCTTTCATGAAATCCTGACTCAAACAGCATATAAATTCATACCAAGTTAATATGTATAGTGCCTCTCACTCCTGGCACCTTGTCCTTATATGTATACTTCTGGATGACATTATTTTAACCCTGTGAGGAAATTACAGAAAATTAGGAGTATCTCCAGACAACAAGCCAGATAAAAATAATTCAGTGTCCGGTTTATCTTTTCTTCTTTCTCCATTCTCTCTGCAACAAAAGTGATATTTGAAAGATAGATTCACTCGTGAAAAACTGAAACTGAAGTAATCTGTTCCCAGGTGGCAAAGCCCATCTGCATCTTTGAGATGGGTGAGACTGGCTGTGAATGAAGGTGCACTTAGGAACAGATAACGCTGAAACCCAATCGGGAGATTTTTGCTCACAAGAATACAAACTGAAGTACAGCTCTCACAATCCCTAGCAAAGTGACAACGTGATGGAAGGGACGGTACTTTATCTATTGTTGATCTTGAAAAACATGTTGGCTGCAGAATTGTCACAACTTCATCAGTTCATTCACTTTTCTTTACCTGTCAAATTATCTGTGGCTTTGATGAAAAACAAGCTTGTTCAGCAGGGACAGGTGGCTTTTATTAGAGTACTTTGTCTTTCACTGGTGCACACTGTCAGCTTTGTGAATCCTCTAAGTGAGGGAGGCAGTACATCGCAGTCAGAAGTTGATTTGGAGAAACAGAAGAATGAAGTAGGCTTTCTTTTCAAAAGTATGAAAGGGCTGAAAAGAGGATTATAGCTGTACAGAACACAGGAAAACCAAGTACTCAACTACCACTGATACAACTCCTGCTGCCACCTATGTGGTACCAGGATGACAGAGCCACTCTCCTCCTTGTAGAGCTTGCCAAGCACTACTTATCACCATCAATGTCCTCAAGCACAGAAGTCTCTGCTCCAGGGTCCTGCTCATCTTCACTGCTCCCCATTGCTGGTATCAGTAAACGGGGTTGAGCACCTCGGACAATCTGAATCTCCCTGGCTGCAACTTGAGACCACAACTTCAACTCCTCTTTGTAGAAGTGGAACACATGTTTCTAGAGAAGTGTTCATCTGGCCTGCTCTTATACTGATTATAGATGAGATTAGCCACATTTTTGAGTTGTACTTATCTCCCTGGTTACCTGAGGTCATATGAAACGAACCTCAGTGACAGTAGACATCGGATAACTCAGACCCATTCTAATGCTGCTTCTTGCATTTTGTTTCTGCTACTGTAATTTATTGTGTCTATTCATCTTGTTCTAAACTGTGCTATCTATGGTGCTTCCATGCTGATATTTTGTGTCCCTCAAGAGGGAAGGCTGAATGTACTAATTGAATTCCATGTCTGATCCTTGCCAGCCCAGGCAGATTTGCTGTGATGTCCTAATAACATATGAATGTTCCTGGCAACCATGAACAAAAGGTGATGATAAAATGCAAAGTCAGCATGGTGATTACTAATATGTCCTGTAATGCAGCACAGCAGGTAACAAGGCAGAAATGTCCCCTGTGCATATAACTAATTACTGTCACTGTAAGTAACCCCACAGGGGAAGGCCCTTTGCATCTAAAGGCCTTTCTGTTTCTACCATTTACATTGGCTGGCTCAGGAAAACATGTTGGCATTCCTTGTATACATTTTACTGTGTGTATCCTTGGGTCATCACATCTTGCTCCTACATAATATTTTGGATGTGACCATACACCCAATGCAGTATCCTTGTCTCAAGAGCATAGAAGATGAGGAAAACAAATGGCATTCCCTACACAACCATTGCAAGTGGAGGGAGAAGTTAGGGCTCAGAAAAAAAATGTGGCTGCAGGTGGAGGCCTCTTTGGCATTGCCAAACCTAATATGATCCATGTCTACTGCTTCTTCTTTGGAAGAGCATTTCTAACCAACAGAAACATCAAGAGACCCTGCCAGGTTAAACCAGTAAGGGCCCATCACCCGCACTGCATGCAGCAATTTGACAATTCTCTTCCTAAAAGAATCTTATGGACAGCAGAAAGCCCTTTTTCATACTCCCACAGCAGTTCCTTTACTATGCTGTGCTCCAGCTTCAGTCCATTTTTGCTCTCTCCTGTCCTCTCTCCAAGTTAGCTGTTGTCCTTTTTCTCCCTAAGGCTTGAGGGACAGAAGTGATGCAAGAGCCACGTAACCATTATGAAAGAGTGGCCAAAGCAAATAACAAAATCACACTCTTTAGGAACTCCTGCAAGGATTTCTTTTTGTAGGGCAAGACTTTTACGCCATCTTGCAATAAGCTGCTTTGGAAAATATCTGATATTTCCTAACATCTTTTTCTCAGCATGCAGCTTGTTGGGTTCTGACACTTTTGATCTTGCTTGATTACTTATTTCCATTCTGCTGGCAATTTTATTCTGTCCTTTTTGGTTTCAAAGAGCTCTTTTCTGACAAAATTTCTCCCTTGATTTCGCTGCACATCTTTTCATTCATTTCTGTTCATTTCATCTCTGAATGAGTTTCATGAAAGATATTTTTATCAGCTGGTGTGTTTATAGCAGCCAGAGGAGCCAATGTGTTGGGCTGTTTTTTTTTTGTTTTTTTGTTTTTTTTTTTTTTTGTAAAAATGACAGTTCAGTATAACTAGATTTTGTTTTGTGTCTTAATGGAAATCCTAATGTTTTGAGAAGCTCTTCAGAAACAGAACTTGTAATCATTAGCCATTGAGAATAAATGTTGTTTGTAAATAACATCATTCTAGGCAGTTTGCTTCCTCCTAGAAATCAAAGAGAAAGCAAGATGCATTCTCATCTCCATTAATACTTCTTTGTTTCAGCTTATTTAAAATTCCTGGTATGAGTTTCAGCAACCATATTTCTTCACCTTTATGGAGATTACAGCAAAGCAGCTGTTAGCAGAGCTTGCCACACATTTCCTGATAGAGTAAAATGTCTTCCTATGGGCTCAGCTTTTCGTCACTGGATTTTTTTCTCAAAATATGTTTGCATGATCACTGTGAATGGAGAGAGAAAAATTCTGTGTCTGAATGAACTCAGTTGCACTCAGAAATGCTATCATGGCAAGAGTGTTACAGGGCCATGGATATAGTGGAGATCATGCTTTTGGTCTCACTCTACTGACTCATTGTTTTCTGCATGAACATCAGAGCAGATCTCCAAGGACATTATGTTGACTGCCTTGCGTTTATGGAGCCTTTTGGTCAGTATTACCCTGCATCAAGAATATTTTGTGTAAAGAAAGAAGGAAATAACTGTTCCAATCCCTCTGAGGCTAAATGCAGTGGGAAAACTTGACAAGACCCATGAAGCAGAAACAGATCTGCACAGCTAAGATTTTCCAGTTGAACTATTCTCAGGAGTATCTCATCTGAGCAGTCTGGTGAATCGTCTAAGAAATGGAAATGTTTTTCCCTGGTCTTACTATGGTTTTGGCAAAAGAAGACATTTCCTTCACTTTTCCTAGAAAGGAAACAAACAGCTCAAAGTACAAATGAAAGAAGGATCCAAAACTAAAGGTCATGCATATAAATGTGCTTACTGATATCTTATAAAATTGTTGTGGTATAGGAAATGATAGCTTTTTGTTTGCTTCCTTGTTTGTTTTTAGAGTAGCAAATAGCTTATGTGAATCTGTACTCTACTGTCTTTGGGGAAATGTCGAAGCTCCAGGAGGTATTCTGGACAAGTGAGGGATGCTGCATTGGTATTGCCTGATTTCACAGCAGGGATCTTGCCATCACTGAAGGTTTCTCTTACACTCAGTCTTTCCACAGAGACTTCCTGCAGATTTTCACCCACCTGCACACCAGTGTCAGAGCTACAGAAAGAAAGCTCCAGCACTTCAAATGAGGGCTAGGCCATGAAGCTTTTGTATTGCGTGTTCTTACCATAAGACAGACACAGTGAGTTGTGCAGCAAAGACCACCCACACCACTTTGGACATTGGAGTTCTCCAAACATTTCCTTATCTGTACATTAACCTTTGCATGTTTTGACTCCTCTTCAAACCCGCTGTGTTGTATTCTTAAGTGAAATGAATTTACATCTCCACCCACTTCCCATGCTGCCAGCTTTTTCAGACATCCCAAACCAGTGAAGAAAATCCATCCCTGAACTGTACTTTCCCCATCAAGCTCTCCAGTTATTGCACTGTTAATAGCTGTGGTAAGTATCTAATATTATCCAAAAACCAATAGTGATGCTTTTATTCCATTCTTAAACCTTGCTGTCTGATTAGCCTAATCCTAAAGTATTTCCTTACTAACCAGATTACAAAGATAGTTACTTGATTTTTCCAACTGACAGTGAGTATGTTGACATTTTCCCTGCTTAGTAACAAAAGTCACATGAGATTATCTGAAGCAGGAAGCACATGCATCTCTATGAAGAGTGAGAACATAGCACTGTTAGCGGTCTGGTAACAGAGTCTTGTCCCTATTGACTGCTCTCCTCTGACGTTTCTACAACAGCAACAGCCCTCTCAGATTTCTCCATTTCTTTTCAGAACTGATCTGAGAACCTCGTTGCTCCACAGCTAGTCATTTTAATCTTTTTGTCCTTTCTGTGCACACATTCATTATCTCAGAAATACTAATTAAATCAGGAAAGCATTTGGAGATGTAATTTGAAAACACAATACCAAATAAAGCTGTCCTGCCCTTGGTCTCACTCTAAATTAGGAAATTGTGTAAAACTGGCAGTTAAACAGAAGGGTATTTGAATTGCTCTTATCTCAGACTTAGAATAAGGACATCGTTAGGGACAGTAGTTGCTGGGAAGGCGGTACTTGTCCTCATTTTCTCCAACAATACACTACAATGCCAAATTTGAATATGCTGAGAGCATGAATGATCTAACAGTAAGAAGGGTAGCTTGAATGGAAATAGCAGGTGTCTGGTACTTTTCTGGCCCTAAGACAGTAATCAGTCACAGATAATTGATTACTTTCAGATCCAGAAAGTGATTTGCAAGGGATTATATTTTCACTGTACTGTACTAGCTTAACATTAGCTGCACAGGAGGAACCAGATTTCTGAAACATCAGCTACACAACCAGTCATTTGTGAGCACTTGAGCCATCCCCATCCCCTGTACAGTCATATGTTCAAACTTCTGGGTAAATACTAATTAAGCCTTCTAATTGTAACACAGCTGCTTCCATTCCATCTATTAAACTCTATTCACTCCTTATTATTAAACAAAATGTAGGGCAGAAAAATAGAAAGAGATTTTCCTATGCATCTGTCTCATTCAAGTCAAATTCCTTTCCTTAACAAGTACAGCCATGCTTATAATCATATATAATATAGAGGATCACAGACCACTGACATTCATTTAGTAGACTTATCTAGTAGTGAATTAACTTCTGTTTTGTCAAAAGGAGCGTGACCATATTGATTCACAAGTAAAGCAGTATGGAAAATGCCCTTTTGGAAGATTACCTAGCTTCACAGATATGCCTGGAGAGAACCTCACCAACGTTAGCAATGAGAGCTGGATTCTGTTACCAATAAGATAAGCAACATAACAAAATGCAACTAATGACTGAGCCTGGAAAGCAAACAGGAGTGGAGCTGCCCCAGTACAGCTCCTGCCAAACTAAAAGGAGGACAGGTACTGGCCCAAGACACTCCAAGGCCATTTCACTGCTTAACTCAGCTCAAAATCATCCCAACAGAACAGGTGGCTGCTCTTCTGCAGGTGAATGAGTTAAATCCACTCAAATCTCAGCCCACATATCTCAATGAGCCCAAAAGAATGCTAAATTGTGTGGAAGAGAGAGAGATGGGGATGTGAAGGAGGAGAAGCTCACTATACTGCAGTAACAATGAGCTCTTAAATTGGCTCAGCTACCTGTGTCACAGCAGCCTCAGTTCTCAATCTAAGATAATCATTAATCACAGTTAATCATAAATATAATATAAATTAAATAAATTAAGTCATAATTAATCGTAGCAATTATCAGAGATAATAAAATATTTCTCAGTTTTATCAGGGAACAACAACAACGCAGAACAACATACCAATACAAACAAAATAAAAGAAAAAATAACTCCACTCAGGACCTGTGAGATACTTTTTTATGAACCCTGGTCTGATGTTAACTCTGTCCATTTTCATTTGTTTATCTACAGAAATGTACACAAGATCACACACATGAATATGCATTCTATCTGTGATAACCAAGGGCTGTAAAATATATTCATTTATGAGAAACAGGTAGGAAATGGCCTTTACAGAGCTGATAGATTCTGTGAGAAACAATATATTATTTCTCTCCGAGCCATTCTTGTATTTGGGTCAAATTCAGGGAATAATATGTGCTGAAATCAAATGCTAAGACACGTTCCTGGGGAACCTAGGCTTAACCCCAGGAGCAGTCCATGAAATAGGAGGCAGCAGCTGCTTGTCACCCTGGAAGAAGTGCTCCCTACCAGGCAGGGCAGCTGTGTTAATTGCTCTATGCCTTGTTCACTGATTAGGTTTAAAGATGAGGCAGGGCAGATGCTACACCTCTATGCATCTTTTCTGGAGAGTCCATCACCTGCACCCCGGAGGAGTGCATTACCTGGTAGACCATTGAGTAGGAGGAACATTTGCAGTTCCTTATATGCTCTGTAGATGATGATTAAATCTAGCTTGTCTGTTCCAAAGACTTGCTTTTCATCAAAAACAGCCAGGATGGGAAATGAATGGTTATGTGTGAAGTTGAATGAAATATTTTGCTTAGCCCACAGAAATACACACACATACAAAACCATCAGCAACAAATTGAGCTGAAATTGACTAAATTATTTTTCCCCTCAATTTTTTGTTCAGCTGCCACACTGAAATGTCAATTATTTTCATAGCACTATATCAGTCCCTCCTATTTATAGAAATTGTAGTCATACAATTTGAGAGCAGATTTCCCCTGCTGTTACACTGGCTTTAACTTCCAAGGAAGCTGATGTAGATGAACTCCTTGGGAAAAATAAGTCCCAAGAGTAGAGAGCCTGACACTCCCCTACAATTAATAACAAACAGCAAGTGTTAGAACAATTAGTCACTGTGAATGTTTTGTGGGAATGAAACAGTGATTTAAATTTTCTTGTTTAAAAGAATTCAAAAATATAGCCAGCTCCAAGTTATATGACCTGTTGAAGAGCCTTCTGGGGCTCTGACACAACATAAAACATTGTGCTACTCTAATTTAAGTAAGAGACTCATGGTGCAACCCCTATACTGGGGATTAGATTATCTGGGTTATACAGATATCGTTCATTAATCTATGAAAAAATGCATCGATCTTCAAAACTTGCACAGCTTAAGACTGATGTGTGACTGCACCTCCTATATGATTGGATTTTGTTTCTTGCACAGCCCAAATACTGAAATGAACAAATTCAGCACTGCTTGCCTGTAGCAGCACCTTTCAGTCAAGTACTACAAGCCTTCGACGCTGTCTCCCACAGTATTCTTCTGGAGTAGCTGGCAGTTCGTGGCATGGATATATACACTTTTTTTCTGGGTAAAAAACTGGCTGAATGGCCAGGCCCAGAGTGCTGGTGAATGAAGTCAAATCCAGCTGGTGACTGATCATGAGTAGGGTTCCCCAGGGGTCAGTATTAGGGTCTGTTCAGTATCTTTATTTATGACCTGGAAGAGGACATTGAGTTCACCCTCATTAAGTTTGCAGATGACACCAAGTTGGCTGGAAGTGTCAATTTGCCTGGGGGTAAGGAAGGCCCTTCAGAGGGATCTGGACAGGCTGGATCACTGGGCTGAGGCCAATGGGATGGAATTAAACAAGACCAATTGCCAGGTCCTGCACTATGGCCACAGCAATCCCAGGTAACACTACAGTCTTTGGGCAGAGTAGCTGGAAGACTGTGTGGAAGAAATGGACCTGGGGGTGCTAGTCGATGCTCGGTTGAACATGAGCAGACAGTGTGCCCAGGTAGCTAAGAAGACCAATGGCATCCTGGCTTGTATCAGGAACAGCATTGTCAGCAGGAGCAAGGAAGTGATCGCCCTCTGTACTCAGATCTGGTGAAGCCGCACCTCAAGTATGTTCAGTTTTGGATCCCTTGCTACAAGAAAGACATCAAGATTCTAAAGCATGTCCAGAGAAGGGCAAGAAAGCTGGTGAGGGGTGTGGAGCACAAATTTTAGGAGGAACAGCTGAGGGAACTGGGATTATTTAATTTGGAGAAGACAAAGTTCAGGGGAGATCTTACAACTCTACAACCACCTGAAAGTGTTGCAATAGGACTAGAGGGAATGTCCTCAAGTTGCACTAGGGGAAATTCAACTTGGATATTAGCAAAAATTTCTGCTCCATAAGAGTGGTCAGGCACTGGAATAGGTTGCCCAGGAAGGTAGTGGACTATCTGGAGGCGTTCAAGAAACATTTAGATGTTGTGCTAAGGGACGCGGGTTAGTGCGGAAATATTAGTGATAAGTTGGAATGGATGATCTTGGAGGTCTTTTCCAAACACGGTGATTCCATGATTCTATATGCCATACTACGTCTAGTGGCAAATTGTTTTATCTCTGGATTTAGAATATCCCTGGAAATGCATGTACCCATCTGCAGCACTAACAGATCCGTTTCCTACAGCCTCCCATACATCTGATTGCCTTTGCAATGACAGATAGAATAGATGGCTGTGGTCCCTCTGGATGATCCTGCCTCTGAAGCAGCTGAGGTGGCAGTCAGGACTGGATCAGATCAAGGGCTGCTGCCCAGTGGCAACAATTTGCATGCCAAGTACTAAGTCCTGGAGTCATCGCAGGAGCTGCTTTCATGATGTGATAGCTGCTATGGCATGTGCAGTCATTTTCAGCATTGTATCAATACAAATCAAATTTTCTGATAAAAACAAAACAAAACAAAACAAAACAAAACAAAACATTACCCTAGGCCTGCATTTATGCTAGTTGTTTATACCCATATGGAAATCAGACCTATAGACTTACGTAGGTGACGTGTCCTACTTGTGTTGATTTTGTATTTGTGTATTCCACCAGAGTGTCTTCTTTTCTATTATTTCCTATTGTTCTATTTGAAAAGAAACAAACAAAAAAATCAACAACAACAACAAAAAAACAGCCCTTAAAGTCAGACAAGAATTTATTGGTATTTCCATCTTTTCATTAGAACTTCATTAGAAGTTGCGTGTCTGGTTTATACTTGCTCATCTTCCTCAGGAAGGTAACCCCCTTTTTTCTGAACTGCATTTGAAATTAGATCTTCATCATGGATAACTTTGCATAGTGGGTAGGAAACAAATTGCATCCAACAAATGATTTATTTCATTACAAGTAGCACACCCAGTTCTAAAAAGCACTGTGCTGGTCGTGCCTCTGCCAGACCTTGCCCAGAGGGTTCAATTAGTGCTAGGGAGATTACCTGCTGACCTTTCATTTTGCTCTGCACTTGGATTTTCATTATAACTGATGAAGCCATGCATCAGCATAATTTCACCAACATCTGTAAGAGGGAGCCTGCTGCAGCCTCCACTTAACATTAGTTCTCCTTTGATCTCTGACTGAGACGTGCCACTCCATCAGGGCAGAGAAAACATTCACTTCCTTCTTTGATCTGCACCCTTATAACCTGGAGAAGAGAATTAGTCTGTATTTTATAATATTATGGTCAGATCCCTTGTACATATCAGTCATTCCCATGGGATTCTCATTCGTTAGGACCTGACTCATGGGAATTATACTTCATCTACACCTGTTCAGCCCCACCATGTTTGGAGTTGGACAAATAATAGACCAAATCTGCAGTCACACTTTTTTCCTGTTTTTATAATGCAGCCTGTCTTTCATGAAATAATCAAATGAATTAACATAATTCAACTTGGCAGGCTGAAAATCAGACATAAATGAAATTATTTGACAATATGTTAAAATGAAGTCATAAAATATTAAACACACGCCTGCAGTAGCTTCATGGGGGACTGCAAGTTAATTTCAGCTTTCAAAGTAAGAATATAATTGTTAGAAAATATGTCCTTAAATATTTATTCCTGTCTTTCTAAGAATGGAACAACTGAACTGAACAAATACGGTTCAAGGAATTATCAAGCAAAAAGATGAATCCTAGAATGCAGATGAAGTGTATTATTTTGTACTCTGTTTTAAATTCTCCTTATTTTTTCACTTGGACAGTGTTTGGGGATAATAAAAGAAGTTATTGGTGTCTCTCCAGAGATAATTTCTTTATTTTGTTCTTGTAATTAACCACCCTTTACTTTTTTTTCTTAAGATGCCATTTTTTCTTTATTTCATGTGACCTCAGATTGCAAGGCTTAGACTTCTGAAGCTACTTAGACTGTTTTCCATTTAGCCTCACAAGAGAAAATAGCTTTCAATAGGATATAGGAGATGAAATGTCTAAGAAATGGAGAAAATGGGACTCAGTTGTCAAAATCACTCAGACCATGTAATGTATTTATGATTTGTGGCTCTAAGTGCCTTTGGAAATGAGACGTTGGTTTTGCTTTGTGTTAATATAGCACCAATAAAAAGGTACCATAGTCCATAATTGCTGCTATTATGATAAAACTAAGAAAACTGCCAACCTGTGGAACTTCAAAGAAAAGTTTTAAAATGTAAACCCCAGTGGTTTAAGTTTGTCCATAAATAAAGACCAAAAACTAAAACAGTGATATTTACTCTTTAAAACTTGAGGTCTTAAAATTCAGATCTCATAATCTGAACGTCTGATTTCTCAGATCTGAATGGTTAGGGTTACAAATTCTTTGCCATGATCAGGCTGGGGTTCACAGTGTGACTGAGGGGGTTCAAGAAGAAGGATGCACATTCTTATCACACTCAAACAGCAAGAACCAGTTCTACTTTGGGGGGGGGGGGATTTTATATCATTAGAAGTTTTCTTCATGCATCTCTCTTCTCAGCTTCAAAATGACCAAAACAAATGCAAAATCTCAAAATTCATTGATATTCTGCCTCATCCCTCCAAAGTTTTCCAAGAGTGCCTTCCAGCGCAGTTCACAGAACACCTCATGCTGTTTCAGCTGAGCCAGAGTTTCTTCAGTCGGGCCAGTTTGCAAGTGAATTTTCTGGCCATTATAGACATTACTGTGTCTAAAGTTGTTGCAAAAATCTCTTTGAAATCGTAACCCTAAGATGGGATGTTTCCAGAGCTTCAAAGACATGCTGTGTCAATCTGAATTTCTTTGAAATATTTAATTTGAATAATAAACAAGCCAAGCACCAGCATATTCAGCTTGTTATCAGTTAGCTCTGACCAGTGACTACTTTGAAGTGTTAATTGTTTAGTTGGACAAATCTGCCAACTGTATTGGTTTTTCAGGAAGTAAAAATTAACACTTTAAAGCCTGCTGAAGAGAAACGTTTTAATAAATAACTCACAAAAATCCTACTTACGATCCAAAGTGCTCATGGAGTCATAACAGGAAAAAAAAGGAAATTTAGACATTTTCATTTTTTACATTCACAGAAAGAAGAGTAAGGGCCCACAGTCCCATTGCAGACAACAAAATGTACGTGCTTAGTGACCTGTGCATTGCATTTACTGTTCAAACCATACAGTGCAAGGAGCAGAATGAGCTCATTTCTATATGATGCATGTGCTGAAATATCTTTGAATCTACTCTTGTCTGCACCATTGAGTTAATGGTGTTCCTATGCCTCTTGAGTGCTCTTCTCTTTGACCTAGGTCCCCCCTCTGCAAAACTGAGATGCTGTCATCCTCCCTTATGTGGTGTAAGGATGAAAAAGCTTAAGAAAATACTGGATACTCTAATTCATGATGAATTGAAGAAAGAATTTTAGAGCAGGGCAGTTCATCTCACAGAGTCTGCATTTCAGTGGGACCTGTGCACTGAGAGGTTCCAGCATACAGGACATCCACCTCACCTTCAAACCCTGTAGTTCACCCCTTGTAGGTCTCAAGCTGCTCCTTTTGAGAGGGGGTAACTGTAAACAAGCCCTTCCCATAGGAAAGAAAACACCAGTAAAAAAAAACCCCACAGATTCTTTTTCCTTCCAGACAAAAAAAAAAAAAAAAAAAAAAAAAAGAAAAAAAAAAAAAGAAAAAAAAAAAGGTTTAATTTGGCTTCAGCACCCTTATGGCATCTTTATCCACATCAATCTTTTCCAGAATGATTTGAGGGTTGCACTCCCCCTTAAGTAGGCCTGCTAACTGACTGACAAGTAGGAGTGCTATATGGGGCAAGTGCCAAGGTTCTGGCTACCAGATGATCTGCTTCAAGGACTCTAACCCCATGTGAGAATAATGAAGAAACTAGAAACCAGGCATGGCCTGCTGACAGCTCTCACAACACTCACAATACTGTTACCACTTTTTCTTGTTAAATTACAGAGTTTTTACAATCAAGAATTAACTCAGTTTAATCCCAAATGATCCTGGCTTGATTTCTTTAGCATATCCTGTCACGACATCATTGCCAGTGTAAGTGGTCATCCAGCCAAATTGGGAAAACGCCTCTTTTCAGGGAAGAGTATAGTCTCCCCACTGTCCCAGCTTTTTTTTCAATGGAATAAAAAACTTTTTTTTACTTTCTTTTCCCTTCATAATACCATCTGACAGGATGCAGAGTTCACAATTCATGGCTCAAGTGACATCTGTATTCCCATTACCCACAGCTCCTCCTCGAGGGATTTGCAGAGCTGTATTTTTATCTAGAAACTATTCCTAAATCCTTGCACAGTATGAGTGAGGATTAACAGGAATGTCACTTTCTAGCAATTATCAGAAATCAGAATGCACCCTTCTCCAAGAGGCTACCACAAGCCCTGCACCTTTTTAAGGACTAGAAATGCAAAAATAATTATCATCTACTAAGGAGGAGTTAAAAATACAACAGATTTTGCAGCCCGGTAAATGATTATGGATTATCGCCTGTTCTTGGTCCAAAGACTTTTTTAAGCATTTCTTTGGAAAAACGTATCATCTACTTTGTCAGACAACCCCAAATAGCCTGAATTTGCTGTACACCATGTGCTATTAAAACGCTTGCTGTTTGTGAATGAGTGCAGTAGAGTGAAAACAGCAGCAGAAATATGTATCTGAAAACTGCTGTGACGAACAATGGTGGGGGAAGTAAACACCAGGTTTGTGTCTGGGGGAAGGAATATGGCTACAGCAGTTCAGTAGAGTGAAGTTTGTGATTGCAAGTGTGAAGGGAGGGCAGGAGGTAGGGAGCTGGGAGTCAGCTCCCATTCCCAAAAGCTGGGAGCTAAGAAAAGGCAAACAGACTGGCCCAGCTCCAGAGCTGTAAAAATCCTTTCCTTCCTGCTTGAGTTCAAAAGAATAAACACAGAAAGAAATATCACTCCACTTTACAATTCATAGTGCTGCACTATTAAACCCAGCGTATTTTTCCATCCATATTGATTTTTGTTGCATTTATTAGAGGCTCGGTGAAGGAATTTTTTTCCTCACTTGTGTAACCTTTTGTTCCTCCTGCTCTCAAAACACATTCAGTGTTCGCTATGGCCTGCATTCAATCATCCCTCCAGGCAATGGAGAGAGTTCAACCAACTGCAGTAAGATTTGGAGCCAATCATACTGCATACAGAGAAGAATACCTGGCAAATGGTATATGTGAGTGGAAAGCCAAAGAGAGATGCCTGCAGTCACTGCATTCAGTGGCATACCTCCCTTTGACTTCAGGGGCACAGACTCACATCCGGAGCTGGGTTGGGAGAATGGTCTGCTGGGTCTTGGCCACAGTGAAATGCAGTCATGAAAGCTTTCACTATTCTGATAGCCTCCCATCCACACAAAGTGAATTTTTTCTCTGCAACGTGTCTCCAAATTGCATCTCTCAAGCATGAAACACACAACACATCCAGCTCTCTCCAACTTCTTTATCTTCCAGACCACTTGGAGAGAGATTAAATCAGGTCACACACCAGGGAAGGATGCTACATACTGGGTGCAGAACTTCAGAATCCAAATTTATATCTTCTAACAGGGATTACAATATTCTGGCACTTGTAGGTAGCTGAGCTGCTGCTCCTAGTTATAGCACTTCACTCCTCTCCCATCTTGAGGTCTCACAGGACTGGTACAATTAAGGAGCAGGGTTTTTGCGATCTGCTGCATCAGCCACATCACACCACAAACCAAGAAAGCAAATATGAGAAATACGTTAAGCCTTTAGCAGTGGTTTGGTCTGGCACTGAATTTTTCACATGCTGAGCCATTGTGGATGCGCAGTGCAAGAAGTCACACCTCTGGACACCTGGCAGATGTATGGTGCAGGCTGCCCTGCAGTGCACTTGCAGGCAGGCAAGAGCAGAGCAGGCTGCAGAGGCAGAGAGTGGAGCTGGTTGGACAAGTGAGATGGAGTTTGTTTTATTGAGTAGGACTGAAGGGTGACAAAGTGTCAGAGTTAGCAAACGGTGTCGGAGTCACAGTCTGAGAAGATGTTTGTTTTTGTAAGTAAGCATAACTTTCAACCACGTCCAAGTTTGGAGAGTGTTTATTAGGATCTGGCAAGCTGGCCACCACACACACCATTATAGAAAACCTCCGGCTGAACTCAAGGAGTAGGTTTCCTATCCACACACATACATTTTCAGCTTTTGAATGACACTCTTCCCATCTTACATGGAGTACAATAAATCCTTATATTTAATGAAACCACTATAATGCATGCAAAATGATAATGCTTTTTTAGACTGTGTTTAATTCATCAACATATAACAGGATGTGATACTGGCACCTGGAGAAACTAGTGAAATCACTGTGAAAGGAAAGAATGTTGTTTGAACAAAACTGAATTGCCAGCGCTCTGAAACCAGAAGTGCAATAAATTTACAGCACAACAGCAGCAAAGACACCCCAGCCACCCAGAGGTGCAACCTCTCCGACCCAGTAGACACCTCTGCTACCTGTGCTCATGTCATTTCACATAATGCCAATGCGGCCACACTGTAGCATTCTTTCTGGAAGACAGACTTCTTGTCTTTTATTACTCATCTCATGTGGTCACAAATGTTTCTGTAACAGTTTGCTTGTGCTTTAATTAGGAAAAAGAATCCAAGATTTCAGAGCCCTCTGGTCTCAAAGTGCAGACTAAAATGAGTGGAGATGCACAAGCCCTGCAGTTCTAACAAAGCCAACAAATCAGAGCTCAAAAACAGGCTTTGCACTGATGTGATTTATCTTCCAGGCCTGCCTGGATATGATTTTATAATGATGGCAGTCTGAGATGTGATCAGCAGAATAAAAGAGAATTTGGGCACAGGAGAATTTGGAAATGACCATTGATTTTACTATAACCACAGCATAAAATCTGTGAGTTAGATCTAAAATGCACACAGGTAGGTGATCAGTTCAGGTGAACTGAAGGCCTTAGATTTGTCAAAAAGGACATACAATTATATATTCTTTGAAAAAAAAAATAGAAGTCTAACAGACATCAGATGTTCCAATGACTGTTAAGCAGACTTGAAGAAGTACCACATGCACTCCCCAAAGTAGCTCATAATGGATTTCAAGTCAACACTGACCAGAAGCACCATTAAGGAATACTGTACAGGCAACTCTTAGCATAAATGTGTTTGCAGTATTCAGAGGCTGTCTGTCTGTCTCTACAATGTAGGAGCTAGTGATAACTCAATTTTGAGTTTTGCGATAAATAATAAACCACCTCCACTAGGGTTACTGCTATGTTACGTTACTGTATTGAAACATTGCCTTTTTGGAGGGAAATGAAAATAAAGGTGTTGTTCTTCAGAAAGATGTGCTTTCTTAGTAATAAATCTCTTGTTGTGTTGCTTTCTTCAGCTTCAAATTCATTCCACAAAATTTTACTTACGGTTGTAGAATTTCATCTGATACAACAGAACCATGAGCATCTTGATCAGCTTAAAATAAAGGATGATTTTAAAAGTGGGGCATGTGAAAGAGGATTACTATTTTTCATTAGTGGAAGCAGATATAAACCATCAGAGCCACAGCAACCTGAAACCCAAATGTATTTTAAAATTCTTGCTTTCTGTTTTCAGAGAGAGAGTGCCTTGTGTAAAACATAACTTTGAACCAAATATGCATTACTTTTTATTTGTGGGCATATGAAGGAATTTAATCGTGACAACAAAGAGGTAGTGATTCTAAATGCATAGGCTGTAAAAACAGTGATTATTTTCTCTATACTGAGATGCAGATGTTTTTACTATGGCAGTATGTGGGAATCTATAGTCCACAGAAAGATGAAAGATTACCCTTGTCACACAAAAAATGCATTTCAATGGCATCTTACAAGATTTCTGCTGTCATAAATAGTTATTGAGCATCAGATAAACACTGACTATCGAAGTATTCAGATACATTTCAGAAGTCTTTGCTCAAGAGTATTCAATGCCCAAATTATTCATATAAGGAAATGTGTATTGACTACAATGCTTAATAATTGTTTCACATGGAAGTCTAGGTACTATGTAGTGAAAACACCTAGGAACTGATACAGAAATGCTTTTTACACAGTTTTACAAATACTTAAAAGTGATCAATGTAATCAATTAATGGGTTTACCCTTACTCCTCACTTATGTTTCTAAGTTAGCCTTAGGTTCAGAAAGTGAACATAAAACAAGAAGCCATGCAAAGAGCCTTCTTTAAAGGCATTTAGAATATTGATGTGCTTAGTGGTTTGGGAACAATTAAAAACAAAAGTAAAACTTTAAAACACATTTAACTTGTTTGCTTTCAACACCATGGCTGCAAAAAACTTGAATTCTTAAGAAATTTGTTGTGTTCGGATCTGCTTGGTTAATGTCTGCATAACCATCTACTTGTAATTGGTCACAGAAGTCTGGTAACAAAACTTCACGAACTAGATGAAAGTACTAGCTCTTTCAAAGCAAATAGCCACATGGGTAAACTTAGACTCCAGCATCTGTGAATATTTATGCAAACAAATTTGAATGTGACCACGTTTACCCTGCTTGTAAAACATGCAAGCCAAGCTGTAGAGAATTCCTTTACAAATCCAAATATTTGGAATTTTTTTTTTTTCTTCCTTTGGCTGTAGTTGGGGCAAAACTCTGTCATATGACAAATATAATTACATACTCCAGCTCTGAGCTCTTCTCTAGGCCAGCGTCAATCTCTCTGGTCTGAGGCCTCTGGCTGGACCATTTGTGGTTGGGCTCCAGTCTAAGTGATCTCTTGTGGCAAAAAAATCAAACTACTTATGCTACTATTAAGCTGGTTTAAAGAACATGTCAGTGTCAAACTTGTAATGCTGTTACCCTGCTTAGAATGGACAATGTTACACTAAAAAGAGAATCAGAGACATACTCTACTGAAAAGTGATCATTGCTCATGAAAAATCTCCCTTTCTTCTTTAAATCCTGATCTGAAGTCACTAAATTCCAAAATATAATAATTATTGGTGAAGATAGATTGTGTTCTATAGTATCCTGGCAGTGAAATGGCTTGAAGGGTAGGATTGCCAGCCTGAGAGATTCATCTCAAGAAATTGAGCATATGGGACAAAAGGGAAAGGGGATGAAAATTAGCATTTGTCAAAAGCATATTTGATAGTCCTACTGTCCATGTGAGTGGAACAGATCAGACTCAGTACATCAACTCCAGGTTTTCTGTTCATATGCACAAGATCCACATCACATCTGTTACCCTCATACCACCCAGATGTGATGGACTCAGTGTGTCTCTTTGGGTATATGCAACAGCTGCAACATGTTCCAGATACACCAGACATGGTGAATGCAGACAGGCTCAATATCTCTTACACAGCGAGTTCCATATGTCTGGGATAAACTGGCCTCATTGTGAATGTGATGTGGGATGCCAGGGATGTGAGGCATCCAAAAGTATGCTGGGTTACAGTTGAAGCAATCCAAAGTGTTTGTGTTGGCTAGTGGGAAAATGTTGCAGAAGTACTAATTTAAAAGACTTCTAAAACAAAAATTATACCTAAGATTCCATGACTACTCACTAATATTTTCATTACCCCATCAAGCCCTCAGTACCACTGCCACTTTGTCTCCTAAACAGTCTGTACAATAGCTAGGAAGTCTGGAAAATTATTGTAAGTCAGAAAGACAATTAGGCAAAAACGAAGAGCAATGAACCCAATAATTAATTGTGATAGAAGACATAGCTATGTTTTCAAAGCTGGCACTCATACAATTGCATATAGATGAGGAGATGGAGAAAACCAAAAGTGATGCAACCAAGTATAAAAACTTTCGTGATCTGAGAATTTCCATTAGTTTTTCATTTCGTTTTATAAAAGGCTGTCCAATCATTTCAAATGACAAAAGGCTGCATCTTGAGTTAGGATTGATATTTTCAGCAAACTGCTACACAGAAAGTAGGCAACTGGAATGAAAGAGATCCTCTCTCTGTCTCTAACAACACTGCACCATAGTGATTGCTGCATGAGTAAACATTAGCTGTGAGTAGGCTGATCACGTGGTAGAGCATCTCTGTTTCTCTAATGACCCTTCATTCTGAGTTGGTCAAGATTTCATTTATAAGAAAAACGTATTTGGAAAAGTCAACTGAAGGGTATGAAGAGAATAATGAAGAATGAAGAGGATAATGTATCACTGTTTTACATGCTAATTTAAGTAAATACAATTGCATCATCTTCAGTGTTCCATATTTCAGTGTTTTTCTTCCTCTCAGTGGTTGTTGTCTCTTGCTTACTGATGAGACTACTGAGTTTTGTGCTCTCCTGAACATCCAGATAAACGTATTTTGAATCAAGTATTTCTGATTACTGCAATTGCAAAACCAACACCAGTCAATGATATGCCTACTTATTGCAGAGTGCTTCTTATTGCAAAATTGGGTGATTAACCCTAGTTTGAGGCAACAAACATGGAGAACATTTTAAAAGATAGAAATAGATACCTATTGATGATTGAAAAAAATAAAAATAAAAATAAAGGCTGATTCCAATTTGTAAAGAAGTTTAAGTGCCTAACTTCCAGGGAAATAACCTGATGAATTACAGCAATTCTCTTTCTTTCCTCTTTCTCAAGTCTCCAAATTCCAAGGTGTTTGGTATTCAAAACCCTTCAGAAAGTTTCAGTTGCCTCTGTCTTAGTTGCATTCTGTCTTAACTTTAGGCTTAAAAATATCTCTGAATGTTTCAAGCATTCCTATTTCTATTTCTGTGGACAGCTGAATGAGACATCAGTCCTTTGCTCACAGTCGTTCATTATTGTGGTGGAAGCAGAAGAAGGAGCTAAGAAATGCCACTTATTTGGGACCATGGGGTTTGGTCCATGCTTACAACTGCCTCATTAAAAGCTGCAATTGCAATGCAGTTCCATATGGCCTGGCATGCAAGGCTCGAGTGCTAAGAATGAATCTTGCTCTAGCTGTATTATACTGCCAAACGTTGTGTTATGGGTTCCTCATTACCCAGAGATTGATTAATGGCACCTAATTAAGGCAAGGAACAGCAAAAAGAATGGAGCAGTGGAGGAATTAGATAGTGTACAGCATCCTCTCTCACTGTTTGTCTTGAATGTGCATTGGTTGGGGTGACTAATAGCACAAACCTAGGAATTAACTCTCCAGCTGATGCCATTGTTTCTGACAAAATGCTCGCCTGACACAAAAATTAATTCAATCTACACCGTTGTTTAGTCCCTCAACAACAGATGCTCATCCAGATATCTTGGCAGAAGAAAATGGCTTCCCTCAACACCAGTGCTTGTGTCGCAACCTGTGATGCTTGGTTCATTGTCAGCTACAGGTTACAGCATCCCTTCACATATATCGCTCTGCTTGTACGTATTTTACTGTGCATGTGTGTGTGTGACATTTATGATAGATCTTTGGAAATAACATCTTGGAGTAGATAGTACCCCTTCTGGGAAAATGCGGAAGATCATTATTCAAATATGGAAAATGGAAAGTAGAAGAGAAAAAACAGTGGTTTGTTCTCCTCTTGCCACACCTCCTTTGCAAAAGCCACTTGCCCAGCCATCCTGTCCCTTCCATGAAGGAAGCAGGGCTGCCAGCAGACTGTTTTTCCACTGTAGCAAATGCCATTGCCGTCCTTTGACCAGCTCCACAGCTCCCTCAATAGCTGGCTGCTGGCCCGCCATGAACACAGGGCCCAGCTCTTCCCTCACCCCCTCTGACAGCCCAGGGAATGTTTGGCTCTGCTGAAACCAGCGTGAGGGAGAGAGCAGGCCAGATGCTCCCAAATGGCTTGAAACTGCTAGGCCTGGCACTATGGACCTTGGCTTCCAGCCCTTACACCAACAGAACATGTCTGAGGCGGCTGTACAACAGACGGGAATTTTTATAAGAAGCAGTCTGCCTGGCTAGACCCAGCTCACAAGGGAAATTGTTTGAGATAACACCCCGATTCTGTGACTTTAATAAAAATAATTCCCCAGTTCAGGTGAAGCCTGGGCAGCTCCCAGCACCTCTCGCATGTCCATTTTGGCTCAGATGGTTGTGAGGAAGCACTGGGAAACTGAGAGTCACTTACTGAGAAGTCACTGAGATTAGGAAGGACAAAGTAAGTCTCCCAGAGATTTGCTTGGAGAGTTCCTCGCAGACTGCTCTTCTTAGGGAGCAGGGCTTAGTCCCTCTGCCAAATGTGCAGGTGGTTTCCCTGTTGGCCTGTCTGTGGGTAACCTCGCAGGCCCATGCCCTGTGGCATAATGCCTGCCGGATAGAGGGAGGGTGGAAAGCTACTACAAAAAGCAAGACTGGGTTTTCCTTTCCCTCATAACAGGATGTGGCTGAGTGCAGAAATGGAGATGGTTTGGAGAACAAAAGTGCAGTTAGGTGTATGGGAAGGCACTGCTGCTAGGAAAGACAACAGGGACTGCTGAGACTGGAAGAAAGCCAAGGAGAGAGGGACAACCGAAGTGTGTAAGCCCTAAATGACCTGGAAAAGGTAGATATGGAATAGCTGCTTCGTTCTGCTGTAGCACGGATGTAAGGGCACTCTTTGAAATTATCAAGTAGCAAGTTTAAAACAAATGCAGGAAGTCCACTTTCACACAGTGGAAATTAAACAGCGGAACTTGTTGTTACAGGATGCTGTGAAGGCCAGAGCTCAACAAGATCCAGAAAGTTTTACATGAAGGCTACAGCAGGGATGCCTCCTCAACCTTACAGCCTGCCCTGGATCAGCAAGCCCCCAAAGCACCAGCAGCAATGCATGGAGAGGGGGAGGATCACCTGAGAATGACTCTCATTTCCTGCTCCCTTCTTTAAGTGTTTCTGGGAACATTAGTGAACTCCTCGTACTGGAGATCTCACTGTACTGGAGAGGGAGCACAAGATAACCTCCACTATTGTTCTGACCCCACCTGGCCATTTCCCTACATTTGTGTAAGGAACTAAGAGTATTGTCTTCTGAAATTAACAAAGGTAGATAAAGACATTTGAGAAAACACTATACTTGCCAAAAACACCTTTCAGGGGACTAAAATTCCTGCGAGTGAATTAGCCTGAATTCAGAAAATAGCATTGTTACCAAAGAAAACACACAGAGACAAGAACAGCGAAGTACAAGAACCATTTGTTTTGTCTTTCTTCAATGAATTTATTATTTTTTCCTGGAACATCAGCATAAGTTAAAATCCCGACCTTCTTAAAAATTAATTGTAATAAATAAACAGAGCTTAGGGCACAGGCTTGAGATCTTTCTTCTTCAGGTTGCTAAAAAAAAAAAAAGAAAAACAAAAAAAAAAAAGAGATAAACCATAGCAAGAGGTCAAATGAGAGTGTAGACTAGTGACTAGTCTGGTATGAAAAAGAGAAAAATAGGAGTATTTGCACAGTTGTTCTGTGAGCTCCTTGGCCCATAGTTCCAGGTTTTTGTTTTTGTTTTTGTTTTTAGGAAAGACACCTGACATTAGGATTGTGAAACTATCCTAGTCCAACTTAGAGGAGTGACATGGGGGTTCCATCGATGGAACCCTCCATTCACAGGCATAGGTACAGAGCAGGGTTGGGCTGGTTGGGCTGTACATCTCTGAGCACTGGCACAAAGGATGTAGGCTGGCTGGACAACAAGGAAACTGTCACCTTAGCATGCGCTGAAGCAGTGCCAGCCTCACTTCCAGAGATAGGGATTTCAGGTGAGGTTGCAGCCTCTCTTCCCATCCTCACTCTGGGTCGAAAACCTCTCCAGAGGTGGTTGCATGGGGTGTGAAGTTCTGCCCATAGTAACAAGCCAGGAGCAACAAGCAGAGGAGCATCCTCAGCTCAGCTGTCAGTGAGCCTTTGAGAAGGACTCTACTCCTCACAACACCTGAGCCAATGCAAGCAGCTGGTGTACTCATGTTGCAGATGAAAAGGTGAGGGAGTAAAATTTATTGTTACAAGTGCCACCAGACAGGCTGCAAACCCACCTGGCAACCACATAGCAGCTGGGAACCAGCAAGTGTTTCTTGGGGGCCTACAGGCAAACACTGTGGAAATGAGCCACTAAGGAGAAATATCCGCCTTAGCTTTTAAACTGGTGAGCGACAACCAACCTGTTACCTTTCTTTATGAAAAAAAAAAGTGATAATGCAGTCCATCAGGGGAAAGATAGATTGAAGGCAACATGCATTCATGCCAAAAGAATTCCTGAAGTTATTCCTGTCACCAAAATCAATGCACAGCTGTCAGAAAAGGAAGAGTCACCAGGGTTTCCATCTTTAATTACCAGCTGTCTGAAACAATGACATAATCAGCAGGGGGTGAATTGCATTTGTGGTCATATCCTGAGAAGAAGAACCAGATGCAAGGAGGATTCTATTGAACTATGAACTACTCTAACAGCAGTCTGAAAGAGTGTTTGCAAACATACTGCTATTCAAAGTTGGGTGTATTGTTTCAGTGGAACTGAGGAAATCAAAACAAGAGAAGAAATTACGTTGATGAGTGTGTTTTACTACAAAAATGCCTTTGGTAAGCCTACAGAGCGTTCACTGGTAACATCCATTATCCATTGATAAATTGGGGACAAATTGATGAAACAGTGGAATGATCCAGATCTATATCAGAACAACAGAATTTCACTTGAAAAGTCTGAAAAGCCACAGTTTTAGCTAGCTAATCATGCAGAGCATTACTTAATTACCTCAAGGCCAAAAGGATCCTTCCCTTGGCTGCAGGAGACAATAAATAAGGCCAGCAATTAGCAAATGGCACCAAAGAATGTTTGGCACTTACTCATTACCACTGAGAAGATGAACCATAGTCTTCCCCCTGGAAGGCTCAGCTTGGTGCTGAGTGCTTTGGCTGCCATGGATAATCTCTCTGAAGCCCACAGGGCAACTCAGGTGTTTAATGTTAAGCGCATGCTTAAATATGTTGCTGGATTAAGGCCAAAAGGGTTATCATCTTTGCAGCCTGTAGTTCACTGGCTCCCAAGGACAGTGTTGCAATGTACTGTGGTATCATCAGCAGTTTTTCATCTTACAGATCTCCAGTGGTCCCTACAATATGGGGAGATCATCTGTAAAATGTCTGCTGCAGTTTTATTTTTGTATTGTGCTAAGGGTTTCCCATGCATATAGAGCGGGAAAGTAAACAACGTAAGTTCAGAGAAGTTTAACCTGGTTCTGTTTATTTGTAAATAAAACACATGCAGAAGCAGAGTTAAACACTCTATTTTATCTCAGCAAGGGAGAGGAGGAGATTGTGCTTGGATTACAAATCTTCAGGCATTTTTGTTATCACAAATGATGAAAAATTAAACTGTAAATAATTTCCTGTTGACTGACTAGTCATACGCTGGCCAAACCTCAGGAGGATGTAGCTGTTCTGGTAAAAGAAAGAAGAAAGCCTTGCTGGATTGTGAAAGCAGGTGAAAAAAAGCTCCAAGTTATTCCCTCTGCTTCCTGAATAGTAACCAAAATTGGACTATGACCTTTCCAGCATGCTGGGTGTAATTAAGGAAATCAAAGCTGCTGCTGTATCTCCGAGGGAAAATAAATAAATAAATAATGTTTTGATCCTATTTTCTTTTTATAAACCATGAAAGCCAGGATATTCACTGTTTAGACTGATGCTTCTTCTGCAAGCGAGGAAATACACCACTGCACATAAAAAGGAATATGGGGTAAAAAAGCCAAAACACCGCTGAATGAAATATCAGCTGTAATATACCTTTGTGATGTCTTGACTTTCATAGTATTCAAATACAGAGGTTATTTTCACCTCCTCCATTGCCTCGTGAACTCCCTCAGGGACTGGGATTTGAGCTTCAAACAGGGATAAAGAAAAAATTCTTTTTTATCATGGAAGCTGATAAAATGGGCAGAGACAAGAAAGGCTCCTTTTGTTCTGATCTTCCAGGCCTCAGAGCATACATCAATTCATGCAAATATGCACTTATAACTCCATACTAAGCAACTGCATACATTCTATTTACCTTTATTTAAAAAGTGCATTTTGATTTTAACATCACATGTATTATTTCCCTTTCTGATATAGAAAACTGTTGTTTTTATTTAGGAAATGTTTGTTATTTCTGTCTTTTACTACATGTTATTTATTGAAGCTTAAGCTGTTATGGTCTTTTACATAAATCCTCCTTAGCATGTGGATTATTGATCCTATAATCCATAGTCATATTGTCTACTCTGTCATCCAACCACCAGCCATAAACACTGAAAATACACATGGTAAATTTTGTTGTGAGTTGTAGTCAGAAAAAAATACAACTAGCATGGCCAATGAATGGCCATTTTTTAAATAGAAAAACATGTTTTCTCTCAAAAAAAATGCCTACAGGTAGTAATCCTTAGTATTGGATTTACTGTCTCACAAATTTCAGGTTTAAATATAAAACCACCCTTTTCAGTCATACCGACACTTAAATACTTAGCTTGTTTTCATTTTCTGTTTGCAATGTGATTTCAATTTATTTATTTCATTTTTTTACTTTTGAGGAAAGAACTTGTTTGTTCAAGGTTATTACAAAGGGCCCCAAACCAAACCAAAATTGTTCTGTGAAACAATTAGACTAAAAAGGAAAGTTAATGGGAATTAATAGGAATGAAAATAGGAATAGTAAATAGGAATTCAGTTACTGCATCCAGTTCTTATCACTAACCTGGGCAGAGTGACAAGCTTAGATTTACAGAGTGATCTAATGTTAGGGCTAGCCTGAGATGCCACTACTCATCCAATTTCAGACTTCTCCAGAGCAGACCTAGAAGACGTGCATCTTCTGCCTGCATTGGCAGATTTTGCTAACGGATGTAGTGCTGCCTATTAGAAGGATGATACTGTCCCTGTAGGATCAACTACAAGAGTCTGGGCTTTGATCTTTTCAAAGCCAGGGATGTTGCTGGTCAATGTGGTGATAGAGCTTGGACACTGAATTTTCAGTTTGAACACAAATCTGATTTTTTTTGCAAATGAGGGCAAAATGTAATGTCATTGTAATACTGAGTGGAATTCAGGTTTTTGACAGTAACTCTGCATCAGACTGTAGTTTCACAGAGTGAACAAGGTGTGCTAAGGCGTCTCCCATTGCTGGGTGTAGATGTGACACTGATGGCACACCACGAGAGTCTGATCATCATCCAGTGCCACGATCGCTCCTCTGCCTTTGGTGGTCTGTGTTAAAAAACAAAACAAAACACAGGCTCAGGGAAAGAATCAGACCATCCCAGAGATAGCTAGCAGAGAGCCTGTTGATTGCTTGCATTAAATCCAGTAACTGGGTCAGTCAAGGCTTTGGTAAATAATCATCTAAAATTCCAGCAGCAGATAAAACCAAATGATATGTATAAAATACATCCAAGTTTACAAAACTTATATATTCCATTCTTATCTGTAGCAACATGTGGCTGCTGATAATGTCTGATTTACTCATATTATTTTTTATTGGCATAGGTGTTACAAGTGCCTCATAAATCATTTGTGGTTGGGGAAAGTCCCTAAAACCACTTGTCTCCTGGAAAATGTCCAAATGGGGTACCCATTTTTTCTTTCAGTTACAGTAATAATTTCTCTTGAGAAACCTGAATAGCTGGTTATGTGGGTGCTGCCTCTGGCAATCTCTTCCAATCTTTAAAGGAGGTTTCTCCTCACCTGCTCAGCACCTCTACCACTCAGCATTTTCCAAGCGTACGGCCATTATTCCACATTCTGCACACTCCTGAATCTCCCAACAGTGCTTGTCTGATCCATATCTGGTGCATAAAAAACAATTGCTGGATGAGCTAGAGCCCATGGTACCATGATTACTGTAGATTCATGGTGGCTTTGAACCAACAGGAGCAAAGATCATAGAATCCTTAGAGCTGAAAGAGACTTTCAAAGGCCATCTACTCCAACTTCCCTGCAATGAACAGGAACTTGCACAGCTAAATCAAGTTGCCCCAGGCCTGATCCAGCCTCGCCTTGAAAGTCTCCAGGGACCACATCTCTGTGCGACCTGTTCCAGTGCCTCAGCACCATCACAGTAAAAAAACATTTTCCTTCTATCTAGCCTAAATCTACCCTTTTTAAGCTAGAAATCATTTTCCTTTGCTCTGACACCAGAGACTTCGATAAAGAGCCTTCTTTCCTTTAGCTACCCTTTAGAAATGGAAAGGCCTCTATCAGTTAACCTTGGAGCTTCTCTTCTCCAGCTCTTACAACCTGTCCATGAGATCTGGCTTGGCAGCGTAACAAAATACAATCCTGAAACACCAGACCAAGTATCTGGAGTTAGCACTTTGCATCATGTGGTCGTGGCATTTAGCAGCTTCCAGCAGAAGACATACGCAGAGCACACATTCAGCACTGCACTTATCTTGAGATACACAACTTTGGTGTAAAGATGGATCTCCTAACACAGGGAGAACCATGACCTGGGCAGCACAGGTCATGTGAAGGACTTCACAAATGAGTCAATTTTGAAAAGTTTCAGATTCTTATTTTCAAATACATTCATTCATCTTTTCTTTTAGGGGAGGAGGATGTCTTCACTGCATGTGAGTCTGCCTGTCTATTCACACTTCAAAAGTTTTGAGCCTGTCAGATTCATCTATATTCAGTGGGGTGGAGTTCAATAGGATAACATTGTCAACTGAATTTTCTAAAAGTTTCCAAAAAAGGCATGGAAGATGGACCCTGTCAATTTCTTTAACCAGAGCCCAACTTACATTAAAAGTCAGAGAATTTGTGCAGGAGAACTACCATGACTGCCATAGACATCAAAAATGCTTCAGTTAGAAATTGGGTTGGATTAGATAACCGAGATACAAACCTAAGAAACCAGGCATCACTAGTTCTGCTGCTCAAGGACTTGGGCATTTGGGAAAGAGACACAGGGGAAAAGGCTTAGACAGAGATGGTCACTGACATGGTTGATTATGTTAGAGGATTGGCCTTGCTTGTGACAGCTGAGGCAGGTGCAGTGGATTTAGCATTTTAATATGCTGTTCCTATTACTGAGAAAATTAATACTTGCAAAGAACATATAGGGGTTTTGGTGAAGATCTTTACACATCCACATAAACATTGCAAAGGTTTTCTAGTCTAAAGTATGAATATATTAGATGAAGATCATAATCCAACTTCTCATTCATAATAAATAACTTCTATATATCCCACTTAGACACGTAGCTATTTACCTTGACAAGTCCATTCCTGTATTTGTGGATCAATTAGTATCATTTCTATACATCCCTATCCCTATTCCCTCATTATAAGAAAAAAAAAAAATCACTGAAGAGGAAATAAGTAACATAAAATTCCATCCACTGTGGTAGTACCACGATGGTTATGTTGCTTATGTTGCTATGGAAACATCTGTGTGAAGAGACTATGATTTTCTCGGAGATTAGCATTTTACCACAGACTTCCAATTATGTCATCAGTCTTGATTTGAACTTGTGTAAACCGGCGTAAGTGCAAAGTAATTAATTTACACCAGGTAAGAATAATAACTGGCAATTATTTTGGGGAAAAAAAACCCACTAGCTAATAATTTACATGAAAGGGAATCCAAACCCAAACCTGCTATTGCCTCATGCACATTTGAAAGGGGAGGAGGGCCAAGTTCTGCTTTAATCACCTAGGAGTAATTCTTCTTGCCTAGTGAATCCCAGGATTCAAGGGAGCAGCTGGGACATCCACAGACATTTCTGATATGCCCTGAGTCTGATTAGACAGGATGCTAACTGGTGTTGTAGCTGTGTAGCATGGGGCACAGGTTGTCCTCACTGAAGCCTATGTATGTTCAGAGGTCACCAAGCACAGTCAAACCTGCTAGTTTCACATTGCTTTTCTGGATATGTTTACACATACAGCAGCTGTACTTCCACTTGCAGGAAAAATAAAACAAGGTAGTCATCCGGGCTCCCCCCAATGTGAACAGACTCTGTGCTTTTCAGAGAAGCATTTACCATGCAACTGCTCTCCCTAGTCAGAATCCCTCTAGCATTTTAAAAAACATTTCAGGTATGACTAAGTTGCTTCCTTTCCCCTAGTTTCACTTGTGTCATGTGCTGAATCACAGTCATAAAAGTATATGGCAGTAACACATTTGCAAAATACATGCTTTTGTATAGTATGTTCTATGCACTGGCAAAACAAGTCAAGAAAATCACTATATCTTGCTTGATTAGGATAAACTACATACTCTTTATGGAAGTAATGTTCCCTCAATGCCACAAAGACAGGTTCTCTAGCTCTCTGGTCATCTTTGTGGCATCCTTTGGCCAACAGCTCCTCACACTTTGTGCGCTGGGGGCTCCAGGCCTGGATGCAGTATTCCATATGGGGCCTCTCAAGATCAAAGTAGAGGGGGACCATCCCCTCCCTCTCCTTTCTGGCTACCCCTCTTCTGTTGCAGCCTAGGATACTGTAGGCCTTCCAGGCTGCAAAGACACTAATGGTTCATGTCCAGTTTTTTGTCCACCAGAATCCCAAAGTCTTTCTCCTCAGGGCAGCTCACAATGAGTTCTTCTCCCAGTCTGTACACATACCCAGAATTGCCCTGACAGAAGTGCAAACCCTTGCATTTCATAGAATCATAAATGATGTGGGTTGGAAGGGACCTTTAAGATCACCTAGTTCCAACCCTTCTCCTTTAGGAAGACAGGAGGACACCTCCCACTAGACTAGGTTGCTCAAAGCCCTATCCAGCCTGGCCTTCAAATTTAACAAGGCATTTGGCCTTAATAAATCTCATTAGGTTCTCATGGGCCCACTTTTCAAGGCTGCCTAGGTCTCTCTGGATGGCATCCCTTCCTTCTATTGTGTGAACTTCTCACTTGGCTTGGTGCCATCAGTAAACATGCTGAAGGTGCACTCTATCCCACTGTCTATGTCACTGATCAAAAGATTTGAAACATACCTGTCCCAACACTGACCCCTGGGGGACACAACTCAAGACCAGCCTCCACTTGGACATAGAGCCATTGGCAACAACCCTCTGGCTACAACCATCCAGCCAGTTCTTTATTTTTTCCACTGAACAGTCCAGCCTTCAAATCCATCTCTCTCCAATTTAGCAATAAGGATGTCGTGCAGCACCATATCAAAGGCCTTGCACAAATCCAGGTAGATGGCTTCTGTTGTCCTCACTTTTTCTGCCCAGTGCCGTCACTCCATCACAGAAAGCCACCAGATTGGTCAGACATGACCTTGCCGTGGTGAAGCCACATGGACTGTCTTGGATCACCTCCTCACCTCACATGTGCCCTTAATATCTCTTCCAGGGGGATCTGCTCCAAGATCTTCCCAGGCACAGATGTGAGACCTGTAGTTCCCCACTTTTTACTCTCTTTGTTGGGAGTGAATTATCACTGTAAACATTGAAATATCATTGTATAATGTGGTATTTTAAACCACAGCTTGCACCACTTGTTCATGTTCATGGAGTCCTTCTGAAATGAGTGACTTGGTCAGCACCACAAAAATAAGTCAATCAGACAGTCCCTGAAGATTAAATCAAATCCAACAGGTCCAGGATAACTCCGCCTACATCAACTCGTTCTGAACTCTTTTCAGAATTCAGTGGTAGCAAAGTAGCATCAAATAGGGTTTGTTTCAACAGCGGCACTTAAACTAGAAATATTGAACATTATAATCAAATTCTATCCTGTCCACAGAAAAAAAACAGGCTTCTTCCACACCTAGTTGTACCGTATGTCCTGATTAAGTCCATGCCATCAGTTTGGACATAACTCTTTAAAAAAGAGAACAAGAAGTGAAAGAGTAGAGAAAAACAAACATGGCTTTGTCTTGTTCTGCTGCAATAGGCAAAAGAAGTGACACAGGAGTTTCTTGTGAACTATGCTGCGTATCATTTTCTACCATGTCAGATAAAGGAGGCATTCACAACAATATGCCTTTTGTGTAATCTGAACTAGACAGGGACTGGCATGAACAGGGAAAAGGCAAATTATATCTTTGCAAGCCAAGTTGAGTGTGGTGGCAGTGCTATGAGTTTCTTCCATCAGTTACATTCAATTACAAGTACTCTTATTAATAATGTAAGTAAGCTAACTAATTTTCTTCATGGTTCTGGTCTTGAGGTCCAGTTTACATAAGAGAATCTTTATACTTGGGAAAGGTACACTTCAGTAAGTCTATAAAAATTTGTCTGTGCTGCGTTAAGAAAAACTAACTTCACGACCAGAGGTTGCCTTTGTATTTTGGATATCATCAGAGTTCTTTAGCCTGAGAGATCTGTATGGAATTCTTTTTCTATGATGATTTAAATAAGATGTCTAAAATTTAAAATTTAATACAATTCATAATGTGTCCACAGAAGATATTTACATTACTCAAGGGCAATTAAGATAATGATAATGGAAGATGGATAGCCTGCTAATTTTGCTAGTCTTATTTTGGTTTTGAATCAATGCCACTGTTACCAAATATGGCATTTTACTTCCAATATTTCAGCTGAATGTCTGAAGGAAACAAGTCATTTGCACTAATTTTAGGAATGCATAACAGAGACATGAGTAAAATGTTAGAAGAGCTAGGAAACATTATTTTCCATCCTATTTTCTTTGTTGTTGACCGTACTGGGATGGTTTCCTTTTCTCACTGACACTGTTGGATGAACTCCTTGCAAAAGGGTATTTTGGTTTCAATAGTGACTGTGCGATATGGCCAAGCGTGAAAGTTTATTCCCTGCCAAGTTCGTGTTTTCAGCTCAGTGGAGAAAAAGATCCTTTCATTTCAGCTAGGGTTTCCAAAATATCTGTTGTTTCCAAAATTCAGCCAGCAGGATTCACGTTATAGCCATACACAAACCAAAGGATATATGATGAAGTACCTCACCTGCAAAAATTTCATCAAAATCATAAATGGGAAAAGCATTTGTGGGATATGTGCTGAAACAGCTGCTAGAGTACTTCCTTCTTCTTGATGCTAGCATATTTTATTATTCCTGTCAACTGCAGACTGATCTTGAGAGCACTTTGAAAAACAAGAAATACTGTTTAAAAAGCAGCAAAAATACCTCTCCAACAAACAAATCTGTTATTATTTCTAGAAAGGTTTGTTTTGCTTTCTTTTTTTTTTTTTCTTTTTTAAAAGGAATCAATTGTCCAGGGATTTAAAGGGAAATAACAATAGGGCTGCAATTGCTCACTGTATGGTGTATCTTGGCATCTCAAAGGTTCCCAAACAGTTGGTCCACAGAGACTTGACAGGTCACATAGTTTTAGCGCTTCCCTCTGTCTCCCACTACTAAATCTCATTGGTAATAGCTAAAAATACACATCTTGCTTTCCCAGTATAGCTTTCCCATGTAAATGGACTCACCACTACTATCCCAGGATGTGATTATATTCTGAGGTCTGAATGGATGAGAAGACAGAAGACATAACTGTCAACTGGAAGAGAAGCAGTTTCTGAATAGAAGGGGAGGATTTCCCTTGGATAATTTAGATGAAAAAAGACCAAGGATCCTGTGACTAAATGATATTTCAAGTAGTTTCAGGCATCTCTGTGAAAAGAGAACCAGCTCTGTGGCCAGTTAGGCTAGACAGTCTTCCTGGGAGGAAAGGAAGGACTAAAGTGTCCAGAACTAATGAATTTTGTCCATACATTATCAAATCATTGGATAAAAAGAATGGAAGCCAGAAAATTAGGAGATTTTTCAGAGCACCTCAGAGAGTGTCATCCCCTGAAGGGAATATTTAAAGTGACTCCTCTGATCAGCCCATTCTTGTTTTTAAATCTTCTGAAGGCATAAATATCTCTGCAATAAAACACACCAGTGATTTTAAAAGATGCTCCCAGTGATACACAATATTTTTACTCTAACTTGTTATTCTTTACTTTAACTTGTTATTGTTTATAATGACCTCAGGCTTTCTAAAACACACTCTTGGCCTTTGGCAAAACTGTTTGTATGCACAGAAATTTCTATAAGTGTGTCCATTTCTCCCCACGATGATTTAGTGCTGTCCTTTGCAAGAGTGTTGCTGGGGAAACAGTGACTTTCAGTCATATTTCACATGATGCCTAGAATTAATCTTTTAGCAATTCATACTGGAAGGCTCTTTCACTTGCTGCACCTGTTGACAGAGTTCTTCAGATATAATTTATCTACATGTGTATTTTGAAGAAAACTGAATCATCTATCAGACCTTGCTGACAATTTCCTTTAAGATTTTCTCTCATTTAACAACTGCATATGTGCTCAGATAGAGTGACGTCTGGTCAGACCACTGGAGGCTGTGTTGTAAATAGAAGCATTGGTATATCTTAACCTCATTTATTCATACAGAAATATCTAGCTATTTAGAGAATGTTTTCTATTGAGTTAGGCTGACTGCACTTCAAGATACTTTTAAAAATTATTATTATTACTATCTAAGCAAACGTATGGAAAGAAAAAGAGCTAGATCATAGCTGAGGACAGAGATGGCATTAACATGAAAATAAAGTTGCATCCATGCATTTACTAAAGAAAAGCAAACAGCATTTAAGAGAAGTAGAAACTGGTAAACAAGGAAAAGTCAATGTATGTGCACTCATCAGCATCAGGATGGAATTAGTTGTTGACTATTGTACCTCAGATCTGGTTCGCACAGATTCATTACTGGAAACGCCACATATTTTAATCTAGCAGTGAATATCAAAGCAAGATTCATTGTGTTCAAGCTCAGCTAAGAGAAGTACACACCGGTTAACAGCACCTCTGAGTCTGCCTTGCAGTTTTAGTAATAGTATTGGAAATGCCAGTGTCAGGGAACACTATCTTCCCCTGAGAAAATGAGCTAAAAATTGCCCTCTAAGCCAAAATAGAAAGCTATAATGAGACAGTTCTCATCTGGGGGAACAGCACTGAGCTGGGGAGGTGGTGACATGTTAGCTCTGTGTCCCTGTGTATAGATGTAAGGGTTATGGAGAAAGGAGCAAAGGGAATTTTGAACAGTGAATTGGTTGAACTAACAACTGCATAAAACCTAAATTTCCCTCTCGAAGAACCAAAAGAAGTCAGCCTCCATATACATGAATTTTCTGATCGTAGGGACATGTGGAAAATCACCTGCCATTTCCACCATGTGACCTCACTCAATAAACTACCTTCAAGCTTCATACAGACACCTCAATGCATAGCCCACAGAAGTTGTTCCTATCAGATTAAGCAAGAAAAGGTTTAGGGACCACACCAGCTTAAAGGCATCGTTTAAAATCAAAAGGAGGCATCTGCTCTTCCACTCAGGAGCTGCACAAAAAATTAAGTAGTCTTCCAAATAAGGACAGTTAGCAGAATGGATTGCCTTAGTCTTTCATCTCATCTAGATAGTTTTCATTATTAAGCAAAGACTCATTATCCTCTTACTGCAAGCACACTATCAATCACTTGTGCCAAGGAATTGGATTAAGAACACTTATGAACTCATTGGCTTGTACCCAAATTTTTTCAGTGCTTTCCAAACGGGCACAGTGAGGAACAGGGAAAATTTACAACTCATCCAAAGAATTCTCAGTGTAGCAGACCTATAAAAACAACAAGTCCTCTGCAAGGCAGCATGATCATTTTTGTAAATGTTATTCTTAAAAGTAGTATACTAAAAATAACAGCACAGCCTAGCAGCAGTCTATTTATTTTGGTTCCTTTATAAACATCATGCACTTTACTAACTTAGAAAAAATTTTGTCAGGTCAAAGTAACTCAAAAGTACTTATTGTAGGAGTCATGGATGTGAAAATTGATTGTACTCTGCACAAAAGTTAGAAGTCCAAAATTTTAGTTTTAAGCACTAGAAGTGTTACAATTTTTTACACTGACTTGCAGCTAAATATGCAGTTTTAAACCTTCATGAAGCCTATAGAAGCCAATGGAAGTTTTTCTACTGGGCATGTTCTAAAAGCTTTGGAGAATTCAGAATGTAAGTAGACTCAGATAGAAAGACATGGATGCTGGATTAGGTAAGGAACAGATTACAAAATAGCATTAGCATTTGCCCTTTGCAAAGGTTAAATTACGTTCGTGTCTTAAATGTTACATTGCCTATTCATGCTGCCATGAGGACTATCCGTTTACAGATTTTGGCTGAAAATGGCAAAAGGACCAGAATGCTGTCAGAAAGATTTTTATTTTTATTTTTTCTCATGTTACGCCAGAGCTTTAGGACAGGAGATATCAGAAAAAAGACACAAAGTCTGCTGAAGATTTGTATGTCATGAGGAGTCCCAGAACAAATCAGAAAGCTCCATTCAGAAATAAAATCATTTGAAATTAAATGAAAGCAATGCAAATAATAAATATTTCACATTTTGTGCAAATTGCACCTCGCTACATCCCATTACAAAGGTGGTGCTCAAAGCAACTGCAGTGTAAATTTTTTTAGAATGCACAAATCTTTTAAGAGCACCTAATCTCTTTGGGCATTTTCATTCCTAACACACCGAAAAAGGCAGATGAAACAATGTTCCTGATCTTGTCTCAATTTGAAACTCAGTGTATGTTTTGGGATGTCTGAGGAGGGATCCTTTTTCATATTAGACAGTTGCCATGTAGATATCTCTAAAGTCAATGATTAAAAAAAAAGATCTCATCTAATCTGTCTTAAGTATCCACTGTAGAATACTTTGAATATATCTACAGAAGCATCTGGGTTTTTTTATTCACCTGTCAGGACAAGAAGAAGCACGTGACTCCTCTGTAGACCTACACCATGAGATGGTCTCATTATATCAGACGATCATATACCTGGATGCTATACTCTCCCATCAATACTTCTGAGACTTTCATTTATTTTCAGCTTCACAAAGAAATGAATTTCCCTCTAAAGTCCCGTTTCTCAACTAGTGTGAATCAGCAAAACATTACTACATTACTGATTCAAAAGACTAAAGAGAACCTCGCTCTCCTGCCTTTCTGTGCCACGAGTCCTTAATAGCTTCATCAGCTTCAACTACACACAGAATTTCTTGTAAAAAAAAAACAAAAAACAAAAAACTTCTAAATAGAAGAAAGAAATATATGGGTACACATAAGAACATTCCTTTAACCACTGGAGTACCAAGGAGGATGAAATACAGTCAAGCATAATATTGCAAGCATGAACTACCAATCAGAAATATATTCTACTCTCAATTACAAGAGTATCTTACATATCACTATTATATAGTGAATTCACTAAGCTTAATAAAACACCCCGCCCCTAAAAAAAACCAACTGAATGATTCCAGATAATTCCCATAATCCCTTTGCATGGATTCAGAGTAGGAATCTCACAGTGGACATTGAAACAGAGGGAACAGTGTCATTTTCTAGAAATGGTCATCTACAGGTTTATAAGAAATATGGCTGGAATGAGCTTAACTGAATTTAAAAAAAAAAAAAAAAAAAAAAAATCCCATGCAGATAGTGGCCTGGAAAAAAAAACCACAAAACCATAAAGGAAAACAAAATCATATTTTGGCACTCCACCATTGTGTAATAGAGAATCCTTGAGTTTGCATGCAAAAGGAAAGGGCAAGAATTATAATGTAGTCAAAGGAATATGTTCAGATGTCCAGTTTTGGCTGTCATTTGGTAGATTTTCAGCATATACACTTCCATGCTTATTTTCATGGTTGCTTTGTGCTCTCAAAGCAGGCCATTACATATATTCTCATTATAGACATGTAGTAAGTTATCATCATCAAAAATTATTCCATGTTATCATTGTAAAACTACGGATTAGAAGTAAGATTAACTTTTTATAATTAATAAGTACCTCAGATACAACATAGAACAACGTCAACAATTAACACTGTCCCTTCAAAATAATATAGATAATATATTATTGTATAACAAAAATGTATAAACTACAAAGCAAATCAAAGCAAATTGTTTTGGAATAGCTATTGGGTTGTAACACTAGAATAGACTAGAGATATTTAAAAACCATAGAAAACATAGAAGTAACATTGCCACTGTTCTTCTTAAAGAACAACAATAATAATATGAATGTGTGTAAGATGGCCATCACGTGCCTCCCAGAGCAGTCCTTTCTCCAGGCTGATTAAGCCCAGCTTCCCAGCATCTCCTCCAAGGGTAAGCACTTTTGCTCTCGCTACTTTTGGGCCCCTCCACTCTACTTCTAATTTGTCCATGTCTTTCCTGCACTGAAGGGTCCAAAAAGCATGCAGTACTATAGGAATGTACTATAGTACAAGTGATATGCAGAGGAAAAAAATTGCTTACTTGATCTACAGACTATATTTGATATAGCTGAAGATGCTGCTAGACTTCATCACTGTCAGGACATCCTTTGGCTGATGGGCCTACCAGAACATCCGGGACCTTTCCAGCAGAGCTGTTCCCTGGCCTGCCAGTTCCTAGATAGTATTAATGCAGGCGATTAGTCCATGCCAAGTGCAGGACTCTGCATTTGTCCTGGCTAAACATCATAAGGCTCCTGTTGATGAGTCTGGGACCCTCTGGATGGCTGCTCTATTCTTAGTAGTATTGACTGGTCTCCTCAGCTTGGCTTCATCACTAGACTTCTGAGGTCACACAACCTCACAACATCTAGATCATCAGTGAACATAATAAACATCATGAACAGGTGTCATGACAGATCCCTGAGGAACTCCAGTTGTAACCAGCCTCCAGGTGGATTGAAAACCATTAACAGCTGTCCTCTATGACAATCACACAACCAATTTTTCAAACATATTCTGCAAGATTATTGTTGTGGCAATTATCATTGCCTTCAACAAGCAACCTCCCTCTGTGAATTCAGGACAACCCTTGCTGATTTTAATGACAAAAATTACGATTTGCCACTATTTTTTACTACTAGTGACACACCGTAAGAACCACAGCTGTACTGTCACAGACTGAACTGTAATTTATTCTCTCCTCTGCATTAGATCCATTCATGAATCTTTTTTTGCTCACTGGTACATTTTTGCCAGAAGTTAAGCCAATTTAAATCATTCTTGTATTCTCTGCCATTTAAATTCAATGTCATAGCTTGCTGCTTTCTCAGGCTGTGTCTTGTGAACTGGCCGAGTGGCAGCAATGGTAGTACAGAGATGGGAAATACAGTGAAGGTGAAGGTGTCTTAAAACTACATTCTACAAGAGGAAACTGTATTATTCAATACTGCTTACTATTGGCTTACAAACCAGAGAAAAGATCACAGCAATCTTCAGCTCTCAGGGGCTGTTTTTGAAATCTGGCTGGGAAACTGTAGCAATAAAACAGAAACTCCTTTCTGAATTCTTCTACTCCTTGTTATCTGTAGTATCCTTCCAGTAGGAGCCTGCTCAGAGTAAAACACAAGGGCTGGAAATTCTTCCAAATTTGAGCTAATTTTCACAGAAAGCTCCACAAACAAATGTTATTTAAGTTTATAAATGAGACATTGAATTGTAAAGTGGGTGAACACATGCGAAAAAACATGACATCATCCTAACACTTGTATTTATTCAACTTTCTTGGAAGAAACGTTTGTGATTTTTCAATAGTTAATGTGGCATGGCTTTCAGGAGACACAGGACCTGTTTTCTCAGCAACAGAAAATGGAGGTTCATTTCTATTAAATTTCCTCCTAAAATCTAATCTAAACCTACCCTCTTTTAATATATAACTGATAACCCTTGTCCTGTCACTACATTCCCTTAGTAAAGAGTCTCTTCATCATTTCTATAGGCACCCTTTAAATATTGGAAGACTTTTATAAGGCTTTTATAAGGCCTCTCTCTACAAAATTTTCAGCTGAAGGTATCTTGGAGCTGAGATGTTAAGAAGCAAGGGATGTCTACCTGAGTGATGTCTACTCTTCAGATGACTCAGGACGCTCTTAACTCCATAACTCTTACATATTTTTCATCAAAATATAACAGTCACTAATGTGTGTTAGAGAAATACTGTTGACCTCTCTTGAAAACAGAGAGTTAGGAGAAGCACTGCTACCTTGACAAATTAGGAGCCCTCAACTTTCAGTTGTAAACACGTGCATTTTTGGTCAGAAGGGTCTATTACTGGCTGAAATTAGTTTATTAGAAGAGAGACTGGTTACATCAATAAAACATGGTAGTGAAAGGACTTCCACATAGTGGAACAGTCAGAACCAGAGACAACTGAACATAAATAAATATTAATCTGGATGTGGGATAGACTTTCATTATGTATAAAAACATGCATCATTTTCCTTACTGTAAATTCACAGTATATAGTGAGAAATGAAAAGATTTTCTAGCGATGTGACAATGTACTGCTTTATGCACACAAAGAAAATACAGGTTTGCACATACAAGGCGTTGCTGAATATCTTTTGTATTCTATTTCAATGCTAGAGATGGAAACAGAAATACTACATTGAAAACAAAGAGCAGAAGGATCATTGCTCAGTGTCAGTGGGTTACATGTTACGCTTGCAGTCAACTTACTTGACAAAAGTGTCAAGCTTTACTATCGTAGATGAGCCATTAACTTTCTTAAAACTTAAATCCATGATCTCATCCATCCTCTACTGGGCAGTTCAGTTCTGGAAGATTCTACAGACAGATGAAGCTTTGTAACATCCAGGCAACTGAGAGGAATCATATTCTGGTAGTAAATGTCCATCCAGAAACTCAGATGAGCAGAAACTGCTGCAAATCCTGTACTCTCACTGCATACTTGCAATGAATTCCCTTCTACGTGGGGAGGGAAAAATTCAGCTTCCTTTAAAAAAAATTAAAAATATGTGCAACAATATATATCTCAATTATAGCAATAAGGCTGCAGAGGCTGACATCTCTGCATCACACATGCAAGTATTATAAGCAGCAGCTGTGAGCAGCTAGGAAAGCACTTCCAAATACAATAATAGTTTGTTAAAGTACATCTGGTAGCAAGCCAGCAAGAGGGAGTGTCAGTATGCTCCTCAACAAAGTGATTAAAACACAGACAGGATGTGCTAGAGAAACTGAGTACCTTATTAATGCAGAGTTTCATTAGTTAGCTATTCTGGAACAGCAGCTATATTTTGTTTAACGCAAGCTGCTGTATCCATCTCCAGCCCAAATATGCCACCAATATTTAATTTTAAGACTTGTAAGGAACAGTGTTTATTAACTGAATGACACAAACAAGCACAAATTAGAAATGTAAGGTCTCAATAAGGATAGGAGGCCATTAAAACATGATAGTACATATCATGCTCCCATATCAGGTGATGTATGCACAGGTATGTGTCTGTAGGTCATCTCCTCCACCTCGCTCATTACAGACAGTACTTGGGTCATCTTGAAGAAGTCCTAGCTGTCCAAGTACGCCTGAAATAGCTCCCAACTTTTCCAATTTTTTAAGCACAATAACATAGCATGTAAACTGCTGGTTGTCATGATAGCGTTAAGTTATGCCATAACTGCCCACTGGAGACAAAGGAGGATCATAATGGTTAACTCACACAGCTTTCAAAGATCTATATTAAAATTCATGACCATTATTTTTGCAACATTTGTTGTTTAACATACACTAGACCCTGTTCATGGTCTTTCTCAAGCCTAAGTCTCAAGTCTAACATGATTAACTTCATTTTTGTTTATGCCACCCCTTACACACAAAATGCACCCTCTATTTCTCCACGTAGTCAATGGATTTCATGGTATTTTTGGACCTCTCCTTTTTCTTCTCCTCTCCTCCCATGGACAACTTTATTCCCAAAGTTATCAGAAGAATGTCAACTACATTCAACTAAGCTAAAACCTAACATCATAACCATATCTTTCTGAAAGAGGTATCCTTTTTGCCTAACAGAGATTGATGTTCTCATCTCTTCCCTTCTCCTGTATTCTGCTGTTGTACAACTTTGTCATAATCAATCTCTTCTGGCCTTCTTGTGTCCCAGTGATGCTACTTTGGCACGTGAATCATCATGACTGGTAACTGCAACTGCATCCATTCTGTCTTTAGAGAGGCAGATGTAGGGAAAAGGATTTTTTTGTACAGTAGCACTTAGATCTGAGTCTAGGCTGCTTACAATAGCAGCAGCAAGCATCTATCACCAGGTCTTTAAATTTAATGTGCTGCCTCAGTTGAAAAGCTGAAAGACTGTCAATAAATCAACTACATTAGCAGCAAATGAATCAAGTAATTAGAATATTTTCAGAGATGAACACTATAGAAACTGCTTTCTGCAAAGTTAATTTTCATTCTTTTCCAGTTTGACTCAGCACAGTGTAGCCAAAATAAGATATGAAAGGTGGGCATGTAGAAGGGGATGAGATTGGTCAAGAAGTAAGTGAATGGCAATGGATCAATTCTGCAATGGCTCATCAAAACTGGTCAGTATTTATTACTCATTTTGCAAAACTGATCTTCCAGATATAATCCCAAATCTGTAAGCACCATTTTCACTTTAAAGATCATTTAAAATTACATTGTAACTATTTATTTTCACCATTAATCATGTAGGTAACACAGCGTTTTTCTGCCAAGGTAGTTCATGCACTAGTTATCCTAGTTATTCCCTCCCCTTACCCTACGCCCCCCCTCCAAAAAAAAAAAAAAAAAAAAAAAGAAGAGAATTTATAGCACAGGAACCCCAAGGAGAAGCATCACAAAAGTATTCTTGCTTATTCCACCACTCCTTGCCTCTGTTATTTTCCATCCACGAGTTATCAGAATGTCAGTGTATCCACGGAGCTGCCCGTGCCTAGATATACCTCAGCAGCTTAGCAGTTGCAGAACAGTTAATGTGTTCTATTTCTCCACGTTGCTTAGTGACCTATGATCTTTGGCAACTCCTCAGTCACGATTCACAATAAGAGATATCTGTTCTAGGAAAAGCTGTTCCCTTCTTGTTTTGTACTACATCTTAGATTTTCTTTTATCAGGTTTCCTCTCCAAACAGTTTTCTGTGGGGGTGGGGGGGGGGGTGGGAAAGTCTGCTTGAATGCTTTATGTTTTCCAAGAGATCATTACAGTGTGCCAAGATTTTACAGGGGTGAAAATATTACAGGAACTTGTTATTTATCAATTTCCAAGGAAATTAGCTCACAGAATACAAAAATAAGTCTTCAGCAAATGAAAGTAAACCATGTCATAAATGCCAAGGAGCATGCAATTTTGCTTTTATTTTCTATTTCTGGTACACCAACACAAAAAACATCATCATCTCTTCTCTCCCCTACAAACACGGAACTGCTCAGGTTGTTCTAAAAACTTCAGCTCTGAGCTTTAAACATAGAGCCTAACAGCTACCACATCTGTTTCTTCAGTTTGAAATCACTGCTTTTCATCCTGATGTTACTAAAGTTCCACGTGAACTTGGTGTTCCCTTGGTATCTGTCATTGAAAGTTGTACTCACAATTTTACTACTATGCTGAAGGAGGGAGTTTCTTGCTATATTCTACTCAAAGCTCCTTTGAGGACTCTTTTGGCTTCACGAAGGGAGTGCTCCTCTCTTATCTTAAGGTTCTGACTCATATTCATGACGGAACAAACAGCTAAGGGACTTACGAAGGTCAATATGTCATGCTTCTTATTACTGCCTATTGAGCTGAGACAGCATCTTCACAGAAGAGTTAACAGCACTGTGCACAAACCTTTGTTTCAACTCAAATGCTACATTTCAAGGTCTAATCTACTTTTGTCACCCTTTTAAACTAATCCACCTGAATATAATTCTCTGCACCTGCAGAGTGACTTCTGCTGGCTCTGCAGATGTGTACTGTGCAACTAGGAGCAATAATGCTGCAAAACACCCCTGAAAAATTTGCTAGAACTTATCTTTGTGTTGGTGCCATAGCTGGAAGATCCAGAGCAGAGCGTTTGTACTGTTTCACCTTATCCCACAGCATCTCCCAACAAAGACATCCTAACTTCAAGGTTTTAAACTGACGTAATGGCCTGCCTGCCTGACACTGTATGCATTTTTATATCCTCCTTTCTCTACGAATTTAGTTGAGCTGGAACAGAAGCTCAGTGCAGCTGCCTTCCGAGAAGTGAAATATGGGAAAGTCTTGGAAACCACAGGCTGGTTTTCAACGTGTTCTCATGGCAATCCTCATGTGGGAATTCAGTTGCCCAGAGATGCCAGTACAGCTTCTTACTAAGCTGGAGGAATGAAGTTGAGACTGCTTCACTTGGGTATGCACAGTGTCTCCATGCAGACAAGGGCTCCAGCACTAGGAGCTCTCTCTAGGGTTTTGTTGCCTCTGGCAGAAGTCACACACCTTAATGAAGGTGCAGCAAGATCATAGAACCACAGTATCATTAAGGTTGGAAGAGACTACTAAGATCATCTAGTCCAGCCATCAGCTCATCACCACCATGCCCACCAAAGAGGCAAGGCTGGCACCAGTGCTGGACGCACTGCTGGACTGGAGGCTGAAATATGCAGCTGCAATACAGCAGGCTGCCTCAGACAACACTCCACCTTCTTCCTTTTCCCAAGGAATTCAAAATCACCTGCTGCCTGTTCCTTGTGATTCACTTGATGAAATGCCTTTGTTGATTCTCAAGAGAGGGAAGCAAGATCACTGGAGCAAGGATTGCTCAACGGGAAAAAAATTGCACCCAGGGGAAGTGGAGATAGAAGAGAGAATGAAATCCTGCCACTATTCTATCCTTCCTGCAGAGATTTGTCCTGTCACATTTTATAAAGTATTAAAGAGAAATGCTTGCTATGAGAAAATGGAAGTCAGTTACACTTCTCCATCTTGCCTGCCTACCACACAGAGCCAGACAAGTGCTTCAAAACAATAGAAATAACATTTCTTAAATAGTCCTGAAGATACAAATTTATGAAAGTATAGAGACAAGGAGCCAAAGAACATGTTATTAGCCACGCTTTTACAAGCTATCTGGGCTACGTGACAGTATTTCAGCAAAATACAATATAGAGTTTTGAGATTTCCAATGGCTTAGGAGAACAATAGCCACGTGTTGATAGAAGGCCCATAGAACTCAGCAACAGTTCATTTGAAACAACTGGGGGACAAAGGGGAGGACAGATGCAGTAATACTAAACAATGCTGTGACTGCATTTTCAAAGAGCGCTGGATAATATCAAACTCTGTCCAAATCAAATTGAAGCTTTTTACTTTAGACATTGTTTTGCCCAGCCTGACATTTTCTCAATTTATCCAGAAGTTGTTCACAGAAGTTATTTCAGTTAGTCTAGGTTGTTTTTTATTTAATTTTTAGGCACTGTCTATAAACAAGAAAAAATAATTTATTGCAGAGTTTGAGCTATAACCATTCTGTAAGATCGCCCAAGAGATATGGGTGCTCAGCATTATATAATACAAAGTCCTAGAAGTAACAAGTTTTGAGGGGTACCTTTAGGAAACTTGATAGCTTCTCCTTTTTGTCACATGATAAAAGGCAAACAAATGTCTACAAATAAAAAATTAGCAAGTCAGCATGAGTCCTTTCAAGGCTTTGGCTTGGAGTAGAGTTGGATGGGCTGGGCAGAGGCATTTGTCAGAAATGTGAGCCCAGGAGGAGTCTGAGAGCTTTGTGGAAAAGCTCTGGGGAGAAAACATAACTTTTCTGTGTGGCAGAGGAACTCACATCACTACACTAACCACTACTCTGAGAACAAACTTCCCTCCCAAATCTGTCTTGTGAGCTATGGTTTTGCTTAGTTTTATCTTGCACTCTCCTTTTCTAATCCTAAGAATGCAAACTGATCAGCTAGTGAAGAGCATGTTTCTCTGGCTGAGTAAGAGGCCAAAAATTCTCATTGATAAAATTCTGGCATGACCACCACTGTAGATGATTGTTCTCCCAGGCAATCAAATACTTCCAAATTACCCAGAAAGAAATAGCATCTTTATAAGGAGCATATTCTTTAGCATAATCACCTCTTTCTTCGTCTCTCACCAGCTTTGACTAGAAAAGGCATTACTGCTACAAACCATGAAACCACAGGACCTTATGAATCACCATTGCTCAGCATTGTGCCATTGCACTGTGTTGTACCTCAGGTCAGAGCTAGCCATGAGGGGGTAGCACAGGGGCAGGCAGATGTGTGGGCAGCAACTCCTGAGTCACCCTGAGAGCAGGATGCTAGCTTGAACCAATGATTTCTCTCCTAACATGGTAAGTGAAATGTAGAATCTTCTAAATCCTCCAGGAAAATTAAGAGACTGCTGAGCTAGGAATAGATGCATGCATCGCACTCTTTGAATGGGTATCAATAGTCCTGTCCTATTATGCCCTTCTGAAAGCCAAAGTAGACTTTCTTTCTGAGTCCATCATCTGTACTCAGGGACCCACGGGGCTGTGTCAGATCTGCAGTTTCATGGGTGGATGCACATATGCACACCCCTTCCATTTTCTACATTAATGCTGCATACAATTCACAATACAGGCTGCTGCTGAAAATCCACCGTGCATCCTTCAGTGCACACAGTGCACTCAGCCATCTTTAAACACTTCTACTCCTGTTACCTTAGTAACAGCCCAAGGGAAATCCTTAGGTAATTAATCAAGCTGCTTCACTGTTTAAGGTTTCTTACGAAGAAAGCTGTTCTTCGGATTCACTGTCATTGCTGGTAAATATATATATTTTAAAAAGAAATGGCATTCAGGATCATTTAGGGATTCTCCTTTGTCTATTTTATTGGGGAAGGAGGGTGAGTGTCCATGTGTACCCTGTCAAGCCATTTATTTGGTACATGTGTACATGCTTAGTAAATGATACTGCAAGTAATAGCTGAACCATGAACCTCAAAGGATTTAGTGATGCAGCTAGCTGGCTGGATTTCTTCCACTATTTCAATATCCTTTCTAAGATCCCATCCTGGTGTCTTCCTCCAGTGTCACATTCAGTAACACTTCCATGTTCACCAGTTCATAACCAGACTGCAGGAGACCCTTGTGATCATTTAGTCACAGTTCCTGCACAATACAGCCTACAGAAAATCATAGTTATTTTCGTTTTTTTCTGCAGAAGGCAGTATTTTTCCTTTGTACACTAAAAAGCATAACCAAGTGCCATCATAGAGACCATACAGTCTGTCTTAGAGAAAGATGTATTTGTTGACTCTCTTCTATGAAGTCTTGAGTCAGAGACAATTATAGAAAACTCTGTGTGATATGGACTGTCCTTCCTTCCCTCAGGACAACAGATGACACAATATCAATCCTCTTTCATGGATCCCAAAGATTTTCACATGGAACTGTGCTGCTGTACAAAGTAACTACAGTCCAGTTCACTTTGGAATCACCTGGCAAAGCCCAACAGATGCGCAGTCCAAAGTGACCATAACAAAGTTAGAAAAACAATCTGGTCTAACAGGGTGTTAGGACTAGGCCAGACCATTAACTTTTCAGCACAGCTCTACAGCATCTTTCCACTCCTGAATTTTCACTTGCCTCTTGCATCAGTTTTTCCTGGGAATAGGATGATGGTGTGTCAAGCCATTGTTCATCAAGAGCAACTTCAGTGCCTCGAGCTTCACCACTCAATATCCTCTCTCTGTGCTCTAAAGACAGTGATACGGTCTCTCCTGTGTGCCCTGATAGCCTTTGAAAGTCTTCTGATGTCTTCATGTAGGAAGGAAAAATACCTGAAGTCTCAAAAATGTTCATAGGAGGAGATAACAAAAGCAGCTGAGAGGTGTACTTGTTCAGGATCCATGCCATGCCAGAAGGGTACTGATTAGCTTTATTTTGTTTCTTATTTTGTTTTTGTGCTGAACCGCAACAGTATCAGCCCCCACACTGACCTACTCTTTCTACTTCTTAAATCTCAAAAATTTCTATCTACTTCATCAGCAGACACTATTTCATTTTTAATAAGTCAATTCTGGAATCGTAAAGTGATCATTTCCAACATCAGTGAAAATTAAGATTAACAAGTTTACTCGAACAAAACAAAGGACATTTTACAAAAATGTGAAGCAAAAACTACAAAGTAGGAAAAATAAATGGAGCTAAAGATTCAGTTTTATAGTGGGTTTCTCCTAAGTGCTCAGGATTTCAGATTGTAGGATACCTGCTCTAGCAGGGGGGTTGGACTTGATCTCTTGAGGTCCAGCTATCCCTCTCAGCATATTGAGCTCCCCATGACCTCTTCTAAAACCTGTCTCCCAGCTTTCCTTTAATAAAGACACAGACTATGGTGACTCTGTTTTCCCTTCCCATTTTCTCAGAGATTCATTTCTGAAGAACTAGTGGTGAAAGTAAAATGGGATATTTTTCTCTCCCCGGGGACTGTTTCTACACTTACACTGGTATGCTGTGTCTGAGCTAGCATATTTCATCTACTCTCATCAGTCTCCTTGCTGATTATGACTTTTGCAGCATGGCTGCAATTCTTTGTAAACATTATGAGAAGTATTCACTTCATAAACAATTTTCTAATCCCTAAGAACAGTTCTCACCCTGCTTAACAGTATCTGCATAAAGTTATGCAGCTAATGTCAGCTCAGTCATCCAGGCTCCCTGAAATGAGGACCTGGACGGACAGAGATGATGCACATTTCATCTTTGCACGTTTATCTTCATTGACTAGAGACAAAGCCTTGGGCATTTGGGGCATCTGTATTTCAGATCACTCAATTTGGGTGAGATGAACGTCACCAGTGAACCATAGGGCCTGTCATGGTTTTCCTTGAGCGCACAAGACGCTCTTCAATATTTCTGACAACAGATTCGAGTTTTAATTATCCCATATATATCCTTCAAAGATTTGGTCCATTGTGTTTCAGCATATGAAGACATACAATTAGTATCAATAATAGTTGCAGTATGTTTATGTTTCATGGTCTAGCATAAGAAGAGTTTTTTTCATTCTGGTAGTCATTCTCAGAAGTAGAGTCCTCCTCCACGAGTGTAATACAAAGGTCAAACATGCATTAATTGTCAGAATACCTGAGGTCATGGTGCTGTCATTATCTGAAACTAGAGAAAAATACATTCTTAACTGGGTTGTGTATTCCCAGTGACCTCTCATATGTATGGGGATGTATATACACATTTGCGGGGCTGATGGTATGTCCATGTAGAAGACTGCCTGTGATTAGCAGTGTCTGCTGCTGTCTGCTAAGAGCTGATTGCCTCTGTCCAGCTAAGGCAAATTGTCCTGAAAATGAGCCTTCTCTGTCTTTTTATTTCCCTGGTTTTGTTTTGTTTTGATCTAAACCACACAGAAAGTGAAATTGCTCATTTTTGCACTCCACAAGAGTACTAATGAGGTCATTAAGCTTTGATGACCATCCATTTATGCAATACACCTTTGGACAAAGGAAGGACTTGGGTCCCTGGGGAAAGCAGATTTTCAGCCCTGAACTCTAGGCAGATTGTAGCTAGGCAACACATCAGTGGGCAAAAGGCTCACTTTATGTGACTGATTAGGAATTCACCTGACAAGAGATTACAAATTAAACGTTTTGGAATGAAGACAGACAGAAGGAAAAAAAAAAGAAATAAATAAAAAAAATAATCACCCAGCAGATCTCATGCAAACGTCAGCTAGACACAAAGAAGTCAGAAGTGAAAGGAACACACTGCAACAAGACTTTGCTTTCAATGTGAGAAAAACCTCTGGAGTCCCACAAAATGGGAACGTGAAAATCTGTGCATTTCTTTTGTTATACTACATGAAGAGTGTGCAGAGCCTTTGCAATTCCCAGATTTGGTGCAGCTATCTGCTTTGTTTAGCATATTCACAGAAAGGGGTTACTTAGGCACCAACACAAGAAATCATGAGATTTGGAAGAAAGACTGTGATGTGTCTGGAATATGGGAAATGGTCCTGCAGGCAGGAGGCAGCTGCATCCTGATGTATCCAAAGGAGGGCCATAAAAATGATACAAGAGGTGGACCACATCTCCCATGAGGACTGGCTGAGAGAGCTGGGGCTGTTTGGCCTGAAGAAGGCCTGAAGAAGAGGGAGTGCAGACCTGATAGTGGCCTTCCAGTATCTAAAGGTGGACTATAAGAAGGAAGGGGATAGACTCTTTAGCAGGGTCTGTTGTGATAGGACAAAAAGAGGAGAGCTTTAACTTCAGTATAAGATTTTTTTTTTACAATAAGGGTAGTAAGACACTGGCACAGGTTGCCTAGAGAGCTGGTGGAAGCCCTGTCCCTGGAGGCACTCAAGGCCAGGCTGACTGGGGATCTGAGCACCTGATCTGTGTCCCTGTTCACTGCAGGGCCGTTGGACTAGATGGCCATTACATCCTTTTCCAGCACAAGTGGTTCTATGATTCTAGGATTGTATGATTCTGTTGCTGCAAAGGAGTCACAGGCAGCAGATAGACAGCAGGCAGACAAGGCAAAAAGCATCACTGTGCTAGTAGGAAGGCTAACAAACTGCTTACGCATTGTCCCATCATGGGGATCTGCCAGGGTCCAACCAGCTCTGATCCCACTCCATGCTGAGCCCCACGCACACTGTTGCTGCACAGACTGCTTGGTTAGGGAGCTAAAGAAGTCATCTAATTAGGCACACTGGGTTTTCATTTAAAGCTCATTGGAAACAAACGATCTTTGTTCTTTTCCCTGTAGGGATCAGAGGATTAGTCCTTATACACAAACTATGCCTTTGACAAACAAAAGAAAAATCAATATATAACATGGCATGTGTCTCACCAGAGGAATATGAAAACACAGTGAATCCCAGCAGAGGCTGCTTTTGCTGAAGCGGTTGGTGATCGATCTCTGCCATCCTGCTCTCAGAAAACCAATGCAGGCTGTGCGGCTCATCGCCAAGGATCACTAAACCACTTGATTAAAATGAGTATGTTTATTTTCTTCACGACTGAGTGTAGGGGAAGATCTGAGAGCCTCAAAATGGCTGCAGCTTTCCTCCAGCCTTCCTCTGGCAGACTCTGTCTGTGTGCAGCTTGCCCAGCAGTCATCGATTATCCTTTTCTCTTTCAAGTGTAAATCAATATGTCTGCAACTGGAGGTAAAATCACAGTATCTCTAATGGGGAAAGTGAGAGAGGCTGAGTTCCTAAATCTTAATTCAAATATCCCTGGAAAATAGCGTTAGTTATAAACATACATTAAAACACATTGCACAAACAAGACTTACAAATGAATCTGTGGAGAAACAATGTCTGATGGACAAAATAAGCTAAAGAGAAAAGACTGATGGCAGGATTTCCCCTTTCCCTGGAACACAGTGAAAGACAAGAGCTGCTGAGCTGTCAGGGCTCTCAGCAAACCATGTGCCTTTTTAGAAGCTGAGTGTTTCAGGGAAGAGACCCAGAAGGCATGTCCAACAGAAGAGTCACTATCAGTACTACAAGAGCAGCACTGCTATATGTGTGCGTGCCTGGCATGAAACACCTCATACACACCGCAGCTGTACTACAGGGATGCACCAGGACAGGCTGTAGCTTAAAGATGTCTTTCCCTTAAAGACAGTCATGTAAAGAAATAGTCTTTACCAAATCAGCCTCTTTGCTGTCTTCTGTAAATTAAAACCAGCAGCTTGGAATCATAATCATAAAATCAAAGAATCATTAAGGTTGGAAAGTTCACTAAGATCGTCCAGTCCAACTGTCAACCCATCCTGACCATGCCTATTAACCATGTCCCTCAGCATCACATCTACACATTTCTTGAAAACCACCAGAGATGATGACTCCATCACCTCCCTGCCAGCCTGTTTTAGTGACATATGAAGCCACTTTAAAAGTGTAGGAGATAAATACTTAGTGCATTTTCTCTGATAATTGCTTTCCATTGCCATTAAATGAATGCTGGGGAGAGCTGCTCTAGGTGCTGTAGTGTATCATTCTACCAGGAAGAGCCACTCTATCTCATCTCCATCTGTACACTGCCTGAAACATCTCAGGAGCACTGTCATGGAACTAGGAGTCATACTAATCACACTATCATAACTAGGAACACTGCCTATCAGTGCAGTGTGCCCATCTCTACATGCTTGCTGTAAGTGATCTGGGATGTTATGAACTTCACTTGAGGAAAGGTGCCATGATAAGGTATATTAAGGGAGAAATTCTCTATTTGCATTCTGGCTCAGCTCTTGAAAAGAATAATAAATTCAGATAAACACAGAGATTAAATTTGCAGAGAGCCAAGCATGAAGTGGCCAGAAACAATTTTAGAATTACTGGAGTACGGTAGGGAGCAAGGCCAGGCATGCGGATTGCAGTGGTAAGCACATGCAACTACATCCAGGAATTATGTGTGATCCCTGGGGTAAATGAAGAACCACTACAGAGCAGGGCAGAAAGGCCACTAGAGAGGAAAGGGAAGAGATGCTATTGTGAGATGTAGCCCCCCCAAAAAAATAAAAAAAAACCCACAAAGTATGCCCACAGAGGTGTCTTAATAGCAGCTGGAGAAAACAGAAAACAGTAATGAGCAAAAAAAAAAAAAAGAAGGATGTGAAAGGGTAGAATATCCAGGTGATCTCTAAGTTTCTGAAATCAACTGCCACTTTTGTAATTGATATTTGCCATATTCTTCAAAGAAAATGTCATGTAGAGTTCTCACCAAATCTACAAACATATTTACATTTGTTTACCTACACACTGATTTTTTATGACTCTTTATTTTATCATCCAGGTGGTTTCCCCTCAGAGGCCCAAGCTCAGGACTCAGCTCTGAAGCTGAAGGCTGCTAATACCTACTCCCTGCAGCACATTGCTCCCATACGCTTGCTTGCTCTATCCAAGCCAGAAGCCAGACAGCCCTAATGTAGACAGGTGTGAAAAGCTACTTCCTGACTCCCTGTACAAGTTTTACCTTAGATTATTTCAGCAGCAAGGCTTAGCACCAGCTCCTAGTATTGCTGCTACTCAGATGAGGAGACCTAGCATTCAGTTTTTAAGAGCCACCTGTGACTGTGGCACGTGCCACCCAACCATCTCCTGACTCTTGCTAGACATGACATTGTACTTCTGTGCTGCGAAGGTCCAGGTTTAGAGAAGATGCCAAATAATTTCTGTGCTTTGTTCACTGAAAATGCCGATTAAAGAGAAAAAGCAGAGAAGTAAGAGAAAAAGCCCTGTGGATAAGCTTTCTCAGTAGCCTTTATATTGTTTATCCTGATATTGACTGCGATGTGCTTAATACTGCCCACATTCTCAGTTTTCAGAGTGCCACCGATTTTCTCCTTGATGAGACACAATTACTTCTAAATTGCTTGGTGTGGAGATGGGAGCCTGTGCAGCTGGGCTTGCAAGCACCTGCAGACAGAAGAGGTGGTTCGATACTATGGGAAAAGACAAATGCATCTTCTAAGTGTTCAAAAGTAAAGTGCTTCATAATGATCCTACTGCAGTTGTTGGCTATAAACTGAACAGGTAATAATCCCACCAAGATGCATGAGATTCTTTACTTCGCAAAGCTGTGGCTTCATGCCTCCTGCTGATGCAGTAGGATGTTGCTGTATTGGTTTTACTTGATTCTTATGTAGTTCTCCAGGCTCCTGGCCAGGCTTCCTGGCTCTGAGCCCACAGGAGGGTATTTCCTGGATCCCTGTCAACAGCCAAGGGACAACATCTCCCCGAACAGCAAAAATATGTGTACTAAGTGCACCTGGAGTTCTTCTGCTGAGTACAACTCCTATGACAGCACATCTACATCCCATAACCAACACTATCCACCAATTACAAACAGCCATAGTTACATCACAGATATGACTGTCACTTCTGTCAATTCGAATGGTGTTGATAAGACCCTGGGTTGTTGTTACCATTTTTCATAATTATTTTCTCCTCTGAAGGTGACTGCCAGACATAAGTTTACTGTACCTGCTAATTCAATCCCACTGCAAGGGCAAGCTTCCTTTTCAGATTTTTCTCCTCTGCAACCAGACGACTCACTTACGGTCCACCTGTGTGGTTGATCCTCTCCTACCAGAGCTCTTCTATGTGCTCCTCCCAATGTAGCATGCCTCACTATCTCTACAAAGAAAGCACTCCTGACGCGTTACTTTCTCTGTCTGTCACCTCCCCTGCATTTACCCTCCCCACAGAGTAAATACTCTTCACACTCCCCCAGAAAGGCACAGTAGCTGCAAAGAATCTCATTCTCTCTCTTGAGGTATGGCAGACAGTGACTATAACTGCTCACATCTGCTTTTCGCCAGTGAAAAGAAACAACCACAAAGCAGCTAAAGCTGCTTTGCTAGCTGGCTGCAGCTCGTAGGTTATCAGCGTCTACATTTCTAATTGGACAGATTCTTCTCACTGAAGTTACAAAGAACATTAGCAGAAATGAGAGGAAACGCTCCTGGTTTGAGGTTTCTGTTTTGTTTTGTGGTCATCTTTTTATTTGTTTGTTTGTTTGTTTATTGCCTGCTTACCTGCTTTTGGTGACAGGCAGGGGCAGAATACAGACACAGCAATGGAAAGGGCAGAACATAGGATCAGAGCCATCCCATGATGCACAGAAATGCACACTGTGGCTGAGAAAGGTGAAGACTACAAGAGGAGACAGCTGCCTTCTCTGCCTGCGTACCTGCCCTTGCAAATGGAGGTTCAGGCATACAGCAGGGCAGGCATGTTGAGAACTGCTCTCAGGCTTGGTCTACAATTTTCCCACCTGGTAAACAGCCTGACCTGTAAGCGAGGACCCACCTTTATGGCTCAGCCGATTTCCCTCCTGAAAAGCAACCCAGAGGCCTGCTGTAACATTTTTAATTAAGTTTTAGTACCAGGGAATTCTCAGCTGGCTTTGAAGAAAATCAGCAAGTTTATGAAAGTAATGGATTTGGTCCTAAGAACATAAATAATTATCTCAAAAATGTCAGTCTTCAGTTATTTCTTTGGACACGTATTCTCAGTGAGCTAGACAACACCAGAAAAGATCTCAGCCTTTTGAATGTCAGTGTGGGTGATGAATTAATTATCAGGAATTGTTAAGCGCTTTTGTTAAGCATAAAAGATTATTTACAGCAAGCTATTTTAAGTTTGAGCCGTAATGGGAACAGTCTGACTCACCTACACTGCCTCTTATTAAATCAATCCAAGTAACTAACGTGGTCATCACCTTGGTAGATGTTTTATGTGGAGGAGGAATACTTTTTAAAACTTGGCAACAGCTGTTATTAGCTGAGAATATGATCCTTCTAGCAGTGTTTGTGTATTGAATTTATTAAGGTTATTTTAATCTTGAATGACATCTTCAGCATCCTCCACTGTATACTACAGTTTTCCCTATCCAGGAATGCAGCTGGACTTCTCACCTGGTCTTCAGGCTGTGGAAACCCTGTACAACAAAATCAATAAAACAAAGTGGAGTAACAATAAATAAGTATTCACATGCTGGTATCAACAATTTAGGGTATCAGTTTCTTTATTTCGTGACATTTTTGGAGAGCTTAGCCAAATGAAAGCTGTTGCTACAAAAGAAAAGAGATGAATTTGCAATGTTGCTTGATGGTTTTGAGTTTCACACGTCACGAAAACAGGAAGGGACGTTTTGTCACTGTGCAACTTTGACAGGTCCCTACCTCCTGTAGATGCTGAGTATTGAAACAGCCACTTGTAGCTGCACGCCAGGCAGCGACACGCAGTGAAGCTCGCCATAGCGCAGGTTTCTGTATTTCCTGCAGTGCGATGTTGATGCGTACACATCTGGTCTGTCCTGCAAGCAAATCCACTGTTCAGCACGACAATAAGTCTCAGCTAAAAGAGACTGAGCTTTATTGCAAATTGTAATTTTACCAAGTTGGAGGAGAGACGTAGAAGAGCCCTTCATGATCATTACAAAAGGATTCTCTAAACAGGAGATAAAGGGATTCTACATGAGCAACTATAAAACCAATTTTTCTAAACATTACCTGGAAGCATAAATATCGGCAGCCAGAAACATACTTAACCCCACCTTTCTCTCCTCAAGTTCTTTCTGCTGTTCATTTCATACAAATGAAACACATGTATATAATCCTACAAACATCTCATTTAATTCAAAACAGTATTGATTTCCTGTTAAGCAAAGTGAAATATATGCTAAAGGTGCAGTACTAATTTCATCTGTCAGAAAATGGCTTTTTTTCCCCAGGCATAGTAATAGTCATGCAAGCATTTTAGTTGATAAATTCCTTTCTTTCTGCTTCATGCTTGCTCAAGTCTACACTTCCTTCTCGGTGTAAAAAGCATTATACTGAAAGTAGTTGACAATCCTGTTGCTCTATCTGTTTTCCTGTCAACCATTTAAAAACACCATTTCCTTTCATGATCATCTCAGTCACCCAGCAGCATAATTCACCAGAACAGTGCTGGTGACATACAGTCAGAAAAAGCGAGATATGTACGATTTTTCTTTATTGCTGTTTTCTGCTGAATAGCAGTGCAAGAAGTATTCTGTAACTATAATTATGGTGGGTATCAAGAGCATTGCACAGACTTGAGAAAGGATGACATTCCCTGTCGTACGTGGGATTCAGCTGCAGGGCCGCTGCATTATAGAAAAAGGAAATGTAGCCACTGCATCATTTCACACTGAAATTATCACCCTAAGAGCAGCTACTTAACATAATTTATTTTGGAGGGAAGGAACATGAATATTTTAGAAACATCTACTTGCTCTCTTTCATGTCTTTTATTCAGTTTGAGGACATACTTATTAACCTGAAGCTCTTAAAAGAAAATTACCTAACTTCATTTTCAGGAATCCAGAAGGAGATCTTCCAAGGGAAATGACATCTGTTCCAAACTAAGGAAAGGCATGTGCTACGCATGAATGCAGCTTGCAAGTGTCACATGGCTGAAGTGCTGTGGTTCAGCTGTATGACATTTAGAAGTCCTTGGACACAGCACATGCACTCCTGGTACATGAGTACACAGAGAAGACAATCAGAGAAATAACATGCTAATGTTATTTCTTTATATTTCACAAACTACTCCAACAAAAGAAAAAGAAATGGGCTTGATAAGAGAAAAGAGAACAGGATAAGATGAGAAGGAATTGCCAATACAGCAGAGTTAACAGCACAGGTAATCCTTTCTACTCTGGCACTGCCATCTCCCATTACTCACAGACAAGAATCAGAACAGGCAGAACTGATCCTAAAGCACAAAACATCATCATGGAGGATTACTACATGCTGTGCCTGATGGTGCGAATTATATCTGAAACTCTGGGCTATCTCAGCATTCCAAGTGAAAGCCAGACCTTTCTTCTTCCTACTTTAAAGAAACCAGCTGGCCATTTACAAAAACATGAGCACTGCATGTTCTCATCTGCTACATCCCCTCTTCTGTTACCTGTAATAAAGTTTATATATCCAGGCCATCTGCTCTTTTAGCAACTGACATTTAGAGGGATAAATGTAGTAAAAGAGAGAGATTTCACATTGTGCCCAGGTATGCAATTTAACACATAGGCATCTCCTGAAAGCAACAAGCACAAAAGGAAGAAAGAGAGTAGAGTAGATATCGGTATATTCCTTGTTACTTAGCCCTAGCAATGAGAAATCAAAGTAGATAACACATGAAATTGGAGTTACAAGGCAGAATCTTCATTGGCAGTGTGCCTGGGATGAACAGCCCCTCAACTAGAAAGTATGCCTTGATGCAGTGGTGAAGAGGTTCTTGGTCCTCAAAGTCAATTTAGAGCCCTATACCTATCTGCTCCTCCCATGGTAGGGCTGGCAGAAGTCCATATGCATGAGTATTTTACAGGCAAAATCCAGCAGCTTCATCAGTGATTTGTGCTCAGGCACAGGATGCCATGGAAAGAAAAGTCCTGTAATTGACTCTGGTCTACCTGGCCCTTTTTGAAGGAAGGGACTTCCTACTCCACCTCTGTGAAGCCTAGAGCAGGAGCCAAGCTTCCAGTAGGAGCTGATCTTCTGTGGAAGCAGGCTCATGTTCTCAGCCTCTGCCCTTGCTTGGCTTGTGCATTTGAGCAAGAGTTAAATGCAGTGTGCGCATTCCTGAATAAACATGGAATGTTTTTTTCCTGTACAAATGTACCCTGAAAGGCTGTGCTGCAATTCTGTCATGTTACACTGAGGACTCAAAACTTCAGGCCCAGTCCAAAGCCTGTGAAATGATAAGAACAATACTGAAGAGAGTCTTATAGCTTTCTGTGAGTCTAGAATGAATTACTTGTTGTCATGTTTATGACCAGCTTACTGAAAAAGGAAGAATAACCTAATCTTCTGAATGTTTTCAACCAGCCTAAATTAAAAGGCCCCTAAAAGCCACGAAGCAGAAGACTTGCCAAGCACAGCACTAGCTGTCCCATGCCCACAGCCATGACCCACAGGAGCCTCAGGCATCCCTGGTCAGATCCCACCCTTGGAAGGTGCTGGCAGATGCAGAATTGATAACTTGGAGTCTCTGTGTTTTGAGCTAAAATAGTGTTGATTTGCCCAGTTGCTAAAATAAACACTTCCTCTCACCTCCCCACTATTCACTAAAATGGAAATTGGACTGAAGCCTGCTATTATGTATAGTCTATGAAAGGAAAAGCAGTCTTCCAAAGTCACTACACATCTTTGTTTTGAAGTTTTATTTCATGCTTTATTTCACAGCACCACCAGGTTGAACAATTTGAATACACCTGCTGTCCGTATTAAGCAGGAGAAAAAAAAGACTGTATTTATTTGTTTTGCTTTCTGCTCTTTGCTGGTGCTGTCTGACTTCAGAAAAAAAAATAAGTGTGACTTTGTGTCAATAGATCTACTAATTTATTTCACCTATTTTCCATATTTGGGATGTATTTGATGGAAAAAAAAGACGTGTCTGTATACATATATATCTGCAGATATATGCATATATAAATACATATTTGTATGTGTTCTTTTCCCTGCTGAAGCTTTGGAGAGAAGGAAAAAATTTTGGAGGGAGGAGGTAGTGAAGTGGCAGTAATCAGAGCTATTGCAATTGCAGAGGAAATAGAGGAAACAGGCCTTTCACAGGTCAGTCACATCTCTGTAGCTGTCACATAAGCCCCAAAATAGCAGTGTCTGAGAAACAATGGGCTTCTCAGCTACACACAAGGCTATTTTTTGTCTGGACAGTGCTCAGCACTTTCTGCACAGCAGGCAGCGAACAGCTGCTTCTTCCCATAGGTTTGGACTTTGTTTAGTATCCTCATTATTGTCTTCAGGAATAACTGCAGTGTGACTTTCCTTATGGCTGATCTTCATATTTTAATTTTTTTGAGTGCCCAGCTCTGCTAATGTACAGCTGTTGATGAAGTCCTGCTCTCACTTCCTTTAAAGTATGAGCCCTGACTTGGTTGGGAGGTGGCTTTAGCTGCTATCAGGTGGTTCTTCTTGAGCAGACTCTGCCCACAGACGCCAGCCTGGCTTCACACCCTGGAGAAATACAAGGTCCAACAGTAGTGAGGGGTCATGCAGGCTGGGGTACACTGTGAAGGTGTGAAGTCCTGCACAAGCACAGATAACTCTTCCATTCCAATTTATTTTAGACAAGCAAAACCTAAGAAAGCTTATAGCTCTGAAAGCATTGCAGTAATAATCTCTGAATAGGCATAAGTCATAGAATTGTCCAAATCTGCTAGCAATAAGAGAAATGCTTATAACATTTTAAAAGGGCAGCTGTTACTTTATTGTATTGGAGGGAAAGTTCATTGGATGGCATTAACTCCTTTCCTTGCTAACATGTTTAGAGGCAGTACACTGCATGTGGGCAATATATCTGAATCCTTAGGAGATCAGCAAAGACTGAAGACTTGAAAGCACTTTTCGTAACAAAACTTATGGCTTTTACTTTGCACCTTTCTCTACCAAAACTGTTCAGTGCCTGCCTTGGCTTTAAAAAGGATGATGGTAGTTTGAAGAAGTTTGGGGGAAAAGCTACAAAAGCAATTGCATTCCTGGAAGCTTAAGAGTTTAAATTAAGTCAGTCTATTTGGTTTATCAAAGAAAAGTTTTGTAAATGACTTGAGCTGGTGCCATCTTACAGGGAATGGAAGAGAGCAAAGGAGGATGGAGCCCTCTTTCCTGAGCTCTGCCTGCCCCATGTTAGCTCATGCATGCCCAGAAGGTTGATGGGCTGTCCCAGACTCTCCTGACCACAAGCATTACGGTCTTGGGGACCAGGAGGGAAGCTGTGGGACAGAAAAGTAGCAGGGAACATGAACCCAGATCTCCTGCCTGCTCACACAAGGTTGCGTTGCTGTCTGATATGAGGTGGAGGCACATCCCGTGGGACAACACATGGCTCTATGACCCCGCATACATCTCAGGGCAAGGACAGGCACCTACATGCAGGGAAGATTTCTGACCTATCTGCAAAGGCATTAATGCAGCACATGCCAACAGCGGGAGGCCGAAGTTAGAATATATCAGAACAAGAAAAAAAGCAAGATTCCCAACACAAGCAGCAATTAGCAAGTGGAACAGAATACTTGTTTACAGTAGTGTTGGATTCTCTGTTCATTTCCAGAAGTCAGGTTTTGCTTTATTTCAAAGGTACAAACACCATCATAATGCTTCAGACAAAAGTGATTGAATGAAAATCTATATCCTGTGTCATGCAGAAAATCAGCACAGAGGGCTGTCCTGTTCAGCCTTCAAGACTAAAGCATCCCTTCATACTAGCATAGGCTGGTGCAGCCAGGACAACACACAGCATATGACCAAAAAGAAATAATTTATTCTGTGTGATACAGGATGAATAGATTTTCACACTATTCAGATCTATTTTTTTTAGCCATCCACCATATGCCGGGAACTGGAGAGGAGTGTGCAGAGCAAGTCTGCAGCTGCTTCCTCCTTCATGCTGTGCATGCTTTTTATAAAAGTTCTGCTCCATAAAATGGCCCATGGCACTTCCAAGACTGTGTGAATGCTGCTGCAGGGGATGCACAGTTGTGATGCTCAGTGCCAACACACGAGAAAGAGTAACAAGACCATGGCATAGGTGAGGCATTAAATGCCTCCTGCAGCAGCAGAAAAGTTAACAAGTCTGAATACCTTATTCAAAAGCAAGGAAAAAGAAAATGTTATCATGTTAATTCTCCTGTGGAGGAATAAATGAATCTTCACAGTGAGTTGGCTCTGGATTCAGAAGGATGACCCACCTCTCTCTCACTGCCCATTAGCAGAGTCTAAGGAGAGGCAAAGCAAGCAAGCTATGGCAGAGGTCAGCTGTTATTACTGTTTACCACACAGGCTATATTAGAACTGTAGATCATAAACAACACACACAAATGCCTCCTTTTTCTTGACTGGAATATTCATCCAGCTTTACACAGATCTCTGCTCAGGGTCAACTCAAAGCCACCGAACTATTTAACTGATTTGTTTATTCAGCTTTATCTCATGTCATAGGCATTTTTATAGGGTTCCTGTAGTAGATGCACTTGTGTGTGTCCAAGTTGGTTTATGTAATGACGGTGTATTACTGTGTTTATAAATATTAGCTTGCCTGGAAAACTGCTTCAAATTTCACAGTTAAAGTATCTGCCAACTTGCTTTTTCTTTAAGAAAGCAATCACAGTATTAGTGGAACATCAGAAAAAGGAGTGGTGTGTCATTCATAAAGTTCACACTTAGTTCGAGTGACTAATTATAGAAGACAAATACATCAAAATCTATTTGTCACAGATTTACCAGCACCTTGCCTGCCCCTGCCCTACAGCCCATTTCCCTTGGCATTTCCACAGCATCAGTGAATGGGAAACTAGTCACCCAATAAATGCTCTGCAATTATTCTTCAACTAGATCAAGAATTACTACTTAAATACATTACTACATTACACAATAGATAGGATTAGGTCATGAAGTTGGCTTTCTGTGCCGAGAGTTGCATGTATGACAGGGTTTATTTTCTAAACAAAAGACTGTTTGTCAGTGTTACTTTTGCTCTCATGAATGCAGTGCATCTGTATAAACAGAGAAGTATTTCTGTACCACCTCTGCTTCTGAGAGACGGCTGGAGCTCTGAGGCAGAGAGGAGACCATCATCTCTTGAACTGCACAGAGTGGGGCAGGGATTTGCACTGGAGAGCCCAATGTGGCTTGTTGCTTGCTGGTCCAGAGAGTAACCAATGGCAGTATATCATGTCACAGTTTCTTCAAGTAGGTTTCTGGGCGCCTAGACAGCCAGATGGTTAATTCCATTTGTTTTTTGTTGTTGTTGTTGTTGTTTTGTTTTGTTTTTTAGGAAGAACATGGAGGGGGATGTTCCTTGGCACCAGGCTTCTGGCGCAGCAGGCTGCGCCCCTGCACAGCAGTTGTAATTGTTGACCCAGTGAATATGCCCAAAGATCCTTTTCAGCTGCACAAAACCGTTCCGTTTTGCTATTAGCATATCAGAGGTGGAGCAATGGTGGGAAATAGTGCAGGCAACAAAGCCTGCAGCTCCGCGGCTTTGTCCTCGTGGGGCTTAGAGAGGCAGAAAAAAAATGATAATTGGCCATTTGCCATGCAGTGACAGACAGATGTTGACGTTTTTCTCCCTTGGCTGTTCCAACCCCAACCCTTGTTCCTGAATCTGGAGGAATGCTGCCGTCTGGGCCCTTCATGCAGCAGCTCTCCCCATTCTCCTGAGCAGCCCCACTTGCATTTGCCCTCAAACAAGTATCCAGCACAGAGAAAACGAGGGAGAAAGAGATTGCTGCTGACCTGGCTTTTTCTTTATATACCACACTTTAAATTAGACCTCAAACAAGATGTTAATTCTGATTCACGAGGGTAGATGTTGTATGTCACTTAAGTGCTACTCCCAGATCACCTTTGCCCCCATGGAAAATCCATGGGAAGATGCCAACCTGCCCAAGACTTGCATAATTTCCTTCCAGAAAGGGGGAACTGGGGCCTCATAAACTACACCCTGGATATCTCTGGGGAAGACTCTACTGAGTTCTGTTGGACTAGGATCTATCACAGCATCTTGCCACTCCCAGCTCAGCTGTCCTTCTGTCCTGTTGGCAGCAGCCCTCAAAGCAGTTCCTGTGGTGCTTCCTCTTGATGTGACTGCACATAGCAGTGGGCTGAGAGGTGGGATCTGAAGAGATTCAGTATCTCTTGGCACACCATTGAAGTAAGCCTGCGCACTCAAAGGACAGCTGCATCATTTTCATTTGCCACTCAAATCACAGATTTATATGTACGGACAGAGTAACAGTCAGTTTACTGCATATGGGACTTTCCTAGATCCAAGCAATATTATTTCCTCTGACAGCAAGCTTATTGTCACTGATTATGTCACCAAACACATTCTCATTGGTTGTTATTCTCTAGTCTTTTCTCTAAGCAGTATCTCTCACTTCTGCAGCAGCACTGGCACAAAACTTTAAGACAGCATGCTTGTTCATGAGCACCGTCTAGAAAATCTCTGGACCTCCTCACAGTGCCTGCAGAGTCCAGTTCAACCAGTCTCCAAATCACACTGTGTTTGAATGGTCCCCATCAGGGGAGAGCACAACGCCAATGCCAATGTCAACAGCTAAGGGCAACCGCGCAGTCAGTACTAGTGAAATGGAGTTATTTCCTGTGCAGTCATCACTCTTCTGCTCTCATTCATCAAATGAGCTTCCCACAAGATGGACTTTCACCCAGCTTTTGGCTACTTCAAGTGATAAATCATAATTTCATAGTGTTTTGGTTCTGCTTTAACAAGCCATCATGAAGAATGCATCTGCTTTGAAAATACTTATGGGTGCAATGAGTCTATTTAATGCTACATATATGCAGAATAGAGAAGCGAAAGTTACAATCAGCATCTAAAGTCCAAAACTGAGCTTGGATTTAAAGTTTACTGTCAGGTTTGGTTTCATATGAGATCAATGTTAGCTCTGCTAACTCATGTCTCAGGACAGGCTGAGCCATTTAAGGGGACAGAACATTACACAGCAAGTAGGGCAAATGGGGCCTGTCAGCACAGACTTCTGCTCCTACTTCGGTGGGCACTCGGGTTTGGGGAGGGTCATGAGATTCAGAGTCACAGTCCCACTGCAGATTTAATTTCAAAGTTTTGTGCAAGGTTCTCAAGTCTTTCACTTGTTTACAGATACAATGCACAAAGTGAATATAGAATAAGTACGCTAGATAATTTATTTATTACTAATTCACTGCAAATTCATGCAGTTTCTAGTAATTAGCCTAAGCATAGTGCAGTGAATATGAAGTATCGTCATTCTTCTGCCTTGTCCCAAATGAAAGACACAATCACAACTACCATTTGACATGGAACATATATATTACATATACAGTATCTCTTTAAACACACGCATCTGCAATCACAGCTTTGAAATCACCGCTTCTACTTGCTGTCCTCAGAGAAATTTATTCTGCTCTACGCTTAGAGTTCATCACTTTTTACTAGGGATGTAAAGCAATCATTTCTTCATGAAGACCACTGTGTGGTAATGCCTTCTTTTTTCAGTTCTTCCTACACCAGAATACATATTCTATACAGTCTTAGACAATTCAAATCTGGGGTTAGATCAGACTTACACCTTCTCATCTCGTGTAACTAGCGAAGTATAATTTGTCCTGCCCTACAGTACTACAGTTTTCAGATTCCTGGGCAGAGTCTCCTGACACAAGTAGAGAAGCTTTATAGCAGGAGGGAACCCAAATTTGTCCCGGCAGTACTTTTTCCTGTGAGAAAAAATGATTGGGAAGGAAACAGCAGCCTGACTCAGAATGCACAGAGATAGGTAGATACAGAAGGGGGAGAAAAGTTTGAGAGTTAATTTCATATTCAATAGAGTATATAAATCAAAATTACTTTTCTATTGGGATGGACTCTATTACAAACAGTGAGCACAATCACTCTCCTCCCATTGTCATCCCAGTGGTGGTATTTGAAGTGAATACATATTTTCCTTTAAAATTAATAACCTTAAAGTTCAGGCTAGGTTATGTTCTGTGCTGAAATGGGAATGGTTGTACATGCGCAATTTAATCTGGTCTGAAGTTATTGTACTTAGAAACGCAATGAAACCTGCTATGAAAAACAAAATGAAATAAACAACAAACAGCACAAAACAAGTAACCTTTAGTAATCATTAATTTTAAAGCAATATCATACAATTCAAAGTAGTGATGATATTGGTCTGAATCTAAGTTAGGTACAAAATTAGTGCTGTTTTCTGTTCAAATTAATGAGTGAAACTCACAGTCAAGCAACCACAACACCCCTGTACAGACTCAGGCTCTGCAGCTTCTACTGATATTTTTCGAAAATAGCTGTGAAGAGGTATGAGAATCTAAAGAAAAAGACAGGTGAGAAAACTTTCATTTAGAAAGATCTTGCAACTGCTAAAATTCGCACAACTTCCCTTCACACCTGTAGCAAGGCAGTGCAAGAATCCCTTGCTTGGTGTGTTCGCGTAAAGAAATCCTGTGCTCTTCTCATTGTAGAGAAGGTTAAGAGGGTTAACATGGCTTAAGGCAGCGTTAAGAACCTATATTAACAGTATATGTCACCTTGCTAGAAAGGAATAAAAATAAGGCATCTAATGAGAGTAGCAGAAACATTACTAGCTGGCTTGATCTGAATTCAGATTAAGGAAGGACAATGGCTGATTTTTAAACAAGCAGCTGCTAAAGAAATCTCCAGATCAGCTCCAGTGCCTGTAAGGAAATCTCTTAACTCGCTAGGAGCAAGCCTCAGAAGGGCACTTAAAACGTGGCTGCTTTTCCAGAGCTCACCTCAATCACAGCCTGCTGCCATGTGCACAGCCTGACCTGCCCTCCTTCTTCACTGCAGCCTCATGCCAGGCTGCTGTTTTTGGGGAAAGGTCTGTGGAGGGTCTCTACCTGGCGCTTTTCATAGGGCTGGCCTTCAAGTGGTGACTGCACAAACAACCACTCGCTTTTGTCAGCGAGCCGGCCTGACATCTTCCCCCATGTGCATAATTTAGTATTTCAAGCACAGTCGGAAACAACCAGGGTGAAAAATGCTGTTCCTTTTCAAGGAAGTGCAGTGCTGTTGCTTTTCAAGGCGGTCACCTTAATATGCATTTTTTCAGGCAGAAAAGCCCATTCTTAGCACAAAGTGTGATCTGAGGCTTGAAAATCCACGTTTGATCAAAACTAGATTTTCCTTGTCTGTGGAGATACACCTGAAATCCCTTAACAAACTCAGTGTTGGAGTGTGGAAAGGCAATGAGCACCCTGGCATGAGAGAAGGCACTTGATATACTCAGTAATCACTGTTTGCTGGAAGACAGCTGAAGTGTCACACATGAAACTCCCATCTCCCTGGAAACGTGTTTTTCTGCTGAGGAATAGAAAGGAGCAGTCCTGCTGTGAAGCGTTTCTACTACACGTGTGTATGAGATGGAAATCTGCACAGGCAGGGTTCCTGCAGCAGGGAGACAAGTGGTTTCCATTGCAGGTCTCCAGGAACAGACAGACCTGGATGGTCAGGTCCTCATTAAGGAATCCTCCTTTTGGAGGATTCTTTCTTTTTTCCTCTTGTCTTCCTGCTGTCCTTAACTTAGAAACCATGGACATGGGAAAGAGATGATGGCAGAAAAGAGAGACCCAGATGACTTCTCTCCGCCCCATGCTCTCCTAATCTTCAGCAGAAATGTCTCCTGAATAGAATTGCTGAAACAATGTGGTGATGAGGGATGTTTGCTGTATCCAACCCATTTGTCAGACTTACAGGTTCCTGTTTTATCAACATGGCTCTGGTCTGACTCACAATGATGACGAGAAATGATCCTGTTGCACTTTCCCCTTCCCATTTTCCAGCAAATTTACACAGATCTGTAGTATGGGAAATTTTGATGTCCACAAATCTGAAGTATGAGATACTTCTGAGGGAATAAAAACAGTCCCTGTGAATGTAACTGTATTCTCCTTTTGGCTAAAAGGATGAGGAATTGATAGCTATGCTTCTTTTGACTACAAAAATTTTGCAGGTGCCTCAGTGAGGATGGGAGGACATGCAAACCCTGCTCCGTCTCTCTTCTGAGAACCCAGACGAGAAGAAAGCTGCTTTACAGAGCTGCTGAAGCAAAGAGTACATCCAGATCCATTTGTCTTAATGGCAATGTGTTCTAGAAAACACATGCAAAGCTAAACCTCAAACAGGAAAAATATTTTTGAAAGTTTGTGAACAGATGCCAACCATTCCTTAATGACATTTGCTCCTGGAATAGGAAATGTTTTCATTCTCAGGCTATGCATTCTCTTCTTCCCTTTCTAGTCAACAGGAATTGAAACTGTAAGTCAGAATAGCTTTCTGTCTCCAAACAGACTGAGTTAGTATCATGGTTTTAAAGGGATAGGGGAATGTTATCGGCAGTTTATGAGGCAAAAGATAGGGAGAATTTCCTGCAAATGAGTTGTGATGCTATAACACAGGTACTGCAGCTCCAGAGCTAATTTCACTTTAAGAAAACGTTACTGTTGTATGAGTCAACAAGACTGCTTCCACAGTTGATTATGCTGTGAAAATATTTGCCTTTAAAGATGCAAAATGCTTTTTCACGTCACAGATCATGCACAATGCTACTGCAGGAGAAAAATGGAAGGACACCGTTCTGATTGGGTGTTTTATGTTATTAGCCCTCCCCCTTCGTAAACAGAACAGATGCTTTCAAAAAAGCCAGCTACTGCTATTAGTATTAGTACTGAATATACTGTGAGTGTAAAAAATGCATTTACATGCATGCATTGCACTGTGCAGAGCAATAATCATGACATATGTGTGCCTTTGTGGCCAAGGGGGCCAATGGCATTCTAGGGTGCATTAAAAAGAGCATGGCCAGCAGGTCGAGGGAGGTGATCCTCCCCCTCTACTCTGCCCTGGTAAGGCCTCATCTGGAGTACTGCGTCCAGTTCTGGGCTCCCCAGTACAAAAAAGACAGGGATCTCTTGGAAAGAGTCCAGCGGAGGGCCACGAAGATGGTGAAGGGCCTGGAGCATCTCTCCTATGAAGAAAGGCTGAGTGAACTGGGTCTGTATAGCCTTGAGAAAAGAAGACTGGGAGGGGACCTGATCCAGATCTATAAATATCTGAGGTGTGGGGGGCAGAGTGGTGAGGCCGGACTCTTTTCAGTGGTGAGTGGAGACAGGACAAGGGGAAACGGCTGGAAACTGGAGCATAGGAAGTTCCGCACAAATGTGCGCAAGAACTTCTTTACAGTGAGGGTGACGGAGCACTGAACAGGCTGCCCAGGGAGGTGGTGGAGTCTCCTTCTCTGGAGATATTCAAACCTGCCTGGACACCTACTTGCGTGACCTGGTGTAGGGAACCTGCTTTGGCAGGGGGGTTGGACTCGATGATCTCTGGAGGTCCCTTCCAACCCCTATGATTCTATGATTCTGTGATTCTATGCTATGAAATGGAACAGATTGCCAACACCTAGAGCATCACTGCTAATTTGTCTATATCATTCTTTCAAGAGACAGTTAATCTTGACACCAGATCAACAAGTCTGTCAGTATCTTGTCCATTTCTTTATATAAGATGACCCAGAGGAGGCAGGGCACAGGTGGTAATTATGTTGGGATCATGCTTTTGGGGCTGGTGTCCAGATCATTTGGCAACTAACACAAATGCTTCAGTTGAACTCAGTGTGAAAAAAAAAACCACAAACAGCAGGAGGCATGAGTCCATATTGGTGGTCTGTGCTGTGCAGCAGCATTCCTGCACCCAGAAGGAAGTGGTGATGAAGACAGGACCATCTCTTTTCTGCCTAGTAGAAAGGACTCCAGAGGAGCTTCCTTTTGCTATCCTATTCATTAACAGGACCCAGACCTGTCTTCTTTCCTCAGGAGCACTGCACTGCTTTGCTCAATCTAATTTGATCAGCACTGAATGAAAGAAACCACAGCTGGTTTAGATCTACAGACCTCACGAAGTGTTTGGAAGGCAGACAGAACACTCAGCAAAAAAGCCTGGTGCAGAGAAGAGGGATCCAGAAGCAGCAGCAGTGTTTGGGATGCCTTATTTGGCAAACAGAGTACAGCCTGGGGAGGCTTCAAAGAACAGTCTAAGGGCTGGGGCAATCCCTCCTTCTGCACAGATAATGTCACCTTATGCTGGAAAAAGAAACCTCACTCATTTTGATATCATTAAAGAAAAACCCTCCCGCTACCACTTTAAAGGCAAACTTCCAGGGCGGAAATATCTTAGGCGCTCCTCATAGATTACCAAACTGCACTTTGGGTGATGAAATGCATTGGAAATTTAAGATTTGACATTTTTCCAGTATTTATTGTATCTGCTTTTCTCTGCTGCCACAAGGTTAGGCAATTAAACAAAACAGTTTATCATGGGGTTTCAATCAATTTTCCTCTCAGGTTCTCATGCATGGACATAATGTTGAATTGCTTAGCTTGTAAATACTGCAGGGTAATGTTTATTTGTTTAAAACTGCTTTCATAAAACCTTGGAATGCTTTGTTAACCCTAGATCACTTATGAACAAACAACCATCCTCAGATTATGTCTTCTTTCATATGTATACCATGGTTTAATCCCTTACTTAAAAGCGATTTTATAAAACAGCCACATGATCTTTCAAATGCTTCCACTATTTTTTTTTCTCAGTGACCAACACATAGAGGTCACTTCTCTTTCTCTGCTGTTACCCTCCTATAGAATCCACTTCCTGCTTCCCATTTATTTTTAATACTAACTTTCATCCACACAACTATATTTGTTATGAAAACAAACTTCTATACTGCTGGAAATCAGAAATGGCTCTGAAATTCAGTTCTAGCGGAAGAGCTTCCTGTCACAAAATAGGCACAGATTTAGCAGCAACTACAACTGCACATTGGCTTTGATGTTTTTCTTCTTTAGTGCTTATCTTATTTGTTCTTCGTATTTATTTCATCAAAATGTTCAGTTGTCTCAGAGAGCTGCAGTTATGCCCATGAGGGCTGCATCCATGGCTGGCTTCATCTTGTTCCATGATCAATCATCTAGATCCTAACCATGACTTTGTATGTGTAGGTAAGTATATTCTAGCCATCGTCTTTTAGTCCTAACATATCCTTGTCCACTTCTACTACCTTCTCTTTACACAAGAAGGTTTTGTGAGAAGCAGAGTTCAGAGATACTAGCTTTCTATTGCACACTGTGATGCAAGTTTTAGAAAATCGATAGATGCTACATCTTTCTGCCAGTAGAAACTGGCCAGTGGATTTAAAGCATGAAGCACGCATGAATACAAAGCAAGACTGCATCAGATTAATTCTTGCTAGGAAATCAGTACAAAAGTCTATTTTTTCCAAGCCCCTCAGTTGTCTTGTCTCCTCACAGAGTTGACCCTGGTCTTCTCCCCAGCAGACTGCCCAACGCTTTTTGGGTGTCTATGAAATGAAAGCCTGATGATTATCCCCTTCCTGTCTATAGAATCACCAAGTGGGAAGGAAGACTCCAGTCACCACGTGACACATCTTGAGCTCTGATACTGTGGCGGCCCAAGGGCTGCCAGCTGGCTTCTCTAAGGAGACCAAGATCTGTCACATCAATGTCCCACCTAGTTTTAGAAGGAGGAGCTGAGGAGAGATGGGGCTGGTGCACCATGCTCATCTGCCCCTGTCCTAAAGCTCTGCTATTAACCACATGAGTTAATGAAGCACTGGAAGCTCTTTGCAAGAGCTGCTTCTCTCATAACCCCAGCAAGGACCTAAATGCTCTCTCAGAGTGAGCCTCAATCACTTGCCTCATGTATATATCACCACCACCAGGGCTTAACATCCACTGGCAGAATTGCCAGCACTACTGGAAAGGGATCACCAAATTTACAGGTGACAGTTTCCATTTTTTTTCCCTGATAAAACCATTTGAAGAGCCACTATCCATTATTTAGTGACAGTCTTTCCTGAAGTGCAGTCACTGTGAACAGAGATGGGAAAATACATTCTTTGGTCTTGGATTTCTGTGTCCTCCTCAATTGACTTTGCTCAGAAACCAGGCCTTGCTGTGTCCTACGTTCTTGTACAAATTTGCCTTAATGCAGCTCCAGACATAATGCAGAGAAGGCATCTCAAAAGCAAACAAAGAAATCCTACAGCAAACGTGCTGCTGCTGTGCATGAAGGAAGGCCAAGGGCTGCAGTATTGTTATATGTGGGGGTGTTTTGGTGCTCTCTGCCTTACTCTGTCTCTTGGAAAGATGATTTATTTCCTCCTCAAACTGTTCTGATACCAAGTGGCAGTTACCTGAGTGAGCCTCATTCTTAACCTGTGGGTGGGTAATCAGGGAGGGGGGCAGACCTGCTTTTCCCTTAGCAGAGAGAAGGTTTGCACAGTTGAGCTTTGTTCTGAGCTCAACAAGAGGAGCAGTGCACATGTGGTCTTCATTAGTGACGCTCCTTTGAAATGTCTCCAAGCCCTTGGATTGTAACTCTAGCACACAAAGGGGTGGGGGGAGTGAAGAAAGGAGGAAGGGAAGGAGGAGGACTGAGGCTGCTGGAATCGTCCCTGTGAAATTCAAACAAAGATGGAGATTTTCTTTTAAATTTTTTTCCCCTCACTTTTTTTTTTTTTTATCTGCCAGGCACAGAATTGTTCTTAACCTTCTGAACTGGAAAATACATTTCAGAAGAATCCACTGCTCTTCTGTCAAAGCAAAACCAACATGAATAATCTCTTTTAAATTACAAGCATTAAATGACAGAGGGGAACAGTTATCATTTTGTTGCTCTTTATGCATATGTGCTTGCGTATATGCTTTTGTGGTCGTGTGAAGCCTGTGGGTCTCCAGCAGCCTGGAGTTTAAAAATGCTTTTGAAGGAGTGGTTAGAGCAAGCAGAAGAGTAGGGATTTATCTGGTAAGCTGAAGTAATGGATGTTGATTTCTGCTCATTAGGAACCATGTCACAAAACTGCAGCCTGAACAACACGCATCCTCTGACTGCCTGGCATTTCCTCATGCTTCAAAACTGTATTCCTCTTCTTCCTGGGATAACTAATGAAGAAGGAAGTCATTTGGAAAAAGCCATACCAACTCTGCATATATTATTTTTCTCTGATTGTCCTCATCAAATTGGATTTTATTAGGATTTCAACACTCTTAAATTCACAGATGCACATGCATAGCTTTCTATAACATAAATCAATTAGATATTGATGAAAGCTGAAGAACATTAGGAGAAAAATAACCAACAGCAAATACAAAGCATATCAATTAATCCCAGAGGTGATCTGGTTTCTCCCCTGCTCCCTGTGGGAAATGAGAAAATTTCATGGCACTGACAAAATGACATCCACAGCTCTTTCTTTGGAAGGATGCTGAAGCATCCCTTCGACCCCTAGAGGTTTTGAGACATGCTGATGTGTTCAGCTGGCCAGACATAGATCATGAACCTCTAACCCCACACACATACCTCCTTGCTTGCTACCTCCCCAGGTGGTCCGAATTTCCCAGTAGGTGTTCACATGAGGTGGATGGCAGCTCTGACACACAGGCTGGAGCTGCTTTGTCTGCTTCTGTACACGGCGTGATGTTGCCTGTCCTCCACTCTTCCTTAGACATGGAGCAGAGGGTCTCCAGCACTCTGGCAGAACTGGGCTCTCCACTGTCAACAACAGGGCCCAATGATGACTGTGAAAAGATGTTATGAAATGTCAGAATGTGCCAACAAGTTCAGACCAGTGAATATTACAGGCTATTTCATGCTAAAAAAAATACTTCAATAGCTTTTGTTAAGAGAAAGCTTTCACAGGGTGGATGTTCAGATATGGGAGTCACTTCCCTCAGTTCCTTCTTTCTGTATGTGGTCATAAATTGCAGTAAGATTTTGTTCTCCCTTTCACCCATAAGCTATTATCCAGCAGATGGAAATACTGAAAATTCCCTAACTTTCAGGTGGGCAGATAGTCTGTTAACAAAAAACTGCTCAGAAGAATGGCTCTGGAGTTTTGAATTATGATTATGACTAACAACATATTTTAGGAATTCAGTGCACAAACAGCCTCACTCTAATCTCTCAGCAGGTTCACAGCCAGGCAGCTCTCTCATTTGACAACCAGAGAGACTAGAATCAGGCCCAAGACAGTCATTTTTATACCACTTGGTATCCTAGCAATGGCCACAAAAAGGGAATATGAACCTTTTGTCTCCATACTTCTACAGACACATTTCTTGTGTGTTTATTGCATTCCATTCACAGGTATTTCCAAAAGCCTGGTATCACTCCTGCTTCTGTAGCTCTTTAAATACTCATTCATGGCAGAAAAACAACCCTGAATAACACAGGGCTGGCATTGCCTGCTTCTTATCTCACCTTCTCCAGCCTAATCCTCTTACAATGTCATTGGCTTCAATAGACACATCTCTGATAATGTAAATTGGGGCCACTGTAAATAAGATAAAATCGTACTGTAGCCCATGTTGTTCTAGACATACAAAGCAGAAACAGTGAAAATGCTACATTTTACATTCAGTTAAAGCTAGAAATGCTTTTATTCTAATTAGCCAAAAATATTGGCTCTAGCTAAGTACTAGCTGCCGAACAAGTAAAATGGATCATCATCAATACACGCTTGATTCAGTAAGCATATTACAACAACCCAACAGGTATGATGCTATTTTGTTTTAGAGCAGGTCATGACCACAGACACAACTGCACTATCACTTTGGAGATGTGACACTGGACCACACAGCACTCCTCACTCATTCTTAGTGCCAGGCACACCATACAGAACACTGCTATATGATGGCAGTGATGTTAGAGATCTCACTACCCTAGCATTCAAGCAGACCAGTTCCTACTGCACGTGTGCTTCTGTTTAATATCTGTGCCTACATTGGCAGCCCATGCTGACAAGCTGGAGCCTCCTGACGCAAAGGCAAGGAGTTTCAGAGAGCAAGGAGTGAGAAAAATGTAAAAAATCTGATCGTGAGAAGTAGGAAAATAGTTCCGTATTTAGCCTCCTCTAGAATGAAGATATAACCATATAACCATGATTCCACTTCTGTTGCATTGTAAAATGATCCAAGCAAAACCAAAAATGTGCTTTAAAAATGGCTCCAATTGCAAGACCTCGAAAGCTAAAACTCGTACATCAATCACAAAACTTCACAAAATAAATCTGCCAGCACGCTTTGTTGCAAACTGTACTGTCACCAGACAGCTTCCTTTATTTTTACTGGGTGCAGTGTGCAGACTTTTTGTTTAGATTAGCATGCATCAAGTGATGAATCACGTAGTATTTAAGAAAAGCCTATCTTTCTTGAGATACGTCCACTGTTCTGTTTGTATCAGTATATCTATGATATCATTTCTTCTCCGTGTTATTTTGAATATCTCTGTTGCCTACAGGGACTAGAAATTGCAGATGCAGGCAGAGATTTTTTTGCTGAGTTAAATAAACATTTTCAACCAGTTTGCAGTTTGGTTTCAGTTTTCAAGTTCAAACTGCTTCTCATGTTATATGTCTTCCCATTCTTAACAATAGAGAGTTGCTGTAAACTTCATAAATTTTTTTTTCGATAAGAAGCTTGATCTAAATTTTGGTAATGTGACCACTGTTTTCACGTACCAAACTGAAGGTATGCTATTTTCAAAAAGAAGAGGCTTAACACTTTCTAAAACTCTATCACAACTCAGGCTGGAAGTCTGTCTATTTTTAGTGTTCTACAAATACTGCTTCTTCCTCCTGTAATGGGATTGTTTATAGTGGAAGCATAAAATTACTGCTTTCTCCAGGCATTCGGGAGGCATTATTTGTATTATATGGTTCATGATAATTAGTGTTAATTACTCTGAAATTAAGCATTCTTTATTATGCATTTTGAAATTTACTGAGAAAAAATACTTCATCAGAGGAGCCTGGCATTAATGACAATAACACAGTTCTGCAAATACCAAATAATCATTCAGACCTTGCCGTACCTTCCATGAAAACATGAATAATGTATCTAACCCTTTCAGGTCTTTCTGTATTTTCCGTGTTACTAAGATGGAGGTTTAAGAAGGGAGGAGACAGGCTCTTTAGAAAGGCCTGTTGTGATAGGACAAGGGGAAATGGTTTTAAACTAAAAGAGGGGAGATTTACATTTGTATAAGAAAAGGTTTTTTACAGTAGTGAAGAACTGGCACAGTTTGCCCAGAGAGGTGATGAGTGCCCCATCCCTTGAGACATCCAAGGTCAGTCTGGATGTGGCTCTGAGCACCTGATGGAGCTGTAGGTGTCTCTGCTTATTGCAGGGGAGTTGGACTAGGTAGCTTTTAAGGGATCCTTCCAACTCAAACAATTCTGTGCTTCTACTCATACGGACTTTCTCTGTAGTAAAGCAACTTCAGCTTTTCTAGTGCCTCTTCAGGGGCAATTTCTGGCAGACTGCAAATGTTCCTCTGTTCTGCCTCTAAACCTTCCCTCCTCTTTGCTTTCTGCCACAGGACTGAGCGCAGTGTCAGTGCAGTAGATGTGCTAGTGCTGTCTCCAAAAGCCCTACAGTGTTGACCCATTATAATTTCAGTTGTCTGACTTGTCATATTGAATTCACACAGATTTGAAGGTCTAGATTTTCATTATATCATGGTGTTAACTGAGAGAAAATGAAGCAAATCTCAGGGGAAGGAAAGGTCAATGTGCAAAGGCTTTAACAGAGGTGTGGAAAGGCTGGGCACGTGAAAGCACCTCTCCTCCTCCTCTCTCCCCTCTACCTCTCTGTGGGAGAAGCCAGCCAAACACTCAGACATAAGGCAGAGCCCTACAGCTGCTCCCACAGCTGCTGCCCAGGATGAAGCACTGATGTGCAGGATGATGGGATAGGGAAGCAGGTGCTGAAAGGGGCCCCACAAGATCAGGAGAAGTCCTTTTCTATGATTTTAGGTTTGATTTTCATTTATGTTAAAATGGCCCTTTTGTACCTCAGGCCTAGGATTTGAACAGGATTGGCAGAAGGCAGTTTTTGACATGCATGGCAGAGCTGGATGGAAATACATGTACAGGAAACAGAGCAAACAGGTATGTGGTGAAGCAGAACTAACAGCACAGCTTGTCTTTATAATGTGTTGTCAGTGGTGACTGCTTGTAGGCAGGCACCAAAATATTGTTTTCTATTACTGTTCAGAAACAAATCTGTAACTTTCCTGGTTTAAATTGTTTTTTTTCACATGGTAAAGAATAGTTGGCTCCCGACTGAGATTGTTAACCTGGACGCTAATGCTTTTAACACCTCTACCTGTGAGATTACATAAAGATACGGGCCTGCAAGTATGGCCAGGCTAGGAGAATTCAAGGCTCCCATGTCTGTGATTCTTTTCTGATTATTTATAAGAAATACATGAAGCACAATTTCCTTGAAATCAGAGAAAGTCGATTAGCAAGAGACCATCAATTTCCTCACTGTGCCAAGGCCATTTTTCAGCCAGTGCTTGAATTTCATGAATTTTGGCATCCCTGGACAAGCAAGTGGAGCAGCAGGCTGTGTTGCATTTTCCCATACTATGTAAACATTTAGCTGAATTGCAAATAGTGTTTATACCAATAGCAAGCTGCAAAGTGCAAGACTATGTTGTGATAATTGGAAGATCAGAAGGTAGAGGAACTCTGGCGCTTTGGCCCTCTCAGAATGCTGCTCACACTGCTGGGATGGATATATTGGATTGCTTTTTGCCTCTTTTCTGCGCACTGTTGTGCATTGCAACAAATGAAGCATTGCTTTCTTGATAGTCACGTTTTATTCAATTCATTGCCGCCACTTGACATCTTAGCGTAGCAAAATCAGAAGCTACATTGGATAAGTTAAATATAATACATGAAAAACGCTAATTGGAATGTTTCAGAATTTCCAGTTTTGTAACAGCATTTGCACAAAAAGACCCTTTCCCTGTGCAAGCAACATGTTTACTTACAGCATGTGCATTTGAGTAGAGGATTTCCTTCTTTCCTATTTCTGTCTTTCATTTAAGTTCACCTGAAGGCAAAAAGGCTAAAATATTTGAAAGACACCAATGTTAGTTTTCTTTTAATGAGCTGTGCAGACTTTTTCATGGCACGATCATTTCTATCATACAGAAGTCAAGCTTCCATGAATTCTTAGCTCTTTTAAATGAGATAATGGTTCATCTTTGCAGATAGTGATTTTCTGATCCCTGAGAATTATGTTTATATAAATAATTGAAAATAAAAGCTTCCACAAGTGTTTGTGGTTTGTTGTGGCCCTGCGTTCAGTATCCCATACGTATTACCTTTCCCCAGAATTCTAGTAAATGAGGTCACTTGCCTGAATGCTAGTCAGAAGACCAAGCTGCAAAGAAATGCTGCTTAATATTCACAGAAAGCAGAATTTACATTTGGAATTGATAATATTCACATAACAAACCTGATTCCAGATGTTAAGCCTATGCAGTGGGAAGAAAAAAAAGTGTCACATAACCTCCATACCCAGTCAAATCAACTTTAAATTGGGCTGAAGGGTTGCAACTGAGTGCTTGCAAATGTGAATTCTATTTGGTAAAATGGAATGCAGTTTTTGAATGAGTGAGCAAATTGCAGGCTCTTTGCAGATATGCAAACAGAAACAAAGAGATATAATGCAAGTGAGGATTCATTCGATGATGTAAACTTTTAACAGCAGTTGAGCAGATTACTTAAGAATTCTAAATCTTCATATTGTAATTAATAAAATGTTAATTCCAACTAGAAATGAAATATACTGCTTTGATATAACATACAGGGAGGCAATATAAAATATGCTCAGATTTAGACTAAGATATCTTTCACAAGAAAATATCTATACCAAATTATTGTTTTGATAAAGGCCCAATGTTTGGGTTATTAGAAGGTTCAAATCAAGAGGCTCTGTTCAGACTTAGAAACGTTGAAAGTTTCCAAGTTTTTCAGAGTGATTCTGAGCCCTGACATTTGGTATGCAAGATCAGCAGCTCTGGCTACCTCAAGAGTGTTTTTATAAAAATACATTAGCATTTACTTGAAAACCTAAATGGAAATGCTCTGTGTTAAAGACCCTTTCAAAGGCCCTGAGGGATATAATCCCAGGAAATAAATAAATAAATAAATAAAACCAAACCCAACTAACCCAGTAAACCTTTGTTGAGACTCACAGGGGTTAGATTCAAAACTCTAATGTTTCTATGTTTTAAGTATCAGTTGCCCTCATGCAGTGTGTAGCAGACAGTAAACAGCCAAGATTGCAGTACCAAGGGATTCCCATCTTCAAAACATGCTCCAGGCTATATTGCATCCAATCTTGTACCCAACAAGCAAGGCAATAGCAGTGCTGCATACAGGACAGCCATATATTGGCAGCAAGATTTGGAGCACGTAACAGGAGTTCGGGAGTCACCCACATTGCCAGCAACCTTACAGAAAACGAGCCTGTGCTAGAGGGAGCCTGCTGGGCTATAGCATACTGGTATAGAAAGTCTCTGTTCTCAGAGGCCCCAGAGCCCACCCATTTATGCAGAGTGAATGGAAGACGATGAAGCAAATCATATACAAAGCCAGAATAAAAAACACCACACACACGAAAACATCCAACATGAGAAAGAATTGGAATGTGCTTTGTGTGCCCTTATAATTAGCAAAGAAGGGAGGACAGAATGGAGGGCTGAAACTAGATGATCATTGTGGTCCTTTTCAATCCAGGCCATTCTATGACCCTATAAGAGGTGTAAGTGCCCATGGAATCTAGGAGAAAAGTGTTATGCACAACCTTGTGATAAGGAGATATGGGAAAAATCAAGAAACAGTATCCATATTGCATTGTGGGAGTAAACCAAAGGAAATCAAAAGGAGCAGCAAAAGCAAACTGCATTTCTTCCCTCATGTTCCATTAGGAGAGAAAATCACAGTGACTTTGTGCACACAGAGCATCCTTAATTCTTCTCTGATGTGGTATTCAGTGGACAGACAATGCTGCATCAAGGTGAGTTGGTTTTACATTAGTGAGATTTTGTTTCATTCTGAGAATATGGTGTTCACCATTCATTTTCCAAGGCACTGTGCTGGGACATCGCTTATTTGGCATGTTCTTTCCAAAACAGGAGAAAAACACCTTTTGTCTGAATGATTACTTCTCCTTAGTTACTGTCTATCTGTGGTAACTAGCTAAGAAATAACCTTTTGCTGTGTAGTTAGTTTACAGATAAGGTACAGGAACATTTCTAGTGCACCAACATACAAAGGAGGGGCACTGGAGTGGCCAAAATAGAAAGCAAGAGAAAACACATATCTGCTTCTTTTGACTGTAGTGCTGTTTCATGCCTACTTCAAATGTTTATCAAAAATAGTCTGTATCTTGGGTTGTTTTCTTAGCTGTACAGCATATCTAATGGCTCTGAAGCAGATAAAAGTAACCTCTATCCAGACTGTCTCTCTGTTCCTTTCTTCTCTGCTCTCAGCTACATCACCCCTACATGGGTACTCTTTATTCCAGCTTTGGGACTCACTGGAACTTCCATAAAGCAATCCAGTTTATTAATTCAGCACCAGTTTGTCCAGGTGGATTATTTTGAGCGCAAAGAGGGAGCTGATGAGCTCCTCTTCCACTCGTAGCTGGTCTGGCTATGGTTGAGACAAGGGAAGTGGCAGGATCATTAAGACATCATTATTTCACAGTAGGCACTTAAGTTCAATTCACTGCCTCTCCTAAAAGCCTTAGGTAATATATGCAAATAACACTTTACTCCTAGTAACATTTAAAATCCAACCACTGCCTCAGTTTTGAGCCAAGGAGCTTCCTTAGTTTCTGCTCCTAGCTATGTTTAGAAGCATTCAGTTTTCAAGATAAGCAAGGAGTGACCCAGCTTCAGGACTTTGGCTTTCAATGGGAAGTGGCCTCCTCACTGGGTTTAAGAAGCAGGCTCATATTTTCTTGTGCATTCTGGCTTCTTCATTCTTTTATTCTTGGTTGCGTAGTGAATTCTCTTTGCCCTGATGGCAATAAGCCCAATAAGCCTCGTGGCAAATCCTTGGACTCAACTGCCATATCCTGGAAGACAATGACCTAGAAACTAAGGCTTCTTAATTCCCATAGAAATGTCATTGATGCAGTCTTTCTCTTCCCTAGAGAAGTGCCATGTAAAATCTCACCCTGTTTCATAACTCAGATCATTACAGAATTCATGAGATTTTGAATCCTGAGAAAAAAAAGAAAAAAAAAAAAAACTTACTTTTTAGCAGCTTGTTAAAACTGTTTCATTGTGTTTTCCTGGAATTCCTCTACTTGCTGAAATTACGATAAATTGCAGAGGGCTGCTCTTAGTGGAGAGCCTTCTCCTTGTCAGTACAGGGTAAATGAGTTGTGCTAGGCTTACATCAACTCTTGCCATCAACTTCTCACAAACTATCTATGAAACAGCAAAATCTTCAGGCACTTTGTGGATCAAGCTCAGCAAATTCAAAAGCTCAGCTGAAACTCTAGGGTTAAAACTGCAGCTAACATCACTGTTCAAGCATAAAAGAATTTTGTACTAGAGATTTACACCTTCCCTTACCTAGGGACAGCTCTCTTGGGGATGTTACATTGATGATGGAACAAACTTCCTCAGGAACGTTCAACTGACCACAGCAAAACATGTTGGTTTTGAGCTTGCTCTCTGAAAGATAAACATACATCATTATTAAAAAGCAGGAACAGAAAAAAAAACCATAACAAATGTCTAACTATCTAACTAAACCAAATCACCGTATTAAAACATAACATTTCCCGTGAAGAAGGAATGAGTCCCACATGACGTATTTCAGCTTACTAAAGGCACAAAATAAGTACATTGAGTGATGAAATAGAAACAAGGTAATGTCTCATGCAATACTGCTGTATTGCAAAATGCCTGTAATACCACATTTGAAAAGATACAGATCTGCAAGTATGTCAGACTCACACAGTGTAGAAATTCAGAGGTTTTAAGGAAATAAAGGTACACAACCCACACAGTAAGATCACAAGTTGTGCTAATGATGCTTTGCCTTGAAGTGGGTTGCTCTGATATGGTCGCTATCTGTGTACAAATGGAATGACCAGTATTTTGCTCTAGTGAACTCTGAAGAAAAGAAAAGCCGTTTCCCTGGGCCCTACTGATAGCAAACAGGTTCTATTAGATGAAGAACCCTCTGTTTAATGGGAAATACACTGTAACTCAACTTTCTTTGTTAATGGGTTATATGGCATTTTTTCCTGTGAATATAGAGGAGCATTTTTGTTTGAAAAAATAAATCACCAGATCAGAGGATGAATGACAAATAAGAAGACTGGGAGTTTAGCTATGAACTATTCCTTGGGAAAGCTTGTGCTAGGCTGGGTAAGAACAAGTGAAAAAGAAATGCCTACTTAAATTTATTTGTGGAAAATAACAAGCTTTTACTTTTTAGGTTTTCTTCTTAGCTGCTGCAGCTGTGTACAAGAGTTTCTTGCTTTCTATTGAGCAGGTGTTGACTTTTGCTAATGGACTGTATAGCCATACTCTGTCAACACATCAGTGTAATTCAGTGTTTCAAGAAATGGACTGACTGAGACTTGGAGCCACGTTCAGAGACATTTCAATTCAAACCTCCAACTGTATTTAAGAAACCGTATCTAAAAGCTCCCATCCAAGAGACTGGAATGTGAAGCATGCAGGAAATGTTATCTTATTGGCCTCAAGTCTGCCAGTGATTGTGAAACAGCTTCATTATTCTGGGAAAAAATACAAACGCTGTTCTAGGCAATGAGAGATTCATGTAAACTTGTTAAACTTTTAGGGAATACAAATAATACGGAGTCTAGAGAATATCTTCAGTGCTCCATCACATGAAGATAAGATTGGTGTGAAAGACTGCCTTTTGTAAACACTTCCCATATGAAAATGCACCTAGAAGCATATACACCTAATACTTCTTGTTGGACCTATTTCTTAAAATGAGTTATTCTCAGTAGGTCTGCATTCACTGGAGATAACAGAGTACTCCCACAAAAATGTGTCACACAGGTGAGACACCAGAACAGGACGCTGAACCACAGTGCCCATGTTAATCTTGCACTGTAGCCTCTGGACTCAAAGCTGGGTGGTACCTCCACAGTGAAGCAGATGTGTACTGTGCTGCAATCTCATCTCTTGACTCAGCCCAACCAAAAAGCTTGGAAGCTCTCATCCAGCCTGTGGCCCTACCAGGGAAATGAGTAGAGTATTCCACACACATAGACCTAGAAATTCAATTCTGGGTACTTATCAGATCTTCATTTCAGTCACTCCTCAATGGCCCCAGAGTAGAGGGTGCATCCACTCTGCATAATGTGGTATTTGTGAAGAGATACTAACATTGGAACTAGAGTTGAAGGCTACCATACTTCTGTCCTGGATCTCCCAACATCCTTTTCCACAAAAGGGGCAGATACAAACATATTTCTCTTTCAGACCAGACATAAAGCAAGTAAGCAGTGAAATTTTTAGCTCAGAGAGTCATTGTAGGGCTTAAATGAAAGGAACTTATCTCTGGACATAATTTTAAACATTTCTTAATGTTTACACAAACAAGTAAAAGCTATGTTATTCTGTGGATCTATTTCCATTTCTGTGGTCTGATCTTTTCAGCCATGTTAGGATTAAATTTGAGCCACAAAAAACATGTCGAGTTCCATATCAACTACAAAATGCCAATACACAGAGCATTACGTATATGCTGGTTGCTGGCCAGCTGGCATTTTAAACAAGTAGTTCAGGGAAAAGCAATTTTGGTTGGGGATGACCACAGCTGGCTTCTCATTAGACTACATTTTCAAAATGTAATATTGCCAAGCCTCTGAAGTTTTAATGACTTATTTTAGACTTTCTCTGATTCAATAGCCTCATAAAATGAAGGGGGAAAAAAATGTAGCATGTCAACTCCCTGAGTATATAACTTTGTGCACTTCATTTACTTACTAAGTGTTTCTGTTCTACCACATCTATTTTTTGCACAGTGGTTTGAATGTCATCCTTACTCTTGCCACATAGTAAGTGTGGTAGCTGAAATGCCTGCTTGAACAGATGTGACCCCTACATAATGTAAACACTGCCGAATGTTGCCTCTTAGCCTTTGGAAGACCACTAAATCATCATAAATCTGCAAAGAATAAAGTGACAATACAGTATAACTAAGCTTGTAGTCCATTAAGAAATGGTCCAGAGTTGTCAGAAAGCAGCAGCAATTGATTAAAAGACCCTTCCTTCTGATTTCTCACTTTCACTTCCAGATATATTGGAGTTTATACAAGAAACATTCTCAGTGATTTAAAGCTTAAAAATGTTAATTGAAAGGCAATTATAAATCACCATTTTTCAGTAGAGATTCCAGCATCATTCCCAGCTTCAGCTCAGGATACATTACATCATTCTTTAGGAAAAAAGGGACTAGGCTATTTGAAACTGACTTGAACTTGTCAAACAAAATACAGTGTTTATAAATAGATTAGGTTGCTCTAAATTTAACATAATGTTCTTGTTCTGTACAGGTCTTTTGGTAAGTGATTAAACACTGGAAGAAAACCACAACTGTTTCCTTTAGAGATTTGTTCAGAAACGGTTTAGTACAGACTTGGATGCATCATTTACTAATTACTTCTGGTGAGCAATAATGTTTAGATGGCTTCCAAACAATACTTTCCTCTCCTACACACTTTATTACTTCAAATGTTAATTGATCCTTTCAAACTGTAAAGGAGATTCTGGAAAAAACATTGTCCTCTTCAACAGACTTATAAGGAAACAGTAGAGCCTTTCAAAAAATTAGTAACAAAGTTGTGACACAAACTCAGACAGTTTTAGCTCAGCACTTTGCTGAGGTCTTCTGTCCAAAAGGACAGGAAAAAAAAAATCTCAATAATATATATTAAAATACATCACAAATACATTCAGAAGAGACACACGGTAACTAAGAAAGTAATTACAACCAAAATATGTAAATTGTTAATAGTTAATTATTAAAGTGTGGCATATAATTTACTTTCCTAACACTGCATCATAGGAATGTGCAAAAAAATGGTACATCATGATGAACATAGTGATGCAGAGTTTTAAATATGAGTTTTCCTAACTTTTGAATGTTTGACTGCTGACCTTCTAATATTCTTACTCCAAAACTCTATCACATAACATGAGCACAGTGGAAGCCACTGATTTGGAAAGTTACTGATGCAAACACACTGTCAAGGTTCACAAAATATGCACTCTTTCCTGTTCTGGCTAAACCACAAAAACTTCACAAACAAATGTAACATCAATGCTCATGTGGACGGGCACCTCAAGAACAAGCAGGTGAAGAAGACCTATCCTCCTACTAGCCATCCAGCCCATTGTTCCTCCAAGAGGGTGCCTCCTGTAGCTTCAGGAAGAAGCTGGCTGAACACTGGGCAAGATTTTTGCCTCCTCCCAAAGATGCAGTGTCAGTGCATCCTCAGGTAAGGTAATGTAGTATATCTGGAACAATTTTTGACCTTTTCCTAAAGTGGATCACAATATTTTTCTGACTATCTCAGTAGCTTTCTTGAGAAAGTAATATCAGGAAAACAGCACAACAGACTTCTCAGTTTCTGCAAGTTCATCAGGAACAGAGTCAGAGGCCAATGCTCTCTGACTAGATTCTTTTGGTTATTTCTCATGGAGAGGTTAATACCACATTTACACATTTGATGACATTTGGCGTTACATAGGATTTTGATTTAGCAGAGAGATACAGCAACGTGTTAAAATCACCACACAAGCACAATATAGCAGTTGCAACATACATTTGGATCACAATGCAAATGTGGTTCTCATTTCCAGGTTTTATACACTCACTATCATGACACAAAATATTCCCAACAGAAAGGGATGCATGGCATGAAGCCAGTTCAGAAGAGTTGCCCTTTAAGTTCACTTCACTGATTGCTCAATTTTATACTCTATCCTGGGTCTGAGCCATGTACACGCATTCCTCATTACTGGTCTGGTTACCTCAGGAAGACATTCCGTCTCTTGATTAACTCAGGGAAAACTGTGGACCAGTTGATCCACTCAACCAATACAGTAATTTACCTGAAACAAAGGCCACCCTCCATTTCCCTTAAGTTCAGCTGTGGTCACTCCCTACCTTTTTCAGAGAGCTTCACGAGCACATCGTCTTTGCCTGTCTCCACTGAGCATTCTTCCCAGCGTAGGTTTGTGTCCATCAGTCACAAGCATATGATGTGAAAGAGTTCTTAGGAGATGATCAGAAATTGCTCTATAGACAACAGCAAGCAAATACTTGAAATACCATAATTCCTCTAGTGCCATGAGGCTAATTCCAAAGGGTAAAAAGAGATTTTGGAAGTTATGCTGGGGGATGGGGAACAGGGAGAAGAGAAAGCCTGTTCCCCTGTCCAGAGCATTAGAAGTTTTTTTCTAAAATGAGGAAGAAAAGTAATTACATGGAATCTTTTCCCCTTTTTCTCCCTTTCTTTTTCCATTTCTACTTAATAAAAATTTAACATGATCATGACTCAGACAAACTATGCTTGGCCTTCATAAGCACAATCTGCCCCATTTCCTGCAGCTAGCAGGAGATATCAGACTTCTACCTGTGGCTGAACAATGCCTGCTACGTTTAGCTTCAGAGGTCTGAAATGGATTGCCTGGACTCACTTCACTCTTCTCCCAGTTTTCAGAAAGCTTGATTTCTGCACTACAGGATCTCCTTACACAGAACACTAAGAGCAGAATCTTACTTTGATTTGTGCTTATAGAGCAGCTTGCCCAGAGGAAAGAGGAACAGCACAATACTCATGCTCTCCCCCTTTTGCTGAAGTTGGGATTGTTGGAACATTTTGGTATTTAGATCTACATCCAAAAGAAAATATGCAAACAAAGTATTTTGATTTGGATGAAAACAAATTAAAAACTTCCCATCTCTTGCCAAATAAAGCAAAAAACAGAAGGTGGATGGAACATGTGAAGGTTTTCCATGAAATAATAATAAAACAACCACTACTGTTTTTGAAATGTATTTTTAGGAAAGGCAAAAGACTAGAAAGTTGAGGAAGCTTTTGGACAGTAGTTGTAATCTTGCTCAGTAATTCAGTGAATTTTAGACTCGTTGCCCAGGGCTCAGGAGTTCCAAGCCTATCTTCTCCTCCTGAATGTGGCAGTTTGATTTTCTTGCCTTCCAGAAAAGGATTTGAACCACTTGCCCATGGGATATATGTTGGATTTTCACTTTCTTCAGCTGCAGGTTTTTTGTTCTTGCCTATTCTTTTCAGTCAAAAGATGATAAAAATAACACCTTAGTGTACTGCTAGGAGCCTTAAGATGATGTGGTCACAAGAATCAAGATTAAGTTCAGCTCTTAAGCTACATGGATCTGCACTTCTGCTCTAGATGAAGGAATCATAGTATCATTAAGGCTGGAAAAGACCACTAAGATCATCTAGTCCAACTGTCAATCCATCACCACCATGCCCACTAAACCATTTCCCACTCTTGCAAAGCATCAGACATCAGACTTCGAGCTTTCAGACTTCCAGCTTTTCATCATCTGCATGTCTAACCACATAAAGCAGAAATGTAAAAGTAGAAGAGCAGAAGTTTGTACGCATTTTTACACAGCTGAAGGTCCAGAGGTGTGGACCTCTCAGGCATGAAAGGAATTGAACGCAGCTCTACCAGATCAAGAATTAGTAGGTCTAAAGAGACCTTTAACAATTTTTTTTCATTCCAGACTCGTTTTAATAACCACAAGTATAGATCCAATTTACATCTGATTTCCAGCTTTTTTTTCAGAAAATCTTTTTCAGAAACTCAGTATTTTTCTCAACTAAATTCCTCCATGCCTGGCATTATGCTGATATACAAGAACACATTATACAGTGATTACAGAAGAATATCTGATGGTTCAAGAAATAATTATAGGGAACTGAACCAAAGGACAGATGTTTTATAAGTTTCTCTGTGATAAACATGAGCAGGTAATGTAATAATGTGTATATATATATATATATATATATATATATATATATATCCTGAATAGTAATTCTCATGTCCTTTTTTCCCCATCTTCTATTTGAGAGAATATTAACGCAATGGTCTTGCTCAAACCTAAATATTGTTATTCTCCTGCATTGTTATCAAGTTAATTAGGGAATAGGGCATTTCTCCCACTTCAGTACTTCCATCTGTTTCTGGTTTACCAGTTTTGTGTATTACAAAAATGTGCCAGACAGCAGCATCATCCAATATGTTTTGTGTTCACAGTATATATATGAAAGATGGTTTAGTAACAGCAATTAAGCATTTACTAGCCTTCATTTTAGCTCAATATTTCTTTTGTGGAGAGGAAATGCTCCAGCTCCTGCAAAACTGTCACAGCAACTGCAGCATGCATATGGCATAAGGAAAACTGCATTTCAGACTCCCACTGGAGCCTGCCAATGAAATTGTTAAAGGCTAAAATCCTGATTCATCTGAAACAGTCTTGTTTGCATTATTACGTTCCTATAAGTTAAAAAAAATATATCAAGATTACATCATGCTATGCCTTGTCCAAATATTTAGTCAAAGGCAGCCACCAAAACCAAAGAGTTTATACTCAACGTGGACAAGAGAAAGAGTAGAAGAGTGCATGCCAGGCAGGGAGAAGCCAGAAAACAGATTTCTTCCAGTAACCAAGTCATTTAAGGCATTGTCTGAATCTCAAGACATTGCTCTAGTGGCAGAAACATGCAGCTAACTGCAGTGCTAACACAGCTTCAAAAAAACCAAAAAGCTTTCTGAAGGAGAAACACATGAGAAATATGGTTAATTGCTACATGACAAACAAACAAAGAGTATGCTGCCATTCATAAGGCCGGATGAAATGACTACCCAAATCATTATTGCTGTAGATAAAGGACAACACACCTATGTAAAAATAGTAATCAATGGATTCCTGGAATTATTTTTCCCTGTCGCAGTTTTACCAATAGTTTTCTGTCACAGGTAAAATGGGGCATCAGAATGAAGCACAATATTTCACAAGATACAGCACAGTTATATTGTCACATGCAGAAGCAGAGGAAATACCTGCATATCTCACAAGGCAGGTTACACTGAAGAAATCAGGTGACAGAACAGAGAACTGCTGGGAAGCAGGCACAGTTCTGAAACAAGAAGCACTTCTATTCTTTGTGTTTTAATACTTTCCTTCTTTTTCATTTCTATCACCTCAGCACTGAGAAATATATCACACGGCCCAAGAATTATCACATTTCTGGCTCATACAGAATACTAAAATGCTCATGGAATTAGATTGCATGGTGTACTTTATCAGCTGATAAAACACAAGAAGAAGCCTGATGTTCAGTTTTTATTTTTTGAAGTCAAATAGAGATACGAAGGAATTCCCCAGCTTCTTGCCCCCCAACACGTACAAAGAATACCTTGTAAGGCTTTGGACAACCTGGTGGGTCTGCAGATTCATACTCATATGCAACTGGTATTTGTCAAAGGCAGCACTGTAGTTATTAAAAGTATAGTATGCATTTCTTAGCCATATAAGGAATATTTTTTTATCTGACAGTGGCACACTAATAAATATTAGGATTATGCAGTCCTTCCAATTACAAAACATCACCCGAACAGCTACGCTCACCAGAACTTTACTCTCTGGAAGAAAATAGCAACCACATTTATTGATTTAAATAGCAGATATCTTCATTATGCATGAATCAGATATGGAGGCTTTCCAAAATTCCACAAGGTTGAACACATATGTTATTGAGACTGCTCTGAAGTCAAAATGGGAAGACTCTTCTGATCTGAGTTTTTCACCTGTCTGTGAGCTCCAATTCATCTGAGGTAGTCTAAGGTTCGTGAAGCTGCTCTACTAATTCCATATTTGCCCTCCAGAAAAAAAAAAAAAAACAGCTCAATTTGCAGACACTCTGCATAGTCACCAAAACCCATTTCACTAAGGATATTTAGCAACTTTTAAAGATTGATTTGTTTTGCCTCACATTGGCACACACGCTGGATTTACTTACAAGAACAAAAAACTGAACTACTACACGTCCACAGCATTAACTCATAGGAAGTTCTTCAGTGCAAATACAACAATTGTTCAAATCAATTTACTTAATTCTAGAGTAACCAATGACTAAAATAAGCCAGAAAAGCAGGACTTCTAAAACTACAGCCCAAAAGAGCAAAAACAGATTTTACTTCAGTGAAATACAGCTATATGCAACTTTCTCCCCAGTTGCAGTTGTGCTTCTGTGAGAAGTTTCAGACTCTAATCCCAGTTCCATACAGTTGCCTCTCCACTAAACCTGCCAGCAACCCCATCTGCGGGCACCAGTCATCAAAAGGTTTTCCTTCACCTGCTAAACTCAAAATTAGCCTTTTGTTTTATTTTTAGGTAGCTGAAATAATAGGTTTTATCTGAGTCATTTGAATTGCAACCTCTCCAACAGAAGGTCCTCTGCATGCTAGGTAGCAGCATTCAGCTGAGGAGCAACAGAAAAGGAGTGCTAAACATAGCACAGGGATAGGCAGGAGCAGAGGAGGACGTCTGCTTAGAGCTGAAGTTCCACTACTGGGTTTAAAACCATTTCATCAGGTATTGGATGCTTTTCAAAGAACCCCATCATTGCAGAGTTTCTGTTATTCTGCTAAAAAATTCATAATAACCAAGTGAAAAACTTCATTTTGAGGGGGATGAATAGAAATGTTTATTTGAATGAGTGTAAAGGCGACTTTTTAAAATTATTTTTATTTGTATGTGTGTATGTTTGAGTTGAACTATGAGCTATAGTTCTAGACTTCCTTTCCCTTTTGCTTTTGCTGAAATTATTGTAATGATCTGCTTCCTATAATGCACACAACTCCTTTCTTGCAAAACTGTCAGATTTATCTTGGAAGTCCTGTGAATTTAAGTGCTTTACAGAAGATGGAGCCAGGCCAGGGACACTGCTCCCTGTGTGGGAATGAATGAGATTTGGTCCAACAGCTCCCTCAAGACAATGCACAGTCATGATCTGCAGCTTAGAATTGGAATTCATCAACATAAGCCATTGTAATGCTTTGAATAAGTAAAGCATTTCAGTGAATCCTAGATTATTTTCATATTTTGTTTATATTAATATTTCAGAATTTCTATTCTAAAGAAGATTCTGAAATTTTCCCATTTTGCCCTGTTGTGAAATAAAACTAATTGAGATGCTAGCAATTTCTATGTCAATCCTGCAATTCATATGGCTCAAAACATGCAGTATTTTCCTGTAATGTACTGAAACAACTGCAGATGTGCTGGAAACCTTATAAAACCAATATATTCAGCTTTCCCAATGAGCCACCTGATGACTATGTAAGTATATGGCAGCTCCTATGGGGTTTATTTTGTTCGGTATCATCAGCAAGAGGTTTTCTCACTTGTATTTCTGTATCTTGATTTCCATGTACTGTAATCCCAACTGTAAATACAATCCACCTCATTATAACAAAACGTCTTTGTAGAGCACACATATTCTTTGTCTCAGGGCCTAATGTTTGAGGAGTATAAAGGCTACATTCAATGCACTCCAGTCTGCAGCTGGAAAAATGACTGGAAAATTACTTCCTGGCCCAAAGCCAGCAGTAAGTTTGCTCAGGACATAATGCAATACAGGGCATGCAAGGCTCTGATCTGTACCTTTTAACTTGTGATGGGGAAACCCAGCTGTTCCTGTAATTTGCTACCTATGACTTACTAACAACTTAAGCACACACTGGCCATATAATTTGTCAGGGCCTTGAGGTCCACATGGCTGTGCCAGGGCGATGTCTCACCATAGTACCCCTCAATGAGCCTACACCTGATCCTCATCTGCAAGCCTGTGTCCAAGCTGGCTTCAGCTTATTCCCATCACCAAAGAGATGCCCAGAGCCAGGGTTGCCCCAGTGCCCCTGGTTGCCTGCTCCTGACTGGGGCGGTGGGACTTTCTTCTCAGTCATTGAAGTTGAGATCATGACCTCACTGGCCCATCAGCTCATTTCCTCTGTTCACAATCTTAAGTTTATGTCTCCACTACTGGGCTAGAGATGAAGGTCAGCATCTCCTCAGTTTGGGAAAAATTAAACTGTTTTTATTAAAAGATAGATCCTGTCTTCAATTCACATCAGGACTGGAGCAGTTTACCAAGGCTATGAAAGACTTTTCCCTGAATGTCAGAAAGAAGGGTAGATCACAGAGTAAAGGTCATAAGTAAATCAAAACCCACTACAAAGCATGAGATGGAACTGGAAGTAGAAATCAAAGGTAGGTCAAAGGACAGGAAAGAGGAATTATCTTCTGCACTAAGATTATATGTATGAATTGCCAGTTATAATGATTACAGTGTAGAGAAAAAAGCAACAGAAAAAAAAAACAAAACAAAAAAACCCAACACCAGCAGTAACAAATATCTAGGTCACCAAAGCAGGGATTTGCTTTATAATAATATAAAATGTAACTGCATTCATAAGCATATTGAAAGGACTTCCAGGACCGCGTTGTAGCACATCTTTATACAAGCATTGAAAACTGCTACTTTTGTGTGCGTTGAGAACAGTGATGGGAAGAGATGTCTGTGTCCTTCATATTACATGTTATATACAGTATTACACTTGCAGATAAATTAGGTGTTTGAGCACTGCCCAGAAACTTGTCTGTCTGGCAGTACAGTGCTGTGTGGAGATGTGCAAACAGATACAGGGTTGCTAACCTTCCCTGTTAGCAACATGCAAGCACCTCAAGTGACCAGCTGGAAATGAACTCTGCAGAGAGGACCTGGGTAATACAAGCCAACAGTGTACTCTGGTGAGCAACAAGGCTGATGGTGTCCTGGAGTACATTAAAAGAGAGTGTGGCCAGCAGAGTGAGGGAGGTGATCCTTCCCCTCTACTCTGCTTTAGTGAGACCACATTTGAACTACTGCATCCAGTTTTGGGCTCCCCAGTTCAAAAAAGACAGGGAACTCCTTGAAGGAGTCCAGCAGAAGGCCACAAAGATTATTAAAGGCCTGGAGCATCTCCCATATGAGGAAAAGCTGAGTAACCTGGATTTGTTCAGCCTGAAGATTAAGAGGGGATCTGATAAACATTTATAAAATATCTAAAGGGAGGTAAGAGGCAAATGGATGAGGCCAGGCTCTTTTCAGTAGTGTGTAGCAATAGGACAAGGAGTAATGGCCTAAAACTTGAACATGGAAGTTCCATATTAACATGCAGAAGAACTTCTTTGTGCTAAGTGTGATGGATCATTGGAAAAGGTTGCCCAGAGAGGTTGTGGAATCTCCTTTTATGGAGATATTCAGGACCCATCCAGACTCCTACCCGTGTGACCTATTGTAGGGTACCTGCTTTAGCAAGGAGTTGGACTTAGTGATCTCTTCAGATCCCTTCCAACCCCTGCGATGAGCATCGTCCCCTTCTGTCCTCCAAGAGATTCCGATAAATATTAGAAGCATCTGTTTCAGGGGAAAAGAAATTACTACTGTAACTGAGAATCAATGACATTTGCCTTTGGGAAGTGTGGCTTCTATATATTCTGCATTCTCTTCTGTGGATGAGCTCTCTTTGGTGTCAGTATCTGTACTGCCAGGTTTTAAAACTGCTCAAATCACCAGGATGGAGACGCCAATGAGGAAGTGCAGTCACAGAGAAGAGGAATAACCTTTAAAGGAGATGAAAAGAAGCTCAATGCAGCTTTTGCATAAAATGTCACAAATTCAGAGCTAATTCTGCCTAAGCACAAATCTTACTGCTGAAGGAATTAACTTAGGAAAAAAAAAAAAACTCAGAATATATCTATTTTTTCAACTGCTCACTTTGCACTCCAGTGAAAAGCTTTTATTAATTAACCAGATTGTTAATATAAGTGTTTTTCAATATACCATATAAATGAAAAAGTTCTGGTCCAAATCCAAGACTTTTTTGTAAGCTCACAAATGTTTCTCCCATTATTCTTGATTGTTTCATTTCAAGTGGGACTAACCTTAGCTGAACACCAGCTAAGTTGCTGTATTGGGACCCCAAGTATAGACACAAGCTTCACCTTCTCTTGGTTCACTGGTCTTTGTCCCACCCATGGCATCTGACACCCTTCAAAGACAAAATATGGATGCCTGTTATCTCTGCACAGAAATGGGATTAAATGGTCTCGAGGCTGTCTTAGGCTTCTAGACACCATAGTGATTTAAACACCCTGAATCCCTTAAATCTAGCCTGCAGCATGCTGGACTTACAGGATATTCTTCTGTGACACAGGAGAGATGAAAGTTAACAGATGCCCAAGATGTGTACGGGTTTCTAAATACAATTATTCTCTACTTCAGTTAGCACAGGAAGGATACAGAACTAGACAAAATAATGAACACACATGCTTCTATTTCCTTCCCATTTTTTTTTTTTTTTTTTTTAAATAATCTCTCAACCCTCACCCTCCTCTTATGCAGCCATTTTTCTTCTTCCTTGGCTAATCATATCTTCAGAGGAGCATTAGCTTCTCTCTTGTTCTCAGTTTTGAAAACATTTTCATCTAAATGCAAAATGACATCTAAATCTTATCATTTGCCACAAGGAGAAATTCCACTGCTCTGATCTCTGGCTTCCTAAAAAGAAATCAGATATTTGTCCTGGTGGGTGTTAGTTGTTTCATTGCTCCATTTACCTACATTTGAATGAGATTTCCTCAGGTTAATAATAGAATCATAGAAATGTTTGAGTTGGAAGGGACTTTTAAAGGTTACCCAGTCCAACTCCACTGCAGAGAACAGTGAACAGCTCCATCAGGTTCTCAGAGCCCCATCCAGCCTGATCTTGGATGTCTCCAGGGATGAAGCACCCACCACCCGTCTGGGCAACCTGTCACAGTGCCTCACCACTCCTACTGCAAAAAGCAAACAAACAAAAAAAACCCCTTATATTAAATTTAAATCTATACTCTTATTTTGAAACCATTTCCCCTCATTCTGTTACAACAGACCCTGTTAAGAGTCTGTACCATTCTTCCTTACAATGACTTTCTATTAACAGCACTGTGTCATTGTCCCATTGAATTTCAGCCAGATACAGCAGTAGAAAGATAGCATGAAGGCAACCAGGGCTAAATTAAAATAGGAATTTAAAATCTAACATAAAAATCCTAATTTAAATAGATTTCATAAAGCCTGCATCTGCCATTTCCTGAAATTGTCATAGTTACTCATCATCTGAAGTTTATTTTGTGGTTTTTCACAACAACGCAGTAAAGAAGTTCATAATCATACCCATCTACAGCCAAACAAACTCAATTCTACAGACACATTGCAGTCTGATTGAACTTGTGGATGGCACATTCCAGAGCTGGTCTGGTCCAGGGAGCTCACTATCTCAGTACGTGGCGGAATGACTCAGCCAGGCCAAATACTTAGCTCATAGTAAATACAGTTGGGATTTGTTTGATCTTTGATAAAATGCTTCAGATCATTTTTCAGTCGTGTGATGACAACAAGGCCATACTAAGCAAAACCAGGTACTTTTTGAAACATGAGATTCTGCAAATCTCTGGAAGTAGATTAATTGCTTTTGCTTTAAGAGAGGAAGAAGACAGCTACAGTAAGCTAGTTATTGCTGGGAGAGAGATATCAAAGGTGTGAAAGAGATAAAGAACTCTCTTCTAATGATATTTTTCTGCAAAGTCAACGGCGCATTTTCAAATCGCCTTTCCAGTATAATAGCAAGGAAGGGATAAAATCCAGAATACGTTACAGGAATGTGACATCATGAAGTGAGTTACAGTAAGTGGCGATTACATTTATTACTTTGGATTTGTAAAATGATAGAAGTTACTCTAATCATTAATATGATTGCAAAATTTTCTGCATAAATCATCATACAAAATATTGCCAAAACCTCAGTGCAAACGGGCTATCTCTGCCTTTAAAAGCTGAATATTTGGGACAGTTTTCAAATAGGTCTGATGATAGCTTTATAAAAAATGCTGGATAAAATGATGGATGTTTGTCATTTTACCTATTATAAATTATCTTACTGCAACACCTTGAGACCTCAGCAGAGATCAGAGACATATTGTGCAAAGCACTCGGGATTTTTTTTTTTTTATTAACTTTCATTTCAGCTATCACCCCCAAAAGATGCAGTTCAAAGGCAAACACAAAAATAGCGAAGAATGAGAAAGAGAGCCACTCAGTGATGTGCGTGTAATAGATTCCGACTGCATTTCCCCTTGTTTCTGCTAAGCTGAAAAATTTATTTGGGAAATGTTTCTTCTTTCCCTGTAAATATGCTCAATAAGGTTGTTTTTTTGTTTGTTTGTTTTTTAAACAGGTCTTGCTAATTTTGGCTGTTCAGTATTCCTTAGTAATAAATTATTATAACTGTTACTGTTGTTTCTGGAATGTGCATCTTCTGCCTTCCGTTCTATGCAGAAAAGGCCGCAGAGCAGAAGAAAGTGTGTTATTTTGGGGGGGAGAGGCAAAGAAAGGGACAGTTTTGCAAATGCAAATATTTAAGAACCACACTTAAAAAGCAATAAGGAAAAAAGTTACGTGAAATTTCACTTCTACCCAAGCATCATTATAAAAATAAAGGCACAATGCATGTTTTAGAGCTTTGGTGATAACAAAGTGGGAAAACAAAAAAGCCTAAATAATAAAAGAGTTACTTATTGTTTACAGATGTATCTATTTTAATTTGAAATTCTGTTTGATATTTGTTAAAAAACATACACACAAAAACAGAAACAGAAGGGATATACTAACCACCTCCTCATTGTATTGCAAGAGGCTTACTGCAAGGCTATAATAAAATAATCCAGCTTTCCGTGCAAAAGAAAAAGTGATGAAGTGGATCTACGTTTGAGTAACAACCAAACCTATCATTTCCAGGTCTGCTCTGTATGTGGAAGGAAGGTCCTGTGTCATGGATACCAGATCAATTAAAGTTTTTAAGTGAATGAAAAATTTTAAAGTCTCCTCTCTTTCAGCTATAAGATGCAAACTGTTAAGTGCACACTGGAAACACATCTTGTTTGGTTGTTTGCTTCAGTACATGTGGTGAAGGGAGGAAAAACAGAAGAAAAATGAAATACACCCATTCCATCTCCCAGTGTCTCCTCCACTGCTCTCATTAATTGCTCTGTTAAACTGGCTAAAATGTTACTGCGGGTTAATGGCAACGGCTTTTCATAATTGTTCTTCCCTAAACTTCCTCTTACTTGAATTCTAAATAATTCAAAGTGAGAGGAGATCAGAAAGAAGCCATAGGTTAGGGATTATGAGATTACAGGGCACCCGCAGGAGGGTGTAATCCCCACCGAGGCCCTGCAGGGGAGATCTCTCACACCAGTCACTGTGACCACACTGAATTCTTTGGGGCTCTCTTCCCCTCAGTTGAGCTCAGGCATTTCTGTACGCCTCATGAGAAGCCTGGTTCCTGCTGCCAGGGCCCAAGCACCATGCTCCCACATGACTAATAGAGAAATCACAGAGATGTGGAAACTACCACAGAAACTCAGTGTAAACAAAAGCAGGAAGTGATGCTTTTCTGTGTGTGCCTACTGGCTAAGCCTGCCATGACAGATTAATTGATCTAATTTCATATGTTAGAAAGTTTTATTACATGATCTACCCTTACTCGGTGCAGCAGTTAAAAACTCTCAGCTTATCTGAACTATACACAAAGCTGCTGGACTTTTTGCTCACAATATTTACCAGTTGCAATAAAATAAAACTAGTGAGACACAGTTCAAAACATCAAGCTTTCTAGCTTAAATATGGGACATGAAAAATACAGGGTGTGGAAAGAATGCTTATTATTATAGGGCCTGTCCTTTGCCTGAGCTAACACTTTCCCCATAGTTCAGCAATACAACACTGCCTGAAACAGACTCTAAGAATCAGAATCATAGAATCACAAGGTTGGAAACAACCTATAAGATCATCTAGTCCAACCGTCTCCTCATCACCATTGCCACCATGGTTTGGGTTGGATGAGACCTCAAAGCCTACCCAACCCCTGCTGTGTGCAGGGCTGCCCCCACCAGCTCAGGCTGCCCATGGCCCCATTCAACCTGGCCCTGAGCACCTCCAGGGATGAGGCACCACAGCTTCTCTGGGCAGCTGTGCCAGTGCCTCACCCAAAGAATGACCCTTCCTGATAAGAGGCTTTCAAGCAGGGAAGGGTACAGTGCTGAAATGGAGTTAAAGTAATTGTGATGAGACTGGGATACTCAGAAGAAAAAAAAAAAAAAAAAAAAAAAAAAAGGCTGTTCACCTGACCTTCAACCTGGTCAGGACATCTCTGGGAGCAAAGATCCCTGAGCAAGCTTTAAGCAAGCTCTCCTGGGTGCAGCATCAGTCAGATTGGAAATACAGAGTTCCCTTGGATGTTTACTGCTCTATATTTTCTAAAGAAATCAAAAGTTATTTATAACTCTGAAGCAGAAGATTAAGGCCTTTGGAAACACACACTGGGAGCAAGCTATGATATGTCCCATCTTGACTGGGAATGGCACTATGAATTATCTTGGTTTGTGCAATACAACAGAACCAAATGGCATGCATCATCTATAAGTGCATAGTAAAAGGCAAACAAAGAGGCTTGAAAAAGGAGAGAAAATATTCAAGATCTGATCCAAAGCCCATGATTGTGCTTTCTCACAAAACTATCAGATGTTGAAATACAAAAAAGAAGGGAAAAAAATTATATATATTTACTGTGAAAGAGTAAGATAGGTAGCCCCCAACTTACTCCTACAATCTTTCTTTGATGTTTTAGTTATGTCACTGTAGCAAAATCATCTGGGTAATCCTTCCAGTGATGTCCCGTATCTGGAGAAAGGACAGTACTCAGGATTCTAGTTTTGTCATTAGTGTTGTCTCTTTACTGCTTATGCATATAGTCTAGTAGGAGGGGCCTCTGCATACAGGGGTGGGATTTCAAGTAGATGATCTTAAAAGGTCTCTCCCAACCCAAACCATTCTATAATTCTATAAAAACCACTTTGCTCCTGTTCCCATTTTGTGTACCCTGAGGCCTCACAGTAGAGTGCACTACAATCTCCATCCAGCACCAGACTCCTTACCTACATCTCCCAAGCAATCAGCTCCTCCAGAATTTCTTTAGGGGAAAAAGAAAATCAATTGCCTGCTGTTCTTCTCTTTGCTTTTTAGTCACATACTTAATTTTTTTTTGTTTTCCTCTCATGTTTTTGAGTCACTTCTGCTCATGCCCTGTATTCCTAAAGTTGTTACCCTTTTATGTCCATATCTCCTAATATCCTTATCAGTAGCTAACAGAATTCTGTGGACTTATTCAAGCTGTGATAAAAGCAATATTACTTATCATGCAGCAGCTTAGGGAGAGTCCTCCATCACAGCCAATCATTATGGCTGAAGAAATATATCCAGTATATGGTCCTATATTTTTTTCCATGAGTAATTCAATACCATTACTTCATTTTTTCTCAACTTCCACATTGCATTTACCTTTGTTATCCAGATTAACCACATAAAACAAATACATTCTCAGAGGATTAATGAAATCAACACACAAATGAAATTTACATACCTAAATGCAGTGGAAGTTTTTGAACCGCTTCTACTGACCTCTATTACGTGAAACAGCAGATGCTAAAGTACAAGTAAGACTGTAAACTTCTAAAGAAAGGAATAAACTCCTCTTCTGTGACTAACACAAACAGATCGTGATCCCAAGTTTTCATGTGGCTCTTGTTCCAAAAGAAGCCACATGAGTTACAAGAAAAATAGACACTATTGAGACTCCTCAGACCCTGAAATACCTTTTAGCAGGGATGTGCTCAACTGTTTCATCCCTCAGCTCATATTGATAGAAGGGTTGCTATGACCCAGCTGAAGGACTTCACTTGATTTTGTCAAACCTCATGAGATTCACCTGGGCCCACTACTTAAGCCTGTCAAACAGTGATGGTAACCAATACCTTAGGTGTTTGAACTCTACCACATACCTTGATGTCATCAAGAAACTTGCTGAGAATGCACTTAATCCTACTGTAAACGTCATTGATGGACATATTAAAGAGTATCAGTCCTTATACTAAACCCTGAGGGGCACCACTTATCATTAATCTCCATCCAGATATTGAATCACTAACCACTACTCTCTGGCTATGATTTTGCAACCAGTCCTTTGTCCATTGAACACCTGTCAAATCCATTTCTTTCCAATTTGGAAAGAAGGATATTATGGTGGACCACATCAAAGGCCTTACTGAAATCCACATAGGTGATATCAGTGGCTGTAACATGATGGGAAGTGCAGCAATGATAGCAGAGTAGCAATGACCTAGGCTGCAGCAAGTGAGGATTTGCTTAAATACAACAGCTGCAAACACAAAAATAAAGAAAAGAATATGCTTACCTTCAGAAAGTATGCAGGGATCTCCAGCAAAACACAGATGCTTCCACTGCCAACCTTTAAATGAGTTCTGGGAAGGTGTGGATCCTGACTCTACCCCTTCTGGTCACTCAGGTGCATTACATGCACTTGAGCTCCCTTGGGTTGGTCCTGCCTTGTCATCAAGTGCTCAATCACTGCTTCAAGCCGTGACTTAGCATTTCTGCTACAGCAGCTCTTCCTTTGACCACTGATGCTGTTACACCATCATAGAAGGTTACTTGATTGGTCAGGAAGGATTTGTCCTTTGTGAAACCCTGCTGATTGTCTTGTATCACCTCCCTCTCTTCCATGTGCCTTAGCACAGTTTCCAGAAGGATCTGTTCCACAATCATCTCCAGCATAGAGGTGAGGCTGACAGGTTAGTAGTTCCTTGGGTTGTTCTTCTCTTTTTGATAGCTACTGAATGATGTGTGTGTTCTTCATCACACCCATGTGGAAAAGCAGTAATGGGTAATGATCTGTTGGCTGTACCAGGCTAAGGAGTTTCCTAGTGACTCCCTAGCCTGGTACAGCCAACAGATCTTTACAGCAGATAATAATTTATCTGTTACAACTTGTGTGTGCAGCAATGGGAAAACCAATCAAGTACAATGAGTAAACTGATGGTTTGGTTACCTCCTTACATCATTGGCTAGTCCATCCATCCATTCAGAACAGCCCTTCTTTTCAGTTATGGCTTAAGTACACAACAACAGCAGAATCTGTAGTGTAGATTAGTACCAGATATTTTCAGAAGTCATCTGTTCACCACTGAAAAAATTCTTCTACCATACTCTTGCTTGCGTTATGCTCAAGATTAATTAAACTTTTTCTTTTATTATAAATAGTAGTAAATACTAACACAGTCAGCTGAACAGCTCAAGTTCTTGCACAATTTGATCTATCAGAGAGTTTTTACTTCAGGAACTGAGCTCCTCATTGTCTGCATTTTGAAATAATTATTGAATTTGGGATAGAGCCATGTGTTTCAATACAATGTCATTCTCTTTATGGGAACCAAAAATAATTTCTGCTTGATTTCGACAAGTTAACTTTGAATTTCCACAAGTGATGAGAAAAGATTCATTGATATGCACAGATGTCTGTACCTACAAGTCCTCAGTTCAGAACAGAAAACAGATGATGGTTGATATGGCTTCCATTTGAATAAATTATTAATGATTACTCAGGGGAAGTGCAGTGATTTTTCAGGAAGTGATCATTTGACATACATCCCAGAATCCAGCTCCTAACAGTATCTCCGTCTGTTTTCTGTTTAAAATCATACTTTAGAAGAAAATCATCAGATAGACTGTAATGAGAGCAGTTCAAAATGTTTGAGGTCCTGCATATGCAGCATATGGATAATGACTTACCAGGTAAATGATTAGCATACACTCATTTCTTTGTCATGTACAAAGGTCAAGTGGTCAAACTAATCCAGTTAGATGGAATCTGTTTTCTGTTATACTGGGCCAAAGACTGATTATTCACAAAACAGCTAGAATGAAGCTTCCATCTTCTGCATTCCTCCTCTTTTGGTGTCACACCTAATCTATGTCCAAAGGTACCTACATTTTAAGAATATGACATATGCACATTTAATAACAGAATGGGGACAGAACATATGACTTGTCAGAGATTACAGCCTGTGTGATTATGAACTATAAACAGTAATTGGTCCTCCTTCCAAAGGACTACAAGGGATGCCTAACAATACCAAAAAGTTGCCTAGTTGGATCACTTTTCAAGCTTGTGGTCTTGCCCTGTTTTAGAGCACAGATATCTTATTGTACTCCGTGCCCTGCACTTATTTTTCTCCTTTTGGGAAAAAAAGACCCCACCAAAAAACAAACACCTCCCCATGTGTATTCGGATTAATACTGATGGAATAATACCTGCCTATGCTTTTATATGGTTGAACGTTTCATCCTTAAAATTGAGTTGTAAATGAAAAGGGATAGTAACGGATTTCATCCATCTCTAAAAAAAATGGTGTCCACTTGTAAATATACCTTCCAATATTGGAAACAAAGTGCACTTTGAAAGGAAAATGAAAAATGTACTCAACTGAGCTAGAGAAAGGTAATGAGATAGGCAGGTGGAATAAAAGAAAGTCTTATTGCCTCTTTCTTTGCATCCAATAAAAGCAATTTCAGTTGGTCTAATACCAAGGATATAGTTGTACTCCTAGTGCAAATACCATGAAAACAACAGGTAGGAAAAAGTATCTACAATCTGTAGCCTCAGGATAAATCAGCCCAAGTAAGAGCAGGACTAAGAAAGCCAAGATTGTGCTGTAACAAAGAACTTCCTGTGAAGCTTGGTTTTGCTGTTACGAAACTCTGCTTTTGCATCAATTCAGAAGATCACTGTGCAAAAGTTTTATGGCAGTAATACATAAAATGTCATTGGTCAATTGACTTTGGTAGAATTTCTGCAACTAAATATATCCACCTATCAAAAGGCAGACACCTTGCCTGCTCAGTGGAGGGAGACCAGCACATGCAAAATATATACACTGCACCCTAAGTTAGGTGCCCAACAGAAGCAGTATGAATCATCTCAGAGAGGTTCTCAATGGTCAAATGCAAAGAGGGAGTAATCTTACCCTCATGGTCTACCACAGTATGAAACCTCAATGGGACTTCCCCTATTCACCTACACCACACTGCCTTAGAGAAAGGTAAATATTTCATTCAGGCTACTTTCATCAGTCAGTTGCTAGCTCCCAGTTTTGCTCACAAACTGGAGGAAGTGAAGCATCTAAGGCATTGGCAGCTTTAGACTTCCAGCTAAAAAACACATTATCCTCCCACAATTCCCAGTGTGAAATTAGGCAAATATATCACTTAGTATCATCCCTTTTTAAAGTAAATTCCAGGCAAGAGAGTGTGTTCAAAACACCTTCTTATAATGAAAGGAAGCACAGCCATGGGACATCTTCTGTAAACTACATAAAATCATTTGCATAGTTGTAGTCCTCAAAAAAATGGCTTCACTTCACTGAATATTTTCAATTCTTCGCTTCTAATGGATGCTTTTCTCAGATCTCTGCTCTTGTTGGAGCGTTTATAAATTAGTCACAGAATCACAGAATGGCCAGGGTTGGAAGGGACCTCAAGGATCAGGAATCTCCAACCCCCCTGCCACATACAGGGCCACCAACCTCCACTTTCAATACTAGTCACAGAACCATAGAATTGTGGGGGTTGGAAGAGACCTCTGAAGATCAAGTCCCACACTTCTGCTAAACCAGACTCCCTACAGTAGGTTACGCAGGAAAGTGTCCAGATGTGTTTGAACATCTGTAGAGAAGGAGAGACCACCACCACCTTCCTGGAAAGTCTGTTCCAGTGCTCTGTCACCTTTACAGTAAAGAAGTTATTTCCCATCTTCAGATAGACTGTGTTCCAGATTGTGTTCCAGACTGTGCCCATTGTCCCTTGTCCTGTCGCTGGGCACCACCAAAAGAAGCCTGTCCCCAACAACTTGACTGCCACCCTTTAGATATTTATAAGCATTGATCAGCCTTCCCTTCTCCAGGCTGAACAGTCTAAATCTCTTAGCCTATCCTCGGAAGGGAGATACTCCAGGTCTCCCATCATCACCGTGCCCCTCTGCTGGACTCTCTCCAGAAGTTCCTTGTTTTTCTTGAACTGGGGAGCCAAAAACTGAACTCAGTACTCCAGATGTGGCCTCACTAAACATGGCTGAGTAGAAGGAGAGAATAACCTCCCTCAACCTGCTGGCCACACTCCTTTTAATACATCTCAGGGCAGTACTGGGCTTTTTGGCCACAAGGGCACATTACAGGCACATGGACACCCTGTTGTCCACCAGAACACCCAGGTCCTTCTCTGCAGAGCTCCTCTCCAGTTGGTCAGCCCCAGTCTGTACTGATGCATGCAGTTATTCCTCCTCTGTGTAGGACTCTGCACTTGCCCTTGTTGCACCTCATCAGGCTCCTCTACACCAGCTCTCCAGTCATCATTCTTGACTTGATTAAAAACATTTGGACAGTCACATTTTTAAAACTCTTTCTTTGTCTTCCATGGGGAACACCTCATTCAGCCATTATCAACTTCATCTGCTTTAGGCAGGTTGATGGTGAACATACAAAGCAAAGCTGTTCCAGTCTTTGCACAGGATCAGTAGGAAATCTATGTGCCTCTCCTCTCCACAGGTCCTTCCAAGCCAGTGCTAAGACCTGCCAATTAACCTAGCATGTTATTCTTTTAGTGGCTTTTTGAAATGTCTCCACAAAATATTTCTTTTAACATTGCTTTTCAAAATAAGAAACAACAACAAAACAGGAAAAAACAACCGAACAAACAAAAAATAACATAACAAAATAAACAAAAAGTTAACATAAGTTATCTTCCTTAAGCTCCAATACTCCTTCCTCTGGAGCAGTGTTTCCTCTGGGAAAAAAAATCTATCCCTAGGCCATTATCAGGTGAAATTTGGTCCATTCTCCAAATGCAGTCTCTAAGGGAATCATTGACAGTTGAGAGAAAACACACAGAGATGAGCCCAGATTGTTCAAAATGTCAATTTACTCTGCACATGCAGTTGCCTTTCTATGTGTGTCAGTTCTTATGAATTTATAGACTCATACTCCTGTAGAGTCAGAGTCATGCTGCCAATGCAGCTTATTAGCCTCCTGCAAGGCTCACCCCTAACACAGCTATTCCTGGGAAAGTGGTAGAGCAAATGTCAGTGAAAGGATGACTCTCGTCTGCTCTTCATGACACTGATCCTTCCCTGTACCCCACTTCCCTCTCTTGGCCACTGAGCTGACAATTACTGCAGACTAAATCTGTGTGTGTGGTGTATGTGAAGAGAGAAAAACGAGCTTGTCTATCAGAGGGAAGGAAAGAGTATAGATTGAGTCATATCAGACATACAAAAGAAGAAAAAAAAAAGGACAGAAATTACCCACAGTGCAGCCATCCCCCAGACTGAGAGCTGAGTGGGCTTCAAGCTGACCCAGCCAGACTCCACACTTCATCAGTAAGTTGGATTATCTCTTTCTTGATTATTTCCACTACAGAAGGTATCTGCAAAGTTATCAGGACCCAAATGACTTAATAAGATCACAAAGAGATACAGCTGATAAATGTTTTCTGACAGCTTTATGTCCGCAACTGATGCGTCTTTTAAGAGTTTGGTATTTTTGCAGGCAAGTCTAAAGAGAAACATATGTTGTGCCTTATCGTGTGTGGACTGTAGGTTGGTGCGGGGGAGAGCTGGAGGGGGAGGTGGCAATATGAAGCAAGGGAACCCCTTCTTGTCATTCAGCCTTGAAAGCTTCTTGTTGCCTTGTTAAATACGCTGATAAATGCATATCTCTGCAAAGCTCCAGGAGGACTTCTCATGTTAGGAAATTTTATTTTGCAGACTGCCCTCTAGACAAGAGAAATCTGATTTCTGAACCTACACAAAAGGCTCGCTGTGCTTTGTGGGTGTATTGATCTGGCAGCACCACAGCAGCTGTGAGCTCGAATGTCTCTGCTGTCTGCATAATCAGAAACATGCTGCATGCAGGATGCAGCAAGCTTCAAGCGCTTAACAAGCCAGATAGGGGGCCTTCCATTTCCTTTCAGGGCGAACAGCAGGGTAAAGAACCAGCATATATGGAGAATTATCAAAGCCACTGCAACAAAAAAGAGATGAGGAAATGACTAAAGAAAATTTAAAACCACAAGAAAATTGCTGAAAAATGGAAAGTGTCAGCTTATTCATCTATCATAGAATCACAGAATCATAGAATCATAGAGTCATAAAATGGCCTGGGTTGAAAAGGGCCACAATGATCATCTGGTTTCAATACCCTTGCTATGTGCAGGGTCGCCAACCACCAGACCAGGCTGCCCAGAGCCACATCCAGCCTGGCCCTGAATGCCTCCAGGGATGGGGCATCCACAACCTCCTTGGGCAACCTGTTCCAGTGTGTCACTACCCTCTGAGTGAAAAACTTCCCCCTAATATCTAACCTAAACCTCCCTTGTCGCAGTTTAAGACCATTCCCCCTTGTCCTATCAAAATCCCTAGCATAGGGATTCATTAACTTTGCAGATCTCATGCAAATACTGTATGCAGCAGAACTGCAGTCTGAAAACCCAGAATTTCATTTCAAAATAAGTCTGGGTGATTTCATTCTACTGTGTTTACCTTTCTCATATTTTCCATCAGTCATGAAGCCCTCCTGTGTTGAGCAAAGCTTTTTATGGTAGGAAAGAATCTGCTTTGCCATTCTTTATGTTTTTCAAGCATCTTTCACGATCACAGAACATCATATTTTTTGCTAGTGAGTATATTTATGTGCTGTTTTTATCCTGATTTCAGTACATATGGGTTTTCTCACAATGGCTTTTTGGTAAATGCATGAGCTGACTTTCCACAGACCGCATCTTGATACTTGTACCCGACATTTTCTGAAATGATGGTTTTTCGCTCAGGTTTTGCTGTAACAGTGCACAAAAGAAAGGTGACAGTGCATGGACTATGGCTTTGAGGTTAGTAAGTCATTAACATACGGTCTATTCTTGCAAATGCTCACACGCAGAGCACCTTTAGACGTGAGAAAGCACAATGAACAGGGGGCACTTCCTCTGCACGACTGTGCAGAACGCCTCTCAGTTTTCTTTTTCCAGGGACATGCTGTGGAGGCAACAGTGAAAACCTGTGTGTTCTGGTCAGAGTGAACGCCGCTGTGCTGATGAAATGTGCTTTTGTTTGTTCCCTGTGCTTATTATTTGTGGATTATGAAAAAAAGTATGGCAATCTCAGTTTGCTTTCTCTTCCAGTGTGTGAGCTTTCTACGTGATCACTGAGCACGCTTTGTTCCCAAGTAGCTACCCTCGCTACACTTTTACAATGCTCAAAATCAATCAGGCTTTTAAAGCAGCTTTTGTTTTTCTTTTGTGTGGTTAAATGTAGAAACTGCTTTCATAATTTTAAATAAATGAAAAGGAAAGATCAGACGAGAATTAAATTAAAACAGCAAGTGGGAGCAAGTAGCTCTGACCACAGCGGTAACATCTGTAAACCAACAATTACCTCTCTTGGTAGCTGTGCAATTACTACAGAAAAGAAACCACTAGTGAAAATGCACAGTAATGCACCACTCTTCCATGATGGCTGGGTCATGGAAAGCATCCATTAGCAGGAATACTCAATCTTATTCAACCAAGAACACCAATGTGAATCAGACCTAACTAAGTACCAGTAAGACATCATCCTTCCACCTTTGCTTTGGTAATTAACACCAGTAATTTAGAAAGATACATGTATTCACCACACAGCTACACAAAACACTCACAATATTCATAAAATAGCCTGCCTTCCCTCCAAGATATAGAAATGAGTCAGTTTAAAATGCATTTTCAAGCCTTAAATACCAAAGCTGTGGCTGTCAGCCACAGAGCTCTTTCAAGCTAACAAACAGGACCTTCTCCAGTAAGTTGCAGAGATCACAAAGCCAACTTATTAAACTTTTCTCTAGTTATTGAGCTGGAAAACACTGCCATTATTAAAGACCTTTCTTTAACAGGCAAGGTATATGTAAGGCAGAGGGCTCCACATCTCCAGGAGACAACATATTTAGAACTAACTCTGACAGCTTTGAACATGACAAATGCCAAACCTTTGTTGTCCCCATCTCAGAAACTAGATATTAGAATATCACTTCCTCCAATCAAGAGCTACAGAAGGGTAGCAAAGCCAAAAGTCTTCTTCATACCTACAAGAGAACCCTCAAACTAAGGCAGGTTGGTTTTTCCTGCAAAGAGGAAACTGTGTGTCTCCATCAGCTCATTATGGAAGTCAGGTATTTGCTTCAGAAGGCCTGCTGCACAAAATGTCAAAAAGTGTCTGGATCTCATTCCAAGCTCTGTTTTACCTCTGCTAAAGGAAAAGCAGCACTGACTACGGAAAAAAAAACTTTTGTGTTTTACACATTCTCATGCATGCCCATGCTGCATCTAAATGGATGCAAACTCTCATTGCAAAAGTGCATGAAACAATTCACCAGTTCAGCTGGATTGGGTTGATGATACACGAATAAACTGTACTACAGTTTCTCCTCTCTCATAAAACTGGAGTACAGGTAGTCCTAGGCAAAGCTAATGGAGGGATGTCTCCAGCCCTCTCAGTTCTTCCACTTCTCTCTGATTAGCTTCAGCCAATGTGGTTGCAATAGATATCTATTTACTTAAGACATGGTTTCGTTTCTTGTTCTTTACTATTCCTTTCTCTTTTTTTTTCCCTAAAGACCTTAGGCTAGTTTTTATCTGTTTCTCATGATCTGCACTTCTTTTGTTCACATCTCAGCATCTGTTGTGTCCTCACACAAGCACACATTAAGCTTTTCCTCCCACAGTATTGTAAGTTAAGACTCTTGCCTTCCAAAGCTTTCTCAAGGTTGCAGCTCATATAAATGCAAAATATCAGACAAAGCTGAAGACTGTGCTCTCTTCTTAACTGGCTGTTTTTATCAAGGCCTTCCAGGTCAGTTGAATTCAGAATTTCTTTGCCAAACTTAGGACCTGGTCACAATTCCTTATAGCCAATTAGGACTCATCAGCTAGGTCATACCTTTCAGGCAGTGGCAAATGATATGAATGGAATTAATCTAAGTTATGCCCCGTGGGCCTTATCCCTAAAGACTTCGGTGAGAACTTGACAGAGCCATTATTTAACAGTGCAGTCATGGATTCTTAATATAATTCTGGCTTATTAATTAATGAACGATGTAAATCACATTCAATATAATGATGAGGTAGCCTCAAATCAAATCAGTGTGGAGGTCAAGAAAGGAAGGTGAACGTACTCAGGGGTTTTGCAATCTTTATGCAGGAGCTTCCTCTCCTTCTCATCTTCTTTGACCTGACTAGTTCACACAGAGCATTGGCCAACTGGCAGGATCATCTCTGCAAGAAAATAGCATTAATTTCCTCTGACTTCAGAGAATGGCTAAGAACCCCTGGAACAACCTGCAGTAGTACTATCAGAAGCCACTCTTTTCTTCTCCAAATAGCAAATGAATAACATTCATTGTATGTCTGAACACCTGGGCTTGAAGAGGATCTGGCAAGGAGAAAGCTTTCTCTTGAAGGTTATTGCTCAGCCTAGTGCTGACAGTTTAAAACCTGTTGGAGCTGGACAGATTGTGCTCTTCAGCCATATGAAAAAGAAGGCAATAAGCATATCCATATCAGAGGAGGATAGCATGCTCACATATTTAAGAGGACTCAAATGCAGCAGATCTACCAGAGATGGCACAGAATGAGAAACAGCCTCCTTCCCTCAGGCTGACGGACAGCAACTGAAAAATAAAGCAACAGATGAAAAAATAAATAAAGAAATATAGATTGTGAATTATCAGGCAAATTACAACAAAGAATGCTAGACTTATCACAAGTACAGCATAAAAAACTGCATGGAGCTCTGAAGTGGTCACTTGGTTGAAGGGAGCTTGGAGGAGCATCTGCCCACCACCCTAGTGCTGCAGGAGGGGCTCCAACAGAAGGAAGCTGGAGGACCTCTCCTACACAGACAGGCTGTGGGAGCTGGGCTTGTTTAGCCTGGAGAAGAGAAGGGTGCAGAGTGACCTCACTGCAGCTTTCCAGTACCTGAAGGGAGCAGGAGGGGAGTCAGCTCTTCACAAGGGTAGATAACAGCAGGACAAGGGGAAATGGTTTTAATTTGAAGGAGGGAAGATTTAGGTTGGATGTCAAGGGGAAGTTCTTTACAGAGAGAATGGTGAGGTGCCGGAACAGACTGCCCTGAGAGGCTGTGGATGCCCCGTCCCTGGAGGTGTTCAAGGCCACGTTGGATGGGGCCCTGGGCAGCCTGGTCTAGTAATAGATATGGAGGTTGGTAACCCTGCCCCCAGTGGGCAGCTTGGAGTTTGATGATCCTTGAGGTCCCTTCCAACCCTGGCCATTCTGTGATTCTCTGATGCACCACTGCAAGGCAGCTAGCTCTCAAAAAGTCTCCTGTTTGAGAGTCTGCCCACACCCTGAGTCTCCTCTGCCCTACAAAACTTCTGGTAAGAACAGACTGCAAAGCCAAGGAGGAGATATTACAGGAGTGCATGAAGTGGGAGTACCTCTGCCAGTCCCAGGCCACAGGACATAGTTGAAAGAAGCAAGCATAGCAGCAATTGTGCTGGTATTTACTCTTCTTGAAAGCATAATCTAGCTAACAGTTTTATGGAGTCTGGCTGTTACTCAGCTTTGCCTGGGCACTTTCAGAGAACAAAAATGTAGGTGCTGAGTGTGACTCGTGCCTGCCTATCTGATCCCAGGCAGTATTAGGAAACTGCTACACAGGCCATGAAGGAGTAGAGTACATCACTTCATCCCATGGGAACAGTGTTCCCCAGGAGCATCATAAACTCCAGAGAGCTCAGGGCATATCTGAAGTGTCATTATCTAGAATGGCCCATGAGTAATTTTGTAATATAATCTTGGATCTTTAATCTCAGGTTATTCACAGGGCTATTTCACTAGCTTTTTTTCTTACTATTACTATTGAGTTTGTTGGTTTGGGTTTGTTGTTGTTGTTTTGTTTTTGTTTTGAGAGCAGACAGCAGAAATGAGTGAATAATAGAGGTGGCATCAAAAACACTGAGTTCTTATACTGTCTTTGCCAACTCCTTGTGTTACTGACAGCATGTCATGTCATTTTTTTGTCTCAGTACTCTGCTAGTATATGAGAATAACAAGAGTCCAAGTGGTTTTGAGACTGAATTCAGTAATGTCCCTAGCCTAAAGCCCAATAAACTCAATGGAAAAGCTCTCAATTACCTTGAAGAGCTTCAGGTCAGAACTTGCTTATTCACCACTACAAGAGGCATTTGAAAACCCTTTAAATAGTGCCATATGTGTGCAAATGTATTGATTATCACAGGACTGAGGAATAAACTTTTCAAGTGATACAAGAACATATGAATAATATCTTTCCATAGTCTCATTTATAGCTGTTTTTCTTCTGAAAAAAAAAAGTCAAATAATACAAATAATATCAATTCTAACAATTGTCTTAAATATTGTATCACACAAAGCACTTGCTCTGTAGCACACTGTAGCCTTCAGGCTCTTTTTAGTCTGCAAGTAAAGCAGATCTGGATAGATCTGGAGGCAATGAAGTAATGCACAATAGCTGTCATTCTTTACTAGTTTGTAGTCAGTCTTTATAAACCTTCGTGACAGGTTTCAGTTGATTGACAGCTTGTGGGCCCCACAAACAGATTCTAAAGCTCCAAGACAGGCCTAATTTCTCTAATAAGATTAGATGCCGCAGTCCAAGACCGCCCTGTGAATAAAAAGTCATCATTTATAAGGGTCTATGTACTGTTACTTTGCAAAGAAACGGACAATATCCTCTGTAGCTCTGGAGTGAAGTCAGTGATCTCCTAGATCTATTTAGAACCTTTATGGTCACAGGGATCAATCTGATGTTAAGGTTAAAGTCTTTACGTCAACCAGGTAATTTGGTATAGAAGCCCTGCCACAGATTGACAAGCAAGGGACAAGAAGCATCAGTGCTATCTGTGATGGTGATGTGCAATGTTATTCAGCTCAGGTAAGAACAAGAAAAAACACTGACTGGGCAGTTCACATTGAAAAAAAACACTGAGAAGGGAGAAAGATACCATTTTGAAAGAAGTTGGAGATTAGCAATGTTAAAACTCTTGGCTACTTGATATTTCTTAAATGAAACCTTTTGGCGAGTACAATCAGCAACTCTAAACTCATTTAGATACAGTAAATTTGCTCATCAAAATTACAAATCACAGTGAAAACATGAAGCTAAACATTTCTCTTTTTTTTACGTGCTGTTTCTTAAGCATTTAATAACTTTATGGAAAACTTCACCTCATCTTTATTAGAAATCTTCCAACCTGATGAAAAAATTGTAAAACATCAAAACAAAGCACTTCCTGTTGAAGAGAAATGTATCATTCAGAACAGCTTGGTTGTCCCTCTGAATTTTTGAAATGACCAGCGAGTTACAAAACCAAACATAAAACATCCTTCACCCAGTTCTAATACAATAATTGCTTAACACAGTTCTGCCCCAGGGTTCAGACTCTCCAGCAGAGTATAAAAAGAGGCAAAGTCAGAAAGATAAGGTTGGAGGGGAACTCTAACCCAATAACCTAGACATTCTGCAGGCAGTATATGCTGCAGTATTATCATAGTAATTGACATCACAAATGCTCCAAGCTAAATGTATTGATAGTCAAGGTCAGCATTTTAGGCAGCAACAGCGGGCGTCCTCATCCATTAGCCCTGAATATTGATTTCAGTCAGAAAAATAAAAGACAGAAAAGGGAAAATACTTGGGCAATAAAATGATCTTTATCTTTGTCTACCAGACATAGGAACAGACACCACGGTTCAGGGTGCGTCAGCATTTATAGGATTGCTGAAGATGCACATGGATTTCCCATTCCTCATCCTATTCAACGTATTTGTATTTGAAGAAGACCATTTGTATTCAAAATAAGACTCCTTCCAAAGCAAAAACCAGAAAATAGACAGCTGTATTGCTTTGTCTTTGTCTTGTTCACAGGGAAGGGTGTATCTCAAAACTGCAAGTTCTTCTGCTAGTACTGAAACCTGGTAAGTGTCAAATGCTTAATTATATAGCAAATACCAACCATCAAGAAAGTCTCCCATGGCTGGAAACATTCTTTAAAATTGCTTTCTCAGCAATTACTGCCTCCGTTTTTTAAATTATATTACTTAAAATGAAAAACAGCTTGATTAAGTACAATGAACTAAGTTTAGAAATATGTACAGAAGTGGGAAAAAAAAAAAAATCCAAAACACTTAATTCATAGCTTGCTCTTTTTAAAGATGGAAATAATTGTCCATGCTTTCTTTGACTATGTGTGCGCCTAAATGTCATTCAGTGCTAACACATATAATTTGCTGAATCCCTGTGGTAATAAGGTGCATTACAAGGATGACTACAGTCATTTTCTAAATCCATACCTATAAGGCCAAGGTAAGCATGATTCTCAGAAAAACAGACTCTCTGGGGCTATTACAATTTCTTCTCTTTAATAACATCCTTTTTCCCTGCTAGAAATAATAATCTTCGTGCTCCATTCTGCAACACAGCAAATTATCTTGAGGAATGTAGTATTGCTAGAATATAGCCTTAGCAAAGCAATCGGTATATGCATGTGGATGTGGTGGCCAAAAAACAAGCTGATAAAGCACAGTAATATTTGAAAAAGCAGCTGCCATCTGCGAGAAGGAAACCCTGCAGCAAGAACTGCAGTGGTCATAACTACAGTACAAAGTGCACAGCTGAAAAGTGATGGCTATAGCCTAGGAAACATGGAATGCATAACAAAATACAGCATAGATGGGAATAAAACTGCTGACTTTAAATTTGAGGGTATGGTTAGAAGAGATAGTACACTAAGCAGTTTTACAAAACGAGATGGACTCTTTGGTCACATCATTTATGTCTGTGAATTACCCCTGAAACCAAAACAACAGACATGTAGCATGTTTTCTTTTTATTCTAACCATATCACAGAATTAGTCCTGCTTCAGCATGCTTGTATGTTGTCGCATTACAGCTTGGAAACTTAAACTACAATGAGAGATAATAAATCTTATGTTTATGTTGTCTCTTTCTGTAAGTTTCAATTATACATTAGCAGACAACATACGCAGATAAACTGTTTCCTGGAGAAGAAAGTGACAGCTTGGTGTGACCACAACTTGGGCAACAGCAAGGGCAGGAAATTTTGGCCAGCACCACCAGGGAAAAATGCCATGGGAACCTTTAGACTTACGCAGAGGAAACACATTGTTAATGTGAGTGGCCAATGCAATAAAACATTAATATATATTCCTTTATCAGTTTATTCCCTTGGGAAAGTGGAGGAGTGAAGCCACTCACAGGGCTCCCTGACTGTACTAAGAGTTTAATTTACAGGAAAAGTAGTAAAGTAGGAAGGCAGGAAAGCAGGAAGGAAAGAAAGGAGAATTAGGGGAGAAACTACTAAATTCCCTTTCTGCAGAGGAATTAAAGCTTCAACAAAATGGTAGAAATGTAAGAAACTGAGGATGGTATCTACATGGCAGGGCACACTGTCTGTTCCATGTGTGCTAAAGGCAGCCAGGTATATGGCAGGAATGATCTGAACAGTTCCCATACCTGCACATGTACCTGGCTGGTTCCTGATGAGTGGGAGAAAGCACAGAACTGCATTTGACCAGGTGCCAAGACCCACCTGCAGCTGGTAGCAAGCGGCAATGTCTGGTGCAGAAGTGCAGCTACAGCAGAAGAGAGAAGGAACACTGCCTTCAGGGAGACCTACAATGCTTCAGCCTGGACCATGAGCACAAAGAAAAGGCTGCAATAGCTTTCCTTCATCCTTCCTCAATGCCAGTGCTATCCCACTATCCCCAGAGACCGATGCCCATGTTATCAGAGGAGGAAAATCAGCAGGAGCTGTTATTTCATCAGGATTTTTGTACAGGCTTATCCACAGAAAAGATGTTTTTATCTTGTCCTTGGTATTTGCAGCCTGCCCTGCTCACTGTACCTCACTGTTCTCAGCAGTGAGACAAGACAGCTTCCCACGGCTCTGATTAGAATCCAGCTGCCTCTCACCCATGGGAAAGCAGTGATTTTTCAAAGCTGATTTTTAAGCAGGAATTTGAAAATAAAGAGTGACATATCAATAATGAAAGTAGGTTGGTTAGCTTAACATTCATCCCTAACACTAGCAAACAAAAAAAGGAGCAGGAGAAAACTGGCCAACTGTTACAGCTGGCTTACATGTTCAATCCAAAAGAGAAAAGCCCTGATTAATAATGCTACAGTGATTTGTGTTATGTAATCTTTGTTACATACTGATGTACAGTGCAACTGACAGGACTCTGTACAAAGGAACAGGACTGCTGCTTGTGCATAGGGTCAATGGCTCCCATCTTCCCTTTTCTGAAATGGTCTTAGAGTTATTGATATGTTTCCACTTTTATACTGCTTTCCATGAGACAAACAGTCCTGTGAAAATTGTGTGGGCTGTTCTCACACTACTTTTACAGCAAAGGCATCAGCTGATTTCACTTATATTTTCCAGATGTATGTTTTCATAAGTGAAAGGAAAAAAATCATTCACTGTATAGATATTTGAATTGCCAACAGACAGAAAATAGCCAACTTCTTCTATTAATTTACCTGTCAAACATCAGACTTAACAGTTCAGCTCAGGTGGAAAAAATCTTACAATTCTCAAGCTGTTCTTTGTCTTCAGAAAAACTTTAAAAGAACTTTCTACCACTTTGCATTTCTCTGAGAGTCTTTCTTGATAAACAACACAACCATCTGCAGTATTTGCAAGTGAGACAAGTGACAAATGATTAAACATTTAATGTCTTTAAATTGCAGCAATTTCCTTCAATGAGAGAGAATGTTCACTTCCCTGGAGCAATTGGCTCAAACAAAAAGCTCAGCTTTATCAATTTTACACATTTATTCTAACTGCAAGGTACATAGAATTAGTGGAGCCCATACCCTAATTTCATCAGGTCACTATTCCAAGGACGGAAACACATTAATTTTGTGCTGTTTCCAAAGCATACGCACAAGAAGTATATCACAGTAGGCTGAAAATGCCAGAAATCTTTTCTGCTATCTAGCAACGGCAGAGTCCTGGCTGGCTCAAGCCTCACAGAGGCTTACATCTGTTTTGCCCTCTCACTCTTATGTTGTGCTCTAAATCAAATGCTATCCAAGAGTCTGAATGTCTTTTGCATACGGAAATGTCAGTGGAAAATAAATGACTTAAAATACAGTAACAGACAAGTATTGAAACTGAGCTAATGAAAACCTACATAGAGGTCTACATGGCTTCAGACTGGTCTGCTCCCTGGATGGACTGGGAAAATCTAACACCTCCTGGAGAGATTCAAGGACATCTGAGGACTACACAAGTATTTGAGGAAGGAGCTGTACAGAAGGCACTCCTAGTAACTGCAGAGTTAGTTCTTAAGTAATACATAGAATCACAGAATCATATAATAGCCCAAATTGGAAGGGATAGCCCTAAGGATCATGTATGAGAAGAAAACATTCTAGGCTGGTGACAGGTCTCCTGCCTTCTGAAAGACGCATTTTTCAGTCATTTCCAGATTTTGATGTTAGCACTTGTGTGCAATGTTTGTCCTCTATAAACATTAGGAAATGTCTGGGTCTTTTGGACAGTCACTATGGCCACTGACGTCTCTTTTCTGGTGTGAGTTGCTAACATCAAAATCTTCTCAGCAGAGCTTGAAGAACCTATACGCATAACTAGGAAATAAAACAACGTATTTTCTAATATACCTATCACACATACAATACCTGCAACTCAAGCATATTTATAGCACTTTACATATATGTGTGTAGATACTGATTCCTCAGTTCTCATTACTTAGATAAGATGGTTGAGGCTAAAGAGGCTGCATTAGTAAAGTTTAACTCAAATCTTTTAAAGGACCAGCTCATGCTACGACAGCACCTAAGGAGCAATCTAATCGTAACTATTCTATTACTCACAGAAAACAGCCATTTCCTGCCACCAAACATATTAAAACAGCACTGTAGGTGCCACATGACCAGCTCTCTCCCTTTTTCAAAAATGTCATCTATCAGCCAGATATGGGCACAACGGAACACTCTGAATACTCTGATCTAGTCCCTCTTTCACAGATAAATGGAAAGCTGCCAACAAACAAAAAAATGTACTTGAAATACTGGAAGACATTTTGTGTCTAGTCACAGCAATTTTTCTGCTGACCTGCTCAGATTGACCTAAATAACTTATTTCCCCAGGTATAATGTCACTGCACATCCAGCATACTCCAATTGCAGGAGCAAGCCCATTTCTTCCTACATTGGCCTTTTACATCAATTGTATTAACTTTCCAGCAGTTCAAGTCTGTAGTGCATGAGATGAGTGCTTTTTCATTGCCATGCACTCCTATGCACGCTCCCTGACAAACCGGAATCTCACATTCTTTTGGAGTATTTATATTTGTTAATCCATCCTGCATTGCCTCTCTTTTGTTTTAAATCTATCATATCCCCATGGAAACAGGATTAGTAAGAAAATCCCTTTTGTATGGGAATGCACTAATTTCAATCTTTATTCCTCAGAAAAAGAGAAAGTCACGGAAACAAAGACAGATTATATTCTATTAGGGATTTTATGGTGGAATACTGATTTATGAATTGATGTTTCTCCATGTCAAATTTATTTTAAAAATAGCAATGACTATTTTGTTAGATACTGCACTACAGGTATTTTCATAGAAATACTGAGAAATCGTAATCTGTACCCATATAAAAAATGTGACATCTTATGTCATACGTTATGAAAATGTTTTAATATCAACAGCGTAAGCTATAGTACCTGACCCAGAATCTAAGTAAATGGAATGATTCTCTAGGATTTAATCTAGCCCTTAGGTTGGACTTCAACACAGCTGAATAGCAGTCAAATCACTACACTGTGGTGACTGTACCATGTTATGAGTTTAAATCACCTTCATCTGAGACAGTGGTAACTTTTGAATCAACTCTGATATAAATAACCATACATCTCTGATCATGGTGCTTTAATGCAGTACCATTATTGAGTTCTGTTCATTCTGCTATTCTTCCAAGTAAGATATTTATGTCTATTTTCAATCTGCAGACAATATACTGGAACACGGACTTCATCTACTCTCAGCACAGCACCACTGGCAAAATCTGTCCATGCTCCAGATTTCTGAACACCTGCAATTCATGTCCCAACAAACTGCACCCATAAATTTGTCAGGAACCCCTCTGTTCCATGAATCTCATCAGCAAGAAGACAGATCAAATCTGTTTCAAAACTGAAGGAGAAAAGCAAGATGTTCTGCAAAGAAAGGCTCAGGGCCAGCTTTTAAAAAAGGTCTTAAACAATGTGGTACTAAATAGTTCATCTAGAGCTTGGGAGCCTGGCTCCAGGAACAGAAACCTCAATCTTGAGTCAGATACTTATTGTTTTACACAACATGAGAAACATGAAGTGACCAGGAATGTGACTCAGCTGTAAAGACTGTGTTAACTGTTTCAAATTAGATTTCCTTTTTCAAAAAACTTCTTTGCATGTTGGTACAAAGAAAAGATAAAGCTGTCTCTAAAGGAGCACATGCAAATCCCACCTGGGAATGCATGAAACCTAGTATTTCTGAACATCACAAAGGAAGCAGATTTTTAATTTAATCAAATAGGAAGACCTCAGCACAAAATTTTAGCAGCAGTCTTGTTGCCTCATTTGACTCATTTAATTGGATGGTATGTCTTCATGGTTAGAGCAGCAGCTCACAAACCTGTGCCACTCATGACATGTCTGCTAGTGTCATACACCTTTGTACTTGAAGTCATTGCCATGTTATAGGCAAGTTATTATCTGTCAGAGATAGAAGCCAGTGAATACAACCTTTCAAGTCTCTTTATGGTTGTGTTGAGCAAGATGTCTGACACATCCTCCCCATAGCAAGACACAGCAAGACAAAGCATGTTGGTGGAGGTGCGTTTATTGCAAAGCTCTGAAGATCATACAGTTCATAAAACTGTTAAAAAAGTGTATAGGTCTGACACAAGCCAAATTGTTTTGAGTGCTTCAAATTAAGAACTAGTTAGGTATAAATAAATATAATAAAAAAAATAAATCTGGTTAAATAAATACATGTGTTTTCTTATCTATTATTTTAAGTTTGAGGAAAAAAAAAAAGAAGTATTTTCAAATGAATGGTAATTAACAACGTGTTAACAAGGAATCTAGTGCTTCAGATTCTGACCTCCTAAAGCACATGGACTAAGAACTCCACATCACAAGGGCTTCATAGCATGTCTGGAGGCTACTGTAGTCCCCAGCAGTAAAGCATCTGTCAAATCTGCCATGCATTGGTCCAGTCTGCAGACTGTCCCTGGTCCATGTAAGCCAGATTCTCTCAAGGAAAAACTGAACCAGAACCTATGTTCCAGATTATACTAGTACGTAGACTACTGCAACTCCTGGTGGGGATGTTGAGGCCTGAATCAAGAAGTAACAGATAACCCTCCCAAATAAAATCAATCACTTTTTTAAATTGCCCTCTAGAAGACCTAACTCTTTTTTATTATGAGCTTCAGTATTCACTACTTAGGCTGGATATTAGGAAAAATTTATTCTCAGGAAGAGCGGTGAGGCAGTGACACAGGTTGCCCAGGGAGGTGCTGGTGTCACCATCCCTGGAGGTGTTCAGGAACTGTATAGATGTGGCACTGAGGGATGTGGTCAGTGGGCATGGTGTGATGGGTTGGTGGTTGGACTAGATGGTCTTAGTGATCTTTTCCAACCCTAGTGATTCTATGATAAGTAAGCCACATCACCACAAGGTTTGACTGCATTCATGCAATGTGCACAAGCCTAAGAAAGGTCTAAAGTCATCGGGAATTTCTGTGACCCATGTGCAGTTCTGTTGCCCTCCTCCATTGCTCAACCTGCCAGTGCCAGGAGGTGGTTGACCTCCCTGAAGATGCCAAGATGATTGGCAATCAGTGCCGATAAATAAATACAGAATAAATTCAGTGATAAAACAATGCTCTCAAACCTTCATACAAAGCTGCTGATACGCCACCCTTCTTCCTACCCACCACAGCAGGCAGCTTGGAGGACCAGTTTTAATCCTCGTTTTGGCTCAAAGACATGTACATCCCATACCCTGACTCACTCCTACAGTGCCACCTCCCTTGTGAGTGCAAACACTGCTCTTCCTTGCCAGCAGTCTGCTCTTACATTTGAAGACAACTTAGAAAGTAGAAATGAGGGATTCTGAGTCATTGCTTCTTGAAAATCTCTCGGAAAGGCAGCAGGCTTTTGAGGAAAAAGAAGTAAAGATTCTAAAATCATTTGTCTCAACAACAGATTAGAAATATGTCAGCAGTTCATAATAAAAGAGAATTAGGTCTCCCAGAGAGCAATTTTTTAAGGTAATTAATTCTATTCAGGAGACTCAATTCAGGAGAGTCAAGAAAAATTCATGAGGTTTTGTCCTTATAGCACAAGAGGTTAGAAGAGAAAAGACATCTGCTTTATTACATTTCAGATTCCAGAGACAGTTCACAAAATTAATAATTATACATTAATCAGGAGAATTCTGTGTCTTCTTTGACTTCACATGACCATTCTCATGTGCCAAACATACCATTTTTTACACAAACATAGAATCGCCAGCAGTATGTGTGTATTTGTGAAAGGTAACAACACCTCAGTAATGAGAAAAAAATGGACAAGTGAAGTGAAATAGGCAAGAATGTTTACATCAGTCATGCTCCTTCTCACATATGCTTTCCCACCCCTTTGACAACGTATTTAAAAATTGAAATTTGAAGGCATCTAGCAATATCTAGCACTCACCTAAGCTAAATGAACAACTGTAAAGAGCACAGCCCTCCCCTCCTTTTCCCTTAGATTTAGCTGATTTACTCAATTTTCTCACAGATAAACAATAGCTAAGATGTAGCCAGCCATCCTTCACTGGGCCTGTTTGGTTTTCTTATGGTTTTGGCTAGAAAAGCCAGTAAGACTGAGCTGAGGTTTGCTTTTTTTTCTGTAAGAGTGAGTGAAAATGAGGAATGTTTCCTGGGCCTTGCAGGAATGGCTAGGTTGGGATCTGGGTGGGTGATGTTCATGCACATAGAGTGTTCCTAGTTAGCCATCACCTCTAATGGGGAGGCAATGAAGACTTCCTCCAAATGCTGATGGGTAGATGAGGGAGGCTAAATACCTACCAGCATTGGTAAGGCATGCAGAGCAGCCAGGTCTTGAAAGAATGCTTTTTTTTCACTGCTTTTTATTTTGTTTAGTATCCAATTGACCAGGCTGGAGGAATAGGCCAAGAGCTGTGTGACGCTTTACAAAGACAGGAGCCAGCTCCTGGGAGAATGCGCCCAAAGAGCCCAATACAGGCAGGGATCTGTGTGGCTGAGAGCTGCCTTTCTGGAAGTGACCTTGGGGTCCTGGGGGACCACAGCTGAACAGCAGTCAGTAGTCATCATGGGATGCAAATTGGACACTGGGCTGCATCTATGAGAGCTTTATCAGCAGAAATAGAGATGTGATCATCCCACACTACTCAGCGCTTGTTAGATCACTCATGGAGTACTATGTCCCTGCATTTTGGAAAAGAAAAAAAAAAAAAAAGATGTGGACAAATTGGAGAGGGTCGTCTAAACGAGGCCCTGAGATTTCTTCAAAGGGCTGGAGAAGAAGCCCTATGATGAAAGACTGAAGAAAGTAGGTTTTTACACCCATGAGAAAAGATGACTCAGGGACCTCAGCACTGTATTCAGCACTTAAAGAGTTGCTACAAAAGGGGCAGAGTATGTGTCTTCACAGTGAGCAGCTCTGAGAAGACAAGGGGCAATGGATTCAAGATGCACCAGGAGAGGCTTCACCTTGATATCAGAACAAAATTTTTCAGAGTGAAAACAGTCAATGAATGGAACAACTTCCCCAAGGATGTGGTGGAATCCCCATCGATGGAGGTTTTCAAGATGTGACTGGACAGGGTGATAGATGGTCCTTTGGCTGTTCTGTGATTCTGATTCTAAACGGAACAGTAAAAGGAATAATATCAATAATTGAATAAGAATGGAGTATGGATAATAAACCAGGAAATGCCTGGACATCATGGACAAATGTGAAGAAAAGTTCTTAAAAACTCTCACTACTGATGCCCAGAGCTGCCTCCTCCCCCTTTAGATTCGCCCAAGTGCTCTATCTGCTTTGCACTCTCATTTCATTCTCATTTTCATTGTGCTTTAGCCCTATGAAGAGAGAGGCACTCTCTTTGCCTCTTGCCTCAGTCCCTTCCAGCCGCAGCACAACAACAAACTCACTGAGGGATGCTCCATTCTTCCCCAGCAGGCAATGCTGATGTCATCATTTCCACAAGAACTTTCTGTTTCTTGCTCACAACTTCCTTGGCTTGGTGGAAGACAGGAATGATAGCTGCTGATGTTAGCATCCCACTGAGGCCTCATTTTACAAACCTTCCCTCACATGTAAAGTTTTACTTCAGACCTCAGATGAATAATGACAGTTTAACCAAGTAGACAGATTAAAAGATCAGGCCCATAGTGACTATCATAAACAGAATAAATGTCTTAAATTTTCTACACAGAGTTGACCGAATCTCCTATTATTTTTTACCATGGAAATACTGAGACCACATGATCCAGGGCAAACACAGGCCACAAAGATTAATATAGAGATTTATCATGTCTACAGTATACAAATGTATATTCTGGGTGACCTGAAAAATAATGAAATCTGAGACTAAAGTATTTATAATAAGAGAATTTGGATACTTTAAACAGTTCTGCTTTGTTTTATAATATTCCATTACCTCACAAATAATGTAGCTGTCATAACAAACAGTAACAGTGACAGATACTAAGAAAAGCTGGATAGTGTGCAAGGCTCTAGACTCAGCTTAAATGTCATCTGAATCAACTTTAAACTTAATATTACTTGTATTGCTCAGCCACAGAAAAGGATGCTACAGTATTTCTCAAATTACAAATCTAATCTGTATCATATAGCATAAAGTAAAATATAACAGTGGTTTGACCTGAGCATAGTTAAGTTGAGAGCTTTTACATAATCTAATCAGTGCGCTTAGCTTTCTACTTGGAAGACTCATGCTGACCTCACTATCTTGTCAAATACCTATAAAAAGTAACAGAAGAAGAATTAGGTGTCTCACCATTTGCTCATTAAATGCCATCCATCATTTCTGCAATGACAGTTCTGATCTTAGGAACAGCACATCTGCTTTAGGCAGCATCAGCAGCACTACCATTAGTTAAGCGTGCCTTGAGCAGGAGCTCACATCCATTTGGTATGATCAAAGGACAATGAATACCACAGCCTCATGTCCAGTTGCCATGAAGAAAACTACTTCGGAACACTTTTAATTACTTTTGTGAGCATGGAACAAAAATGTCCAAGTTGAAAAGAAATCCAGCAACATTTTCTTCCAGCAAGAGTCTTTTGCCAGTTCTTGGAATTCAGGATATGTGTTTTGCCACCTTCTGAGAACAAGCTCTGATAGTGGCCAAGATGTCTGTGAAGATATGCATGATGTAGAAGGTTGAAGGTTAGCAAGATAAAAATGCCACAACGCTTTTGGCAAAACAAGCTGTATCATGAAACCAAAATGATTTGTAGAGAATTGGGTTCCTGCAGAGCTTCATGGAAACACCTCAACGGTCTGTTCATGCTGCACTCATTAGGTAAGCTCTCCTCCAGCCATCCACTGCAAAGCACTGTAACCTGAGCAAGACCTAATTCAAGATGCTCCTTTTAGGACTACACACCTCAAACTAGGATTTGGAGGGCTGTAGTTCAGGCTTTTTCATTTCCATGGAAAATGAATTCATCTAGAAATTCTGTTTCTCATGGTTTCCATACAGCTGAAGGGTTCTGTTTTCCTGTAACACCTGCTTTGATGATAATTCAGCCGTAAGACATCAAACTCTCTTTGGGCTGGAGAAGAATAATTCTTGAATGCAAATACGGGCCAAGACTTGAGTTCTGTAGGAGAGAGAAAATCATCACTCCAAAATCTGAGAAGAAATTATTCAGGTATCAGTAGGTGCTGACCTACCTGGAACGGAGGGTCATCGGCCCAGTACCAGCAGCAAAAGTGCAGCTCACAGAAGTCAGGCACCTAGCATCTGGAACTCACAAGCTGTTCAGGGACTGCAGTAAATAGATCTTAACTCACAAGGGACAGATGCAGCTGGTTGAGGCTGTTGGCTTTATGCAACTAACAGAACATTGGGCTATGTATTTAGGCTCTTCAAACATTTGTTTGTGATGCTGGAAAACAGTCCTAACTTATCCTAGGGGTCTCCTTCAGGTATCATTTGATGACATCAGCTACTCATATGGCCTACTTACATTGAAATGTTATAGTAGCAAATTCAAGCTTGCAAAAGCGAGGAAATGCCAAAACTTGTGCATTTCCCCCTCACCTCCTCATGCTTGGGGTCATGTTGTCTTTTACTGCCTACACACTGACCAAAGAATTAATTAGTTCAAGCTATGCAAATTGTTTTAAAAAGCCTAAAAGCCTAGTTTGCAATTTAAAATGGGATCCAGATGCCCTCATCATTTTAGGAGAGAAAAAAAGAGGCATTAAGTGGTAACTTTTTTGTGTTACATGGCATGCATCCAAGTTGAACTTGCATGTAAAAATAAACCACATGAGTTCATTGTTCTTAACTTACAGCCAAATGTCCTGCTTCTCTTGAGTTTAAACGTTTTGTGACTAAGTTGTATAAAACATATTTAAAAAAAAACAACAGGAACAGTAACTAGGAAAACCAAAATAATATAATGATTTATTTTTTTGCATACTTCTAACCATTGCACAACATTTGAATCTTCTGATAAAATTAATTTGAAAATAGCCTAATTATTCATTTATTTCTCCGTTCCCATAGAAACTCAGACAGCAATGATTCATTTCTAAGAACTATTAAGTCCCTAATCATTAAATTCATACCATTTTTCTCTACAAGGCTCAAATATCTGGCACATCGTACTGCAAGGAAGGATAGATTATCTATTTTTGTTTTTCAGCTTCACTTTCTTGGAAACAGTCAGCCTTGCTTTTTCACCATGTATGACTTGCAAAAATTCTAAGCACTACAGCTGGTATGTTCTGCCTTGGTAAATAAGGGAATGGATTGGATTTTCTCTGCCAATATGGAACACACAGGGAAAATATAACTGTGCTGCGGATGGGGAGGGACCCTGAAGTCCAGCACAGCAATTGTGTTGTACACTACTAGAAGGGATAACACATCAGCTAGGACAGTTAGGTCTGAAACCATGACAGTCTCCCTCATGTCCCAGGTTGCTCCTTGTCTGACTTTTAGTACAGCATATAGTAAAAGAGTGACTTCTTCATAGCAACTGAAAGAGAGCACGAAAACAGCAACTGACCCAAAATTGTCTGTCTAAAAATGGACCCTCCACCTTCAGTCTATACATGCCTTGTCTGTGCAATTATCCTTTCACAATAATTTCTCTGGGAGTTTGATTTCAACATCTGCTTTCAAATCTTTTACGTTCTTAGCTTTTCTGCCAAGACCTTCAACAAAGTTGAAGTAATTTTCATAGAATCATGGAATGGTTTGGGTTGGAAGGGACCTCACAGCCCACCCATCCCAACCCCTGCCATGGGCAGGGCTGCCCCCCACCAGCTCAGCTGCCCAGGGCCCCATCCAATCTGGCCTTGAGCGCCTCCAGGGATGAGGCACCACATCTTCTCTGGGCAGCTGTGCCAGTGCCTCATCACTCTCTCAGTAAAAAATTTATCACTGACATCTAAGCTAAATCCAATTTAAACTTAATTTTGATAGTCTTTGGTGCTAAAGTACTTGCTCATTGAAACTACCAAAGAAAACTGCTGTGTCCCACAGCAGAACAGCATTTCCAATCTCAGCAACAAAGTTTGCTAAAGGAAACAGCAAGTAGCTTCTCTGGAAGGAAGAGCGCAGGACCTGAGGTTTAAGCACTCAGAATTACAACAAAAAGACAGAAAACATGTCATCTCTACTGTCTTGCGTAACCATTTTCCACCATAAAGATGTGGTAGCAAGGCTAGTTTAGTTGTGAACAACACAGCTGATTTGAAGGAATATTTTTGCTCCCCAGGTTTATCAAGCGGATATTGGTAAGTGAGAAACAGATGCAGAAAACACCCCACAAGTGCTGTTTGCCAAGCAACTATCAGACTGTCTGGTAGCACTGCACACAGCTCTGAGAGTGACATTCATATGGAAACTCCCAATATCTAGGCTTCACGGTTAAGAAACGAATCACACCAGTTATCTTTGATTTCTACACTATACCAGAGAGGGTCTTGTCTTCATATGGTGGAAGGCAAAGCGGCACAGGCTCTCCTAACACTTTTCAAGGTATCAGTGTATATAAATAGACACTGGGTTATGCTGGTCTTCCTCCATAGAACAAGGGGACAGTTTCTCTCCAACCCCATCAAATCAGATCAATGAATAGATTAAGGGCCTGGAGCATTTCCCATATGAGGAAAGGCTGAGTAACCTGGATCTGTCCAGCCTGGGGAAAAGAAGACTGAAATAGGATCTGGTAAATGTCTATAAATATCTAAAGGGAGGTGAGAGGCAAATGGATGAGGCCAGGTCTTCTTGGTAGCATGTAGCAATAGCACAAGGAGTAATGGCCTAAAACTCGTACATAGGAAGATTCGTACTAACATGCAGAAGAACTTCTTTATGGTAAGGGTGATGGAGCACTGGAATAGGCTGCCCAGAGAGGTTGTGGAGTTTCCTTCTATGAAGATATTCATGACCTGGCTGGACACCTACCTGTATGACTTATTGTAGGGTACCTGCTTTAGCAGGGAGGTTGGACTTGATCTCATGAGGTCTCTTCCAACCCCTGCAATTCTGTTATTCTATAATGCATTGAAACTTTGAAGATTCCATTTTCAAATGACAACAAAAGAAAACTGAAACATATAAAAGGGAAAAATAGAAAAAAAACCTAGATATAAACAAATAAACAACTTTCTTTATTTAAAACTATCATTTGGTAATGATGCTCATTTACATAATGTTACTTTTAATCAACTTGTATCCACATCAAAAAATTTGGAGCTTCCATATAAAAATGCAGGGAAATTGTGGGTAACTAAAGATTAGTAAAACTTATATCCATGTACACATGTATAAGAAAACTAATCTATGAGCATAATAGAAACTAAAATGACAATTACAAAGACTCTCCCATTCCAAAAGTCTGAAAATGAAGTCAGAGCTCACTGTCTATACCACACCATGAGTTTTGGTGGGAGTGTCCTATGAGTGACCACCAGCAGAACAAGGAATGAATGGTAGAGAGACAAGGGGCACCAGCGCAGTACATTAACCAGTATGGGATGGAGTGGACACCAAGCACAATGAGCTCCTTATGAGCGTGTCTGTCTCTACACACTCTGTTTATCACTCCCATGAAACTGCTTAGTAAGGAGTATCTTCAAGATCAAGAGCAGAATGGATTTGTGAGCTCCAGTACTCTTATGAAAGATGCACAGAAGTGTTTCAGAGCAGCTTTCCTCTTGCCATCATTAGACCTTACTGATGTATCATTCAGTTGCAGAAGGTAATTTACAGCAGGCAGATTTTGTCAAACATAATTCCTGTCACATGATTCCAAGAGCACAGAAGCAGTAGCAGTTTCAGGACAGTAAAAACATTCAAAAAGACATCGCTTGGGGCGTGGGCTCTGACATACAACCACAGCACTCTGCTGATCGCAGCAGACCACAGGAATGCTTCAGGAGTGAGGCATTTTCATTTCATGACTGAATGCAGAAAGGAAAAGCCCTGTGGGTTTGAGACTGATCTAGCAGGAATAGGTAATGTCCAAGTCCAAGTTGGAAGAGCAGTTTAGAGGATGAACACTGTAATTTCAGTATCAGCAGTATAATTTAAACTCTTTGTGGAATGCAAGCTTTTTTTTTTTTTTCTTTTCTTTCCTTTTTTTGGCTGTGCTTGAAGCTAGGCAATGCATTAGAGAAAGATTAAATGAGGAGTGAGCTATAATCCAACACGGTCAAGATATCTAATTAGCTGTGTGATGTGTCGATGCAGCAGTTTCTAGCATGCCTTAGAAATCCAAAGCAAAGGTGTCTGGGATGCTAGAAAACAGTTGGGCTGAAAATACAGAGCTTTTTGTCCTGGATGTGGGCTGCTTGGCTATATCTGTTATACTCCATCAATTACAGTGCCAAGGAACATTCCCAGTGCCTGACAGTTGGTCATCTGCACTGTTTATTTATCAGAATGGTTCCTGGCAAGCCCTGAGCACATATTCCCATCACAGCTCACAGGTGAGGGCTGGGAATAGCACAGTCCAGAGTCCATTCTCCCCTGGCTGCTGCATGCAAGATGGTACAGCCACACATCATTGTATTTTATTTGCATCCAGTCCACATCTACCTAGTCTTTTAAGCAACACGAAACACAGCACACTCGTGCAAGTATGGAGAGGTGTCCATCAGGAAATAGTTCATTAACACTGCTGCCAGAACGAGACTTGGGCTGGCCAGTCGCTGAGTTCAGTGTTGTGCTTCACAGGGTGACACATGTGCCCCTTCATATATTCTGGTTCACGTGACTCAGCAGGAGCAGTCTGACAAAGCATGAGAAACCCACAGCTCAGCCCACACATGGCAGAGTCGCTGCTACAAGGACAGGAAAACGCTGGGGACCAGCAGGGCTTGCACTTGCCAGTCAACCAGGACTGTGCATCTGCTGTCTCTTCATGGCTTACTGCGTTTTATAGCAACAGATGCTTATAGTAGCAGCTTTAGGCAAATCAGGGTTTTCCCATCTTTATGTGCTCAAAACCCTACAGACTTTCCTGTCAGGTATGGATCCTGCTGCTGCTGCCCAGGGCACAGCCATCTCAAGAGGAGGTCACCACAGAACTTATGGCAGAGGATGGAGATACATACTGCAGTAAAGCCATCTGAAGATGGAAACTGACAACTGCTTAGTGATGGATGTCTTATCAGAAGCATGAAACCAGTGATCTGCAAGAAGGGCTAACTACCTTTCTGTATAAATTATTGCATCTCTCTCCTGCAGTGCTGCAAAAGGCTGTACTGTAGATCTCAGATTACAGACAGGAAGGGAGACTTAGCAGCGGGTTACAAGGCTGGAATTCTGCCTGCTGCTTTGCTCCGGATCAGCTAATTGGTGATACAACGGTCTGCCGATCTTCAAAACATATAATTCCCAAGCTTTTGGAGAGAGAGGTCAGGAAAAAAAAGAAAGAAAAAATAATCTAAGGGAGAATAGGGTATTGTTACTTGATTATCACAGTGTTTTTCTAAAGATTCAACTTAGTAACCCGTTGTACATAACTCTAAAACAGAAGACAAGTCTTTAAGGGAGGAGAAGAAATGTTAAATGATGGTAAAGGTTGAGAGAAGTATACAGAGTTTTTCTAAAATTCTGTTTGAATATAGTGCGAATGAATTAAAATAGCTGGGTCCATGACATATTAGGTTGCAGCAGGGGAAGAGCTGCAAGTCTCAAAAAGTTTTCTTCATATCTTTTATGAAAGACTGATGAATGTCCTTGAAGGAAAGGTATCAGTGGTTGAGAGGAAGAGGATAGCTCCAAACCCCCACATCTCTGCTTGCAGACTGGACAGAGTTGTATTTTTGAAAGTAAAGTTCACATTGACTAAGCACGTCTTTCCATCCTGCTCTCTCACTTACCTCATCTCTTCCAATCAGTACAGATCAGACGCGTAAATAAAGTTTTGGGGCTGGAACTGATAACTGTCGCCTGCCAAATAGATTTAGACTAAGGCTTTTTTTAGGCATATTGAAAATATAGAGTTGCTTCAAATAAACCACAAGAAAGGCTTTCAGAGTCATCTTCCTTGCATCTGCCCTTCCCGTTGCAGTGGATGACATATTTGGTCTCTGGGTAGCCATGGTGGCATACACATCCCAGTGACAGCAAACAGGAGGGGACTTTTCCAACAGGCACTCAGCACATTGCTAGGATTCAGATATGTAGTAGAGAGCAGTATCCCAGGGTAGCTGCAATGGTTACTGGGTTTTTCAGGACACTGCAGAAGAGTATTACCACATCAGGGTCACTGTGCCACTGGTTACCACTAGAAGTAAAACATGGTAATTTAGTAAATTATCTGTACTCCAGGATAACCAAAACCACATTTTCATTTAGTGAATTTCCTGAAGCCTGTAATTGCTCCTCTCCAGCTTTTTATACAATAAACACTTTCGTTAGTAATGTAAAGGAAACAATCTGTCTTTGAGTGTACTCTTCATTCTCTTTCAAGAGCCATCCACGGGGAGAAATTAGCCTTATCCAGAGCTAAATAGTGCCCTGATTTGCAAGGCCACTGAGTCTAGAAGCCTTGATTTCCAAACAATGTAAAGCACAACAAGACTGCAGAGCAGCAAGACCGCAGGCTGCAGCAAGCAAAGATCCACTCAGACACAACAGCAGTAAGCAAAACAAACAAACAAACAAACAAAAAAAAAAAAAAAAAAGTGGAGGAAATACTTCCCTTTAGAAGGCCAATGCAGTGTCTCCAAAGAGATACTCTTGCCTCCACTGCCAGCCTTTAAATGAAGTCTGGAAAGGGGTGGATCCTGGCTCCATCCCTTCTAGTCACTCAGGTGCATTGCTTGTACCTGAGCTCCCTTCGTTTAGCCCTGCTTTCTTACCAGGTGCTTAATCACTAGTTCAAGCCATGACCGCATTCCCACTACACTAGCATCCACACAAATATGAGTCTGGAAGTTAAGAAGCCTTCACTGGATGTCACAAACTTTGTCTCCAACATTTTTCCCTCCTCAAAGACACATATATCAGTAATTCAGCAAGGATTCTGCAGATGATTGATAGTACGTGCCTTTGTCCAGAAAAGCAAAGTGTGCCATCATTATTACATATTCTTTTAGGTAATTGATGGAACAGTTCACAGTTAGATCTGTGTATCAATGAGGAGGGGCTCCTATGTTCAGAAAAAAGTCAATCATACCTTAAAATCAAGTAGTCCCATTACATACTAATTAAAAGTCTAATGTCTGATGTCCTTCATGCAACATTCCCTTATAAATATCTACTGCTACACAATCTGCTGAATAGTATGTAAAATGCTACTAGAATTTCTGATGAATCAACGTATCATAATAAAAACCTGTCAATATGCTTACATTGGGCTTTCAATTAATACTGATTGAACACAAAATCTTCTTTCTCATCCTCTTGGAACCAAGAGCCAAATCCAATCTCACAGATTCCTGTTTACATTCTTGGTTTGTTCACTCATTGCTCCCAGATTTACTAAAATCACTTTCTACGGTGATCACTACTGCAAATGCTTTTATAGGTACCACTAATGACTTTTCATCATCCCTCCCAAGTCTTCCCAACTTTTCATCATCCAGCTGTACCTCTACATGTCACTGTGGGACTGCCTCCTCCATCAGTCCCAGCTCAGCTGTATTTATGGAAGTTTAAATTGCAGAATAGCCCATTACAAGTTTCTTCCCGAGATCAACGGAACCATTTATTTTGGCTCTAGGATGCCTTTATAAAAGAGCAATGGGGAAGCAAACAGCATGAACAAAAGAGAAGAGAGATGGGTACAGGGGTAAAGAGATCTCATGAAACAGGTGTTGGGAAAGAAAGGGAGATCCAAAGGGAGATCCAGAGATGGGGACCAATTAGAAAAGCTGACCATCGTTTCCTTGAGAGATGTATACTGTTCAGAAACTGGACTGATCCTTGTGCAAGCAAACAATCCAGTTACAGCTTTCTGAAGGAATCTGTTGGCAAACAAGCAAACATGGAGAAAAGAAAGAACAAAATTTGGCACTTTTTTCTTTTTAAGCTGCCATGTCAGGGCCCTTGTGTGCAGGCCATTGTTGTCAGAGTGAGTCTCCATCTGTCTCAGATGCACACAGGGAAGAAACCACATTCATCATTATTGATTACTTTAGGTCTTGCAGTGTATTGTAATGGAAAGACCAGTGTCAGAGTAAGACAATAGATATGGTGAGACCTTCCCTAGCCCTCTTTGTTTAGGCTCCATGGGTGCCTCAGTCACTTTATATATGCGCCCAAGCCAAACATCAGTCAGAAACCTGCCATGTCCGTGGGATACAAAAAGCTGGTATCTCAGTGCGTGAGAGAATTTCACAGCCAGGGTCAAGTTTACTTCAAAGACTGTGCAGTGAGGGGAGAAATGCCTTGGATATTTAATGGCACAGAAGTCAGCACTGCTCATTCCTGGCATCTCAAACCATCTTAAAAGTAGAGATAGAAGCCAGAGAGGTGTTGCAGCTGGGATTTTTACATTATGAGTTCTCACCAACACTGGAAATCACCTGTACTTACTGCTTAGATGTAAATCTCTCTCTGCCAAAGCCAGCAAGCAAAACTATTCCTGAAGAAAAACTCCACAATAGTTAAGACTATAGGAACATCCTGGGATACAAAAAGATGACATGTAAAACTAAAACACCTTGTAAGACTAACACCGCCTATTTCTGTTCTTGTATTGCCTATTACAGGCAGCCTGAGAACAACTGTGGCAAGTTTCACTGCATCATAAACTGACAAAGAATCAAGGTTGAGAGGTTCTACTCTTTTGATTCCAAAATGACTTCAGGAAGTCATTCCATTTTGGAAAGTCAAAATGAGTGAGAAGTAAGAACAAGTATTTAGAAGCATATAGAGAAACTTAGCAAAGATATTTCTTGCTAAAATTCATGCCTTCCCTTTGTTTTCTCATAATTTCTTATAAAAATAAGTGCAGCACATGTAAAACTATTATTCATTATATAGATAAGTCCATCATGAGTAACACATTTGACTTCATGATCAGTGAAGCCCTTTAATCATTTCCTGCTTTTTGTTTCTGATTTTACTTGAAAATAAAATATGACATTTTTCTATCTTGACATTTCAGCTTAGAAAACAGAAAGCTCCAAATGAGATTCAATAGTAATAAACACTAACAGATAACTCTATTTAAGAACTCAGTTCTTTCTGCAGAGAACTTCAAATCTAATTAGGAATACAGATCTAGCTCTTGTACATCCTTAGATTGTCACCTGAGATTGTGTGCGTAGCTTGAGCTTAACATAGAAATGTGCAACTGCACTCCTTTAAGCAGGTTTTCTAAAGTGCTTTGCATTACTACCATGGCTAACATTACTTGGAACAGCCAAGGACACTCAGAGTATCATGTAGATATTGAAATCTAAGACAGAAACCCATATCAAAACAAGCCTCCCAAACCTGTCCTTACTTGGAAGTCTGTAATTATAGGCATTTTCGCAACTATGCCTACCAAAAAGCCATCTTGACTCCACAGGGCACCTCAGCACTCTGGTGTTTGCCAAGCTGTCATCTTCAAGTATGGTGAGTCTTCCAAGGTTTTCATTAGTAAATGAAAATGGTATACGGGAATATTTCTTGCTACTGAGTTAGATTTGTCCAGACTAATATACTCTGAGGATGTCTCATGGCATGATTTACACCTACATTGACTGGCTTTCTCCCAAGTAATTCCCGAGCATGGTTTGAGAGCTGTGGAGACCTTTCCCAGTAGGCAGCCAGCCTGTTCATGCTCAGGCAGAAGTTTGCTACCATAGATAGATGTGGACTATTCTATGCAAGTTGACTTCAGTGCCCAAAACATCTTTAATCTATGGAATGTACTGATATAGATCTAGCCAAAGACAGCATAATACAGTATATCATTTGGCTTACCTAACATTCAGCAGTGCTGACGTCAGTGCACTGAAGCCACATTACAATGCAGGAAGGAGTGGTAGATCAATAGTCAGGGAAAGGAAGGAACAAAAGTGTCTGCATTTAGCCTGCTATCTAGAGTGCTCCCATGGCTTGATGAGTGGTCCTGGGTTCTTGTTCCTGCTGAGGAGTTGATTGTGCATTTTTACCTAATGACTCTTTAATGGAAATACATTCCTCAGAAGCTGGAACAGCTGTAATTGTGTCAGGGCAGATCAAGCCCTGTGAAGCTGTTTCTATTTGAAGGGAGGAATTTTTAATGACATTTATTGCTCCACTCAATATCAAAAGAAAGTATATAATTTAAATATTGTTTGAAACAAATATGGAGGATTCAACACTAAGTGAATTTTTAACAGTGGCAAACTTACAGGAATAATGAGCCAGTTTGACTTCTATATAAGAAAATAAAATTTAGTGTACTCAGACTTGAGCTGGATAACATTTAAAAGGTAATTCACACATTACCCAAAACACAGGGTCAAATCAACTAAGTCTAGTAATAAACTAATGTTGATTCAGCAAATATTAACCCCTCTAGAAAGGAGGAAATGATTTTTTATGACAAATAAGCTCAGCAGTTTAAAATAAATGGTAAAGCTGTCCAGCCTCTTCAGAAAATTTAATTAAATTTTATATATCAGGTTTAAAAGTACGAATGCAACACGAAATTACATCGGTTCGGGTTTTCAATTTGGAATGAAATAAATGAGCAACCAAATAGACCCTAGACTGTCCAAAACCCAAAATAATTGTTGTATATCTTTCATTCAAATATGCCAGTACAATTCAGAGTTATTTTTTAGAGCATGGATTCAAAGTTATTTTTGGAAGGCATGAGAAGACTAAAACATGGACCATGTAAGATCCCATTTCAGTGTACTCACAAGTTTCTATTTGTACTACTGTCTGTCTTTAATTACTTATTTTCCATATCTTTTTCAATGTACTACTCATTTTTTTTCCAGGATTATTTTTTAGAATGTTGATCAAAACTGCAAAAGAGATAAATTCTGCACTCAAATATTCATATGTAATTCCAGCAGAAAATTTTGTCTATTTTTATGGCATATTTTATTGCAGTGTCAGAAATTAATGAATATAATATCCTTATTCTAAACAGGCAGACTGTAAGTAGTAAAAATCTGAGAAAAAGAGTGAGAATGAAGCTATTTGCAGTCTGAGGCAATAACAAGTGAGGGAAAGGCAAAGTCAAACAAATAGAAGATCTTTCAGGACAACTGTAGAAAAACCAGGAGGCTTTTCAAAACCAGAAATACAGCTACAGCAATAAGATCATCTTCTAGTCAACAATGTATTTGACTTTTTCCTTTGTTTTCCTGTTCCTTTTCCTTACCCTCCCCTCCCCTCCCCTCTCCCTTCCCTCTCCCTTCCCTTCCCTCCTTCCTTTTTCCTTTTTCATTAAAATTCAGCCTGGAGCATGTCCACCAAAATTATGACGGAGTGTTAGGAACAAATAAATAAATAACTTAATAGAGTGTCTGTGATTTTAAGTCTCACGATAAAAAAGTAAGTGAAAAAGTTTACTTTTTATATTGATTATCCACCATAATGTAACAAAGCTGTAATACCAATTTATGAGAGGTATTCCAAAGTAAAAACAGAAGATATCTCCAGCTGTAATCCATGATAACTAAGTAACTGCCAATCAGGACAACATAATTGATTTTGCTGAGTTTACCTCATGCTAAAACTGAAATACTTTACCTTCACAAAATTTTTCCAATTGTATTGGAAAGTATGCTTTTTATCCTGAGGAATAGAAAACATCTCTTTCAATAAAAATATTACTTCTGTTTTTTACCACTGAGTTACCATGTGTTCTGAAACATATATATATCCCTTCTCATGCTTTTCCAGCTATTCTATTGATTACTACAGAAAACTACTCAGTTATTTCAGCTGTCACTGTCTTTTGAAGGTTCTGTAACTTAAAATACCTAAAATAACCTCTAGTTTGACTCATATAAACCATCCAAACATTCTTGATAGAAGTACTATTTAACCATCAGCGATTTTTAGGCATATTTAAATACCTGAAAACTGAAAGTCAGCGTGTCCTTTGGGAAGATTAAATTCCATTTCCCACACAGTATTTCTTAACATTTTTAAACTCTGAAAACAAATCAGTCATTAACTGAAGAACATTTTCTACTGTTTATGAAAAGAACAAGCCAAGGAAGCACCAAACTTGAACTAGCAATTGGATTCCTCATTCTTTTGACTTCCATAATGACAGACTCTTTATTCAAGAATACAGAGATTATGTACAATCTCAAAAGGAACCTGGAGAAACAGTTGCAGGAGTGGATGCAGTGTAAAAGTGGGAGGTAATGAGCCACATGGTGGAAGGGATAATCTGTATCTTAGAACAGGAGCCTTCACCTTTTAACAGCTTCAGGAGAAAAACTGCAGAGTGAATCACAGTAGGGCAAGAAGAAAGGCGTTCATCTGAAACTCTGAATATTTTGTTGACATAAACAAACGAACTGCACACACAATATTAGATGACAAGTGTTCATACCACTCTTCCAAAATGATTAAAAAACAATGAAAAAAACATGTTTGAGTTGGTCCTGTGTGCTGTGATTTAACAGGAAGGGAGTGGCCCTTTCCAGTGCAGCAATCTGAATCTGTGGCCATGGTGCAAGGGATGCTGGCAAGGACTGCAGGGTGATGTCATTGCTGCCTGACAGCAATTTCCTGGCTCTGCTTGCTATTTCTTTTGGTGTTTCCCGCTAGACTGACTGTGTTCCATTTGTCACCATGCCCTGGATTGTGCAGCAGCAAAGCTATGTAAAATTAATTTTCTGATATCATGTTTAACCTTAGAGTGTACCAGCCTGGATGTCCTCGTTGGCTTTATTATAGTGCTATTGCTGATATTACGTAATTATTATATTTGCAGTCCATATTAGTGAATTTAAAAGATTTTCAAATGATATAATTAAGCATTTTAAACCTGAATGTACAAACTCTTTTACAGAAAAAGAGGATAACCAAGAGCTTTGTTCCAATTGGAGCCTAAAGAATATGAACAACTTGTGCCAGAATATCACAGCTTCACCCCTGCATGCTCTGCATATAGAAGAATTTTCTGAACACAATTCTCTGGGCCAGCCATAACCATGGTGCTTATTGGTGGGACAACACTGCAACTTTTCTAACTGTATGCCAGGTAAGACATGAGATCAAAAGGATGGTGATCTCGTCTCCGAAGTTATTAAGAACTCCATAAAAATTATCTGGAATGGCAAAATCAGAATATGAACCTCAGGAAGACTTAAGAGTTATTGTACATCTTTGTTAACCTTACAGCAGAAACTGTTTTTCTCTTGCTCAAAACTCCCATGTCTCTTGAAAAGAAAATATCTCAAAGTTGCGTCCTACGTGCACTGGGAAGATGTCTCCTGAGACAGATGTTATGAAAAGAGAATCGTTCTTCATTTTTCCTCTCATAATGAAGTATTTAGATGATAAAGTGAAAAAGTAGAGCTACCAGATTTACATGCACTGCTACTTTAAATATGTTTTCTTGTACACTTAGTGCCAGCCACACCTCAATGAGTAAGCCAGGACAGTTCACTTCATGCTCTCCAAGTCCTGCAAAGTCATCACAGCTCCTAGCAAAGGGTAAACAATCCCAAACAATGAGTCCTGATGACACGAGCAGAACAAAAGAGTTTGTCATTTAACTCGCTTTTGTTTATTACTAATAACAAAGACATAAAGGAGTAAGAAGATAACATTTGATCCAGTAAGACATCATTTCCATTTATTCTTCTCCCTGTGAAGGTGGAGTAGTTATGTACATCGGGACTTGACAACAAGCATGAGGCAGGGAGTAGTGTTGTTTCTCTGTGTCATTCTCCTACATACGCTTAACTGTTTGCAAGTGAATGTAAAACTGGCAGTCTGGGCAGCTTCCCATTGGCAAACTGAATAGTACACGCAGCTCTAGCCCCATGCCATACTTCAAACATGGAGGCTTGGTTAACAGGCTCCTACTTCTTTGTCGCCCACTGTCCCTGCCACACCAATTAAAGTCAATGTTTAAACCTGGACCCCTGCTTCTACAGAATGTTCTACATATAAATCCATTCACATCTCTGAGGCAGTTTTCTACTTGAGGGGAGATCAGGATACTGAAACCCAAAATGCATGTACAGCACAGGACTATCTTAGTTTGTGTTGAAACTTTTTTAAAAAATGGATGTAGTCAATGTCTTTTAATACCTAGATGGCAAATGACAACATATGTCTAATTCAAAAGCAGAGGTGTTTAAAAGTTTTGGGTTACTGATTTGAAATGTATACTTATATATCTAGTTGTAGATTGCCCACAGTGAAACTTGGAAGGCAGATAAGTATAAAGGTTTTACTCAATTACATCATTTTACCTCAGTCTATATTGAGACAGAGTAAAAATATTGCTATTACTGCACTGGAGGCAAGTTAATTCAGCTTTGGGGGGGTGGGAGTGATTGAGTTTGGCAAAAATTCTTTTACTGATGACTTAATGGACTTTAAACTGCACACATTTTCTTGAATTGCAGTCCTGTAGTTTATATGCTCCATGCTCCATCCTCAGGCTCCATTGCAGCAGAGTTAACACTGAAGAGAGACAATACAAAACAGAATTTGCCACAAATTTCTCTGCAACCTGTTAATATGCTAGCCAGGTATTACCTTTGGTAGCTCAGGTGTAACACTATTGTTGTAGAATAGCTTCTCATTTGCAAAAAGCTTAGTGCTCAGGCCTCCAGTAGGAAGACAGCGTGTATTCATTGTACATCAAAGGTAGTGCTGGATAGAGTTGGACTGCTAAAATGTTTGTGGTGTCTGGAAAGCAAATGGATTGAGCACATTCATTTGTTTTGATTTCATTTTCACAAGCAAGAGGACCACTCTTCAGTCAGCAAGTGCTGTCAAGCAGTGGTGCATCAGTTGTCCACAGATACTCAAAGCAGCAGTGCCCTCATGGAGCTCTCCTGGCACACTACCACCACATGACCGCTGCAGCTGTATTGGCACAAGAGTTGTTTGCTAATTTGATCCCTATGAAGAAAGTGAGGCCGTAATTGCTAATACCACCCAATTGCTCTGAATAGAGCTATCATGCAAGCACAGTCCCATCCTTCATGGAACCATTTTCTCAGCCTGCCTGTGAATTGTTTCTGGAGTTATTCCTCTGGGCTTCCTGGGCCATGGGGAGCATGCCTTGCAGCGGTTTCTCAAAAGATTTTGGCATGTGGCTGGTGAGCTCAGGCAGGTTGTCTGCCTCAGCCTAAATCAGTCACTCACTGTGGAGTCATAACACAGAATGCAAGCATGGATAGTTACCATGAGGTAAAGTGGGATGGTGACTCAGCATATTGCCTCTTCTGAGGCAGTGTGCACGAGTTTATCCCATGGTTAATGGAAAGAAGCCACCCCACTAACATGGAAGGATCAGTTATATTGATTGCTTCTTGCATTCACTGGGAGAGAGGGCATGCAGAAGCAATAATAGTTGGGGTAGCCCACATGGTGAACCTCCACAGTCTGCCCCATCACAAAGGAACAGCCTGTTATGGCCCTGCCCTAAGTGCACAACAAGGGGCTGATAGGTTTGAGTCTGCTACTTAAGATCATTCTTATTATTTAAAATGCAGAACTCTGAAATCACTGTGGTGATCAATACAGTACAACTAAGCAAACTAAATACACAACTATTCCAGATGAGTAAACTTGGAAATGTCCCTTTTGACCTTTCTGAAATGCTGTTCTTTGTCATTGCCAAGTAGAATTCCAAGCAGCTTAATCAGAAGAAGATTTGGAGCAGTGATGGATGTGTGGGGGTTCAGCACAAGCTGAACAATGTTCTTAAAGATTCCTAGATGTCTGATCAACTGAGAAGGTCATTCCCCTTCACCACATTAGCCTCATCATATTTTAAAAAGTTGCAAGTGACTTTCAGTTTTATTCCAGCCCAGTAGTGCACATTTCATCTTATCATGCAAAGCACAAGAGGGAAGGCAAGCGAGACAGAAAGAGAGAGGAGTGAATTTACTCCAGATGCCCAAGCACAGAGGTAGATTATGCTTGTAGTGCTCACTGGGACGTGACCCAGAAGAGCACTGAGGTGAAGCAATTAACAGGTGGTAGAGCAGCGGCAATGTGAACCAACATTGCACTAGTGATTTCAGCTTGTTCTCACACATACAGGTGTCATGGCTAGGCCCCTCAATCTCAGGAGGCAGTCTTGATCCTAAACATCATTTATCAAAGATAACAAGCAGAAACTGTGAAATGAAAATTAGAACCTAATTGCTGTAACAGCCTTTCCTATAGACAAATCACAGATGACAACATTTACCTGTCTTCAGTTGGTTGGAAAGAACAAAGGCAGTTGCAGTCCTGGCTTCAGTCCACACCTAAACAGCCACAAGTACTTTTCCTCTCAGCCAGCAAACTCAAAAACCTGACAGCACAGCTGCTCATGAACCAAGCAGAGGCTTTACACCAGACATTTCCCTCTGTATCTAACTGAAGCATATTGACATCCCTCACAAAGATGCCTTTGGTACCCTGAGCTCCAGGCCTGAGTCCTGTAGATCAATCAATGCACTCCTGAGACAGTTATCACTCGGCACACCCAGCCAGGCCATTGGGACACTTGGAATAAGTGGTCCATGATAAAGCCACTGCAGCTACCCTCTATGTGTGTGTGTGTGTGTGTGTTTGGGAATCTTTGTCTGTGAAGAAGAGGTGAGCGCCCTCTCCATGCTGCGATTGCTGTTATGAAATCTTTATGGGTTTTTAAAACAGGAGGAGGTTTAGTGAGTCTCTTCTTAGCCCATATTTCTCTTGGCTGAGGCAAGGTACTTTTGGGCTACAGGCAGGGAATTCACTATACAAAGTGTTTTCAAACGTGTCTTCTTCTTTCCTTTGATTCAATTCAGAGTCTCAGACTTGTTCAGCACTTAACAACCTAGGAGACAATACAGGCTTCTCAGCTGGTGCTATTAAAGGCAGACAGAGAAACAATTAACCTAGAGCCCTGGGAGCAACATTATTTAAAGACAATGTTAAGAGGAATTTGCCACATGAATTCTGTCAATCAGTCATTACACAAGCAGGGTAACTCTTTAAGGCAGATTACTTTTGTACAGTAAGCTCTCCCCCTGCTTTGCTACTGCAATGTTATATATTCAGTTGAATACAAATTAGGAAAAAAAACCCAACAAACTGTTTATCTGTTTTGTCTTCCACATGAAGGCAGAAGGGGAAGTCATGACAGTAGGTAAAAATGCACTGTACTTATCAAAGCCCTGGTAGATCCTTCTTTAGAAAAATATGTGATTCAGTACTGTAGATTAAGGCACATGTACCATTTAGATCCTCACTTTGGGGCTACTGTCTCCCAACAACAGCAGCAATTTTGCTGAGCCAGAGAGGAAGAAAAAGGCTAGAGAATAATGTTAATGATCTACTTCTACAGGCAGCTGTACCTCTTAAGAAAACATTGATATACGGGGGAAATAAGCTTTTAGAACGACCATATACATAATGAATCGTAGGTATTTTACTAGTAGGAAAAAAAAAAGGAATTGTACAGTTTGTACTGTTTTTATGGCCCATGCCTCTGTGATCTGTGTAAATTATCAAAGATAGGGAAAAATCAGTTCTTTTTGAACTGCATATCCAAATATAAAGAAGTCTTTAGTCAGTGAGCAAAAAGTGAAGAGATGACGTTTCCGAAGAGCGTGGAGAGTACTCATGCTTTCTCTGTTAGATACTTGCTTAAAAGACTTTTTTGTCTTTTTACACTGAGAACAAGTCTTGAAGAGCTTACTTTCAAGCATACACTCTGGGACGGGTCATCCTCTTAAATGATGCAGCTAGCTCTCAACACTTCACATTTGCATGGGACATAGTAGGGCTGTATGCAACAAGAGTACAGAACGTTCTAGTTCAATGATGCAGTACAAAAGAAAATTCTCTATCTGTATCTTCTTTTCTGTTTTCAAAACAACTCTGCCAACCTCATACAGACCTTTCAAAAGGACTAAGAGAAATGGAGAGCGCTTTTTATTCACTTGCGAATTAAAAAGAAAAGAAAGTCATTTTTCCAATCACCACGTAAACTGCATTCAAACTTTTAAAACTAGATGATAATGTATAAGAACATATGAAACAAATGAGCAAATGAAATCTAAGTTCTTCCTTTTCTTCTCAAACTCAGAGAACAACAGAAAAAGGAAAACAAATTGTCCTTATTCATCAGTGACTCATTATCAGTCCTTTATTTGTGCGTTCTCCAAGCCAGTGGAAAAGTCAGGTTAAACTAAACTGGCTTGCAATCAGTGGAAGGTCCAGCTCTGCTGTGGGTGGTTACAGACTAAGAGAAATTTGTCACATCTGCCTGTGTTCTCTGAAACTGCAAGATTTACTCAAAAAACAATTTGGTAGATTTCATATTCTTAGGCAACTGCACCACACATGATTTCATATCATATTGGTACTATTGCGTACTAACTATAGGAAAAACACAATCCTCTAAGCCATCACTGGAGCACATACTGAGTTGATTAAAGAACGGATAATTCACAGACCTTTAAAAAGCTGGGGGGAAGTTGCAACAGGGTAATCATCATTTTTCAGGATAGGGAATGATCTAACAGCAAGTCCAAAACAGCAGATGGAATACACAGGTATCACAAAGGTTAGAAGAGCAGTCAATGCAATTTGTCTGCCTTGATACGCTATGTCCATTCAAGCAAAATGTGTTTTCAAAACAAAAGCTTGGGCAGCTGGGAAGAAAGAATGCAGATTAGAGCTCCACAATGGGAACTGCCTCAGGGCTCCACCAGGCAGCTAAGTAAGCAGAACAGTTCATATTTAAGAGCATAAAAGATTGCTGGATGGAGAAATAAGGAAATAATACTGAGTGGCAAGGAGATGGTGCTTTCTGTGCATATGTCATCAGTGAACTCATTCCTGGAATTCGATGTCCTTTTGGGGAATCCACACTTCAAAAAAGGAGGTCAAAAGTTTGAAAAGGGCTTAGGGGAGAATGGTTAAAGCAGGCTCTTAGGTGGAGGCTGGAGAAACTTAATCTACTGGAGTTTATTAAGAGTTTACGAAATTATTTGATTACAGCCTACTTGCATTTAGAGCAGGGCAGAGATTTAACAAAACCAATGGCTAATGAGACAGTAGTTGAAAGCTGAGATCCAACAAACTCATCCTTCAACTTAAATTCAGTGAAGATAACAAAGAATCAGTAATCACTGATCATCAGAAGTATAACGTATTTTCCATCGCATGAGTGGACATCACTTTGGAGGACAAACGTGATGGTGGGATCCTGTTTTACCAGCTTTGCCACCAATGAAGCATAGCTTTTCTGAAATAAAAAAGAATGAGCTTCAGAAATGGGCTTCTGCTTGTCCCTTAGGTCTCTGTCAGGGCCCATTTTGGACCTCTCCAAGGAGCTCTCCCCAAAAACGTACACACACACACTCGCCATGGATGGTTCACACGACCACACGTAGTGGTTATTGCAGAATTCTGCAATATCATCAGCAGAAGTTGTGTGCTTTCCCTAATGGTGATGGAATGATGGAAATCTACCTCATGTTGGAAATGTACCTCATGTTAGGAGCTATTATGCAGAATATATAAAGGCAGTGTTTCTACTCTCAGACAGCCTAACTTCCCTTATCTCTACTCATAGTAACACTTTACCAACTGTTTTATTCTGCACTTTTCACAGTTTTGGCTTGTTGCAGATAATATTCTAATTCTGGCCACCTCCTTAAAATCATTCTGTAAGTCAGTCAGGCACAACAAACTTGGGACCATTTCAAGTGCTAAATAAAAAAAGTCTTTGCAGCAAGGAATCACACTATAAAAACTACTGACTGATTATATACTGCATGCTCCTTGTTTTACAAACATTTATACAGCAGTTAATGGAAGCTATTCTGCTCTCTAGTTTCTAAGATTTTTCAAAAACTGGATTAAAAAAATCTACTCTTTTCTTCAACACGGCGCAAATGCTTGCAATCCAAACTTCCTATGTAGTTTCTGAACAGGTAATAAACGTTAGACTGCATCATAAGGAAATGGAGTGGAAAGATTTTTTCGTTCATTCAACAGTTTTCATAATATTTTTATCAGGCTTTTGGTAAGGTAGAAACAGACTTTGTAATCTGTTACTCATCTGGTAAAGACAGGGAAGATATTTGTTTTTCTGTCTGAATCAAATTGATACTTTTCCCTTTCTGCTTTTTTGCTTTTTATTAGCTGAAGAAAATATGAAGGCAATAAAAAAGAGGAACCAAAGTATGGAGCTGTATAGAATGCCGTATAGAATGCTTCAGTCCATCCTATTCAAAACAGGGGAGGGAAATAATGCTGTTGCAATTTTGTATGTAAAAGTTTTCATAGCTGTTACAGTCTAAAAAAAAAAAAAAAATGTAACTTTCTACAAAAAATCTACTACCAAGACTCTACTTCCATAGACAAAATATTAGGTAAAACCAAAGATTTATTACAAAGTTGCTGCTCTCAGGTGCAACTGTAAGTGAAGAGGAGAGAAATTGTGTCTGGGTGGCTAACAGGGAATGGGGGGAGTTCAGCCTGAAAGAGGGCAAAAACAACAAAAATGACTCTGAATCTTCCACTTCAGTCTCAATTTGCAGAATGGGTAATCAGAAAAACCTTCTATTTGACTTCTCATTTAAGAGGATTGCATAAGGATTCTCTGAGACAAAGAATATGAATATCAAAATTTAATTTAGATGAAATTGCTTGAATCAACATAACTGCACTTCAGAAAACTATGAATATGTTTTACAGCTCAAAACCACCTCTGGACACATGCAGCATTTTAGCCACATATAAGATTTTTCAGCAATTAATGCTCTGAGCATCTTAGAATGTCCACATAGATGACAGTCTAAAAAAACTGTATACTGTCTGTGGTTTAACAAAAGAGCTGTGAGGCATTATACCTGGCTATTTAAAATTGCATATAGCATATATTAGGTAATGCACATTATAAAAAATCATGCGTTTATATTTATAACACTTATAACACTAAACATTGCATAATACATTTTATGTTATACCTAGGTCAATCTGAACATTATTCCTCCTATTTATTTCCATGGAAACTATGACAGATACAAAGAGCCCTGTAACACTATTTGACAGAGCAGATCCTCTTCTACAAAACACATTTTGCAACACAGTCACCACCATTAGCTATGTATTTTCACCAGCGATAAACAAGAGAATGCATTCGACACTCATAAAAATCTGCACCAGCAGAGGTGAACCACTGTTGAAATGCACCACCCACTGCCTCACTGTGCTCACATCCACTGTTTGGTCTCCAGAAACGTTCAGCAAGCATCGATGAATGTCAGTGGATGCCATTTTTTCCACATGGAGGAATTCAGTGCCACCCCTTTGCTTCATCCGCGTTTCCACGTCAGACACCATTGTGTTGAACTGCCTCCCTGCTGCCATCTGTCACATGGCAACATGTAAAGGGATATTGGTGGGAAGGCTCGACCTCTACTGCCATACCACCAATATCCTCCTCTGTCACTGTGGGCCAATATGATAAAATAGGCAGTACTACTTTTGGAGCGGCCCTTGTATATTATACTATATGTAATATTATCTTCTGAGAACTCTGTGTCAGGGACACTATCTTTTTGGATAGTATCAAGGCTGCTTGTCCTTCGTTAAATTAAAAAAAAATATAAAATTATTAAAGATCTTTGAATGAGCCAAAGCCTCTTGAATTAAAACTGTAATTTCATGTCAGAAGGCTTCTTTCTTTCTTTGAAAAATGCAAGGATAAAGAAAATAGATTTAATGGCCTGTAGATTGTTCATATTTAAAAGTAAACAAACAATTCTCGATACTTTCTTTTTAGCTCACTCCTTGATGCTCATCAGTACTCCCAAGAGCTCCACGAACACTAATCACCAGTCATACATGTCTGACCTGCATGCACTTTTCTGTACAATTATTAATTTTTTCTAGGCATATCATCTTGATCTTGGGTGGCAATTAATCCAGAAGTTACTGATGTGACATCATAGGAACTGAAACTCATTCTTTGAGCTAGCATGGGACTCTTAATCTTCTGGCTGACATGCACTGCCCTGTAATTGTTTCTCCAAGAGATGATGGCCTATCTTGCAAGTCCATACATTTGGACATATAATTGCTGGCTTGTCAGTATAATGGGCCAGGATATTGGAATTTGTGTTACTAATCATTTAAGGCAATAGGTAGGATAATAATTCATAGTAGGGATAGTAAAAGTCATCACAAAATATATTAATTACCAGAAGCGGATGACAGCCAGAGCTGGTAGGAATATTTTATTCCATTTGTGTTATGGCAGATATATATATATAATCTCAGAGAAATCTCTTGTCTGCCTCAGCCTGCAGATTCCTATTCATAGCACTGTAGAGTGCTGTATAATGCAGACCACGTTTTGAGACAAATAATCATTAAGTGCTCACTCATATCAACAAAGCTCAAATTCACAGTCATAGAGATATAAACATTCAAAAATAGCAAATATCTTTCTTATAGCCACTAGTAACTGACACAGGTAGCATCTTTAATTTTGTGACATCTATATCTGATTTACAGGAAATTATCTTGTCTGAGCATGGAATGCTCCACACAGTATCCATGCCCAGTTCATAATTAGTTCTGCAGCTCATAAAACTCCATAGGAAGATTGGTTTCCTATGAAAATGTATCCTTTGTTCCTTTATTCCACCATCACTGCAATAGCCCAATTCAGCCTCTAAAATGCTTGCTGCTGTCTTCTCTTGTGTGTGTGCTAGCCAGTCAGCCATGGGCTAATAGGTCAGCTGCTACTGCCAAAGACAGTGTTGGACAGACAGATGCTGTGATCACATAAATCACATTTCCCTCAAAAATCACACCAGTAGGTCTATGGAAGTGGGAAAAAAGGAACACATACTGTCATAGAACAACTTGGATTAGAAGGGACTTCAATGATCATCAAGTTCCAACCCCTCTGCTGCAGGCAGGGCCATCAGCCTCCACATTTAATACTAGACCAGGCTGGTCTAGTCTTTGAAATGCTGTACTTCCAAAATCACCCATAACAATATGTCCAACTAATAACTTCAGTTGAACGTTCCATTAATTTCCTTTTTCCAGCTGCCCTTCAGCCTCAGCATAACTGTCAATTGAAAATTTTTGCTAATGGCTATGTTCTTTTATATGCCAGTCCTTGATTAAGAGATCAAAGACACTGATTCCAAAACTAGTCATTACACACAGCTCTTCAACTTACTAACAAGACTTTCATTGTCAGCCTGGCAATACCTGTCACAGTATGGACGCTAGCTACTTTCAGTCTGTTGATCCCTTACAGAAGTTGGCTAAGTTGAATTTCCTTATTATACATCAGGTGCAGAATTTGCCCTGCTAACAAAGACACCTGCAGAGCTTCCTCTATTCAGTTTATCAAAATTAAGACCAAGTGGTAATAAGGTTAGAGTGAACAAATGCTCTCAGAAGGGAAAAATACAATTTTTTAATGTAAAAGTATGATCTGAAACTAGTAGTTTCAAGTTGTCAAGATAGATATCTCTGAAGAAGTATGTACACCCTTTAACAATGAATAAGATCAACTTCTGGCATGCAGTGAGCAAGTTTTGGTTTACATTCCTCTGTATACTCAGATAGAGGACCAGTAACTTTAATGTGGGATGAAATTTGGTCCAGGACGTCATGCTAGGTTCAGAATGAAGATTGCCTCAGTAATAACTTTGAGTCCACATCACTGAAAATGTCATTTTGGATAATCAGGTGGATCTTTTTGACTTTAAAAGCAATTGAGTAAGAAATTAAATGCCAAGTTAAAGACTTCTGAGATCAATATATGTGGTGTAACTGACAAACTTTTAGTTATTAGTACAGGAGCTGGCAACACACACCATCTCTGAATTACAATAACACATCTTTCTCTCATTCTCCCTTCTTGCTGAAGTATCATTTACAGGGATTCATAAACTGACAAATATATTAAAAGTCTAAAGTTGTGGTCACATTACCCCTAGAATGGCTCTCACAAAGGTCAGAGAGGACAATGCAAGAATGCCAATATAAGAACATATGTTTCTGTTGGAATAAATCACAATGTTCATAACAGAAATAAAACTGCAGTGATTAGAAATTGTGGCATAAAACAGAATCTTTTTTTTTTTTCATGACAGCAAGGCTAGGACTATTCGGGCCCAAACCCATGAAAACAATTCTTTGTTTAAATAGGAAGGAAACTTGGGGAAAAAAAATCAAGGAAAGCTGAATATGCTGTGCTTAGAGAGGGTTATGAGGTGCTAATGACAATGTATTATTTTGAGTGAGGAGAGGAAAGGGAAAACAGTGACATAGCAAAGTGATGTTTTAACAATAACACTTTGAAAGTCTTATGAATAGATTCCTGACCTTTGCTGCAAAACAGAAGGGCACCAGGGCCCTACAGAGGTTCACATTTATTTTGCAAAAATAAATAGCAAGAAGACATTGTTGTAACCAGGCAGAGCAAACATACACGTAAGCATTAGCACTTCAGTGTGGCACTTCAGGCAAAGGCAGTGCCTCAGAACAGAAAAAAACATGAAGCACAATGGATGGGAAGTACTAGGAGGGAGCTTCATGCAGTCCTTTCTTATTCTTCTCATTTCAGTTAACAAGTTTTCCATGTTTTTGGCACAGTGAAGAACTGTGGCTGCAGTGTAACGTTTCCTTAATGTGGCTTACATGCTGCAGGTTTTTCACACCACGTCTGTCCTACTTTGACGCACCACACTGTGTCTGTCTGAACAAGGAGGGGAGCGGTTCAATAGTGAATTGGATGGTCGAAATAATGATCCACATTCCCACATGCATGCAAACATATCAGTCATCAGCACATCACTGCCACTGATTTCAGCTAGACCAGTGCCAGTAGAATACACAAATGTCTTCTGCTCCATTTTATATTCAGGCAATAGAATCATGGCTTCATAGAATGACTTGTGCTGGAAGGGACCTCCCTCTCCACACACACACACCAGGGGCAAAGTTGCAAACCAGGCACTAGATCAAGATGCCCAGGGCCCAGTAGTATCCTGCAGTCTCTTTACTTGCAGCCCGTGTTTGCTCCTCTCTGGTAGGCCACAGCACATACTCTGGTATGAATTGCACAGTCCCCAGGCTATTGCAAAGATCTGGATTGTCAAGACGAGTGAAACTAAGGGAGATCTTTGTGATTAGCAAATGCTGCTGAGGCTACACATTACAAGCTACCATGCCCTCTAAAATAAACAAGGGGCCAGAGGGGAAGGGTTTGTTGAAAACAGCTCGTTTGTTCCAACTGCTCTCCTTGCTGGAAAACAGCAAGGCAAAAGCATCCCTCAAAGCAGCACAGAGAGCTCATTGTGAGGAGCCAGCAAGTGACTCAGAGCACTGGAATTGAAGATGGCACCTCTCACCTCCAGGTCACCCATCTCCAACCATTTGCAGTTAGTGGAGGCAAGTAGTTATTGCCATCAGAGGGGCATTCAGCGAAACGAGCTGGTTGTCTGACGACAGCTGTCCAGTCGCACAGACCAGCCTGATATTATTGCCCAACACATTCTACTCTCCCAGGCTCTAGCCATGGCCATTCAATCATCCTCTGAATGGCCTGAAGCTCCAAGGGCCACCAGGCACACACTGCTGCCTTCTGTCTCACTCAGTGACAGGCATGGTCACCCACTGAGAAATAGACAAAGACCTTCTCATGTTCCCTTTGTTCCTCAGTTTTTTCTTCCCTCAGAAAGAGTTGCAAAAAATGTTGTCCATACTTTTCTGTAATTCCTCCACTTCTGCTGAGCCCAGGCATTGAAAAGTGATTGGCCACGCCATAAAAATCATGAGTGTTAAACAGCATATTCTATTTTATATTGTTCAGTTCTCCTTTGATCTTTTTTTGCATTTGTTTCATATTTATATTTTCAATTTCTTTTTATTTTTCCCCCTTCTTAAGAAACTTTGAGACATGAGCGCTCGCGGGGATCCAGAAGCACAGCCTTCAAGGAACATTTCAAGCACTCTCATGCTTTCTTCATAAAAAATAGGAGCTGGCAACATTGCCCCAGCGCTGATTTAGCACAATGCTGCTCACATTCCAGGCACAGCACAAATGTCAGTAGCTGATTCCCAGTGGAGCTTAGAGGAGGTTGGTGGGATGGAGAACCAATTGCAATGCACTTGGTTTGGGGCCAGAGAGACTAATATTGGGCTCTTGTCTATTGCAAGTCTCACAAAGAACCCTGTAAAGAAATTAAGACTCTGTGGTACAAACTCATCAGAGCTGTGGCCTCAGTTGCTTCTCAGCCCTCCCAACAGAGGCTGTTGGAGGTTAAAGCTTTGTGCTCTCCAGGAGAGCATAGATCCCTTCATCATTGCACAAGAAATATGTCACACTTTTTGTTTTGACTCTGAAAGTTAATTTTCTCCTTTGTGCCATCATTCATCCAGCAAGAAGATTAATATAAAATATTATGGCAAAGAAGGCTGTGTCTTCAGGACAGGAACTTCTTGTATTTACAGAGATGCCATACAATTTACTTTCTCATTATCTGCTTTCCCCAAGTCCTTGTGCTTCCATCACTTCCAGGCTGCCCAGTGTTGCTGGCCAGCAAGCAGGACCACAGCAAAAGGCTACATCAATCACTTCAGCAGCTTAATCAAACTCTTCCTCTGTTTTTTCCCCTTATATCAAGTAAATGGCCTGCAGTTCTCACAGTATGCTGGAAGCTTTATCTGGCTGACATTGGAGCATCTCAAGCAGGCAAAAGATTTTACCTCCCTTTTGAATCCAGAGACACAAACAGGCCTAGAAATATGTTCCAGGCACTGGAGCCTAGGAATGGATGTCATAGGCTAAAACATGGTCCATGCAGGGCTAAGCACTTGGAAATTTACTTTCATAATATGCAACACCCAGCAGCCAAAAGCAGACTGAAAAGTCATATGTAATCCCAGAAGAAATTTTCTGGCACCCTGTAAGAGGAGTCAGTGCAAAAGAAAGATTCTCCACACAGACCACAAATGTGCTCGGATATCTGTCATATCTTCGTGATGCAGATCTTTACTGTCTCCTCACAGAGGAGCTGCTGCTATTCACTTTAACCTTCTTGTGCTCAGCCAAGCTCAGTGGCATTCAGAAAAACACCTCTTAGTGCATGAGGCAAAGTTTGGCACTACGTCCTAAGTGGGCATACACTGTATTGGGTGAAATGAAAGAAAAAAGACAGTTTTTAACCCTGCTGAAACTGGGCATGCATGAAGATAGAAACGTGAGACTTGCAGAATCAGAAATAGCATGTATCAGCAGCAAATCTGCTGCTGTAATCTGCAAAGGACTGAGTGCTAATGGGCTCTGGTCTCCACTCCCAGCGTTGTGGATGCATTTGCTAATCAGAGAAGATTATGGAAACAAACACGTGAGGCATGATATGGAATTTTTTATAGACTATATTCACCAAGTGAAGTGTCTGCAGTGAAATTTAAGCCTTGTGTCTGAGCCTCAATCAATAATGGGCCTTGTATCTGTCACTATATTACACATGAAGTATGCATTAATGAGTGTTTACGTGCCCTCTAAATGCCTGAACAAGCGTTAGAACCAAAGTTGTTAGAACCAGGGATTTTTCAGTGCAGCATACCACTGAAAATAATTATTTCAGCATGAACCAAGATTGGATATTTTTAGTGGCCTTTTTAATAAATGCAAAGGACAATATTCCCAAGGGACTTACATGATGAGGATGAAACCTCAAAATGTTGAGGTTTCAGTAATGCCATTTTCCCGGGATCCAGGAAACTTTAGTTTAATTCTTTCTGCTCCCTGACAGCTGAACTGGGGTAATCAATCCCTAAGGATGTGAACAAAATAAACAGAAAAATAACTTCAGTCTTTCTTCTCACCTAGTTTGACCTGAATTGTTTTATATTTTGTGACCCACTTAGTGACTGTAATAATAGATCTTTTTTATTGTACCAGAACTGCATGCAACTATATTCCTGCTTCTAATAAAATAAAGATTTAAATACAGCAGATTATTTTCTCCAGCCTGTCTGACATGAGCTATAATCAGATTTTTTTCTCTCCCTTTCATGAACACCATCTGTTTGTGACCATTAAAATCCATTCTCTATGCTGAAGAGATGGGAATTCAGAGGGATGTGTTTGAGCCACTGTCCAAGCAGTACTGTCATTCCTAAGGGATCCATTACAGCCTGACACACCCAAGTATTTATGAGCCATAAACTGCCTGCCTAAAATGGCGATTCATCACCGTGCACTGACAATGACAGAGTGTGTTGTAGCTGCGAGAGAGGGGGAGGAGGGGATGGGGCTTTAAGAGGATTTTTTGAACCAGCAGTGTTATATAGCATCAGTTTTTTTTTCCCACTATGGCACCTCATTTCCAAGCCATTTGCTTTGACAGTTCTCACAGCCAACGTTAAATTAACAGATGTCTTGGAACTGGATCCCAAACAAGACAGCTACAAGGTCACTCCTTTCTGGCATCATCATCTGCACTGGGGTCGGGGCTGGCTCAGTGTGCACACAGAGCATCCAGCTGCTTTCCCCACTGCAGTGCTCACCTCAGGGCTGGCTGTTGGACAGGGTGCGGCTCCCACACCAGCGTGACTGAGTGCCCGGCTCTCCGCATCCAGGTGCAACCTGAGCAAAAGGCCACATGCTTTACATTCCTACTAATTTTTCTTTTCTTTTCTTTTTTTTGCCTGCTATTTCTGAGGCAGATTTTATCCTCATGTTAAAAAAAAGCGATGTTAAAAACTGATGAAAGAAACAGCGCTAAGATAAATGAAGAAGTCAGACAAGGCAGCAAATGGGATTTTCGACAGAGATGTAATACAGATAGATAAATTCAAGATTTTTGCTCCACAAGGCAGCATAGTTCTCACACACACATAAGGAACTGCAAAAGAGAACAAAGGAAAGGAAATCCAAATGCTGGCAAGTGCAAAGATTGTCTTCTATAAAAATTGGGTCCAAACACTTCTGAAGCTTTCTGAATTGATTACTGTAAAATTTAGATGGAATCTGTATACCAACACCTCAAAAATCACTACCACTGTAGTAGCTGTCTGTCTTATTCTTAGACTTAGCAGCCTAACATTCTAGCTGTGCATCTCAGTGCCTGCCCCCATCTGGAGAATTACAAACAAGGCTCCTGTTTCTTAAGTTCCCTGCTTACATGCATGAACAGAGAACACCAGCACACCAACTGCATTTTGTTACACGGATAGCACCATAGTCACACTTCTGTTGCATTAAATATATATATATTGAGAAAGACAGGGAAAAATAAGAACAAGCTGGATCAGGAATTCTTAATTCTTAATTTTAATAACCGCTATGCACTGAATAATCAAACTACAGACACAGACAGACACTTGGGACTGAAACTGTGCTCCCCATCCTGTGCTAAGGGCTTTCACTAAAGGATTGCAGAGCCTGAGACACAAAGCCTGATCCCATGTGTTCCTCTTGTCTGAGCCTTCAGCTGCCTTTCCTACAGCGGAACAGTCTCACCATTGTCCCCAGCTTCCCATCAAAAGCATGGGTATTCCCCTTGGACTGCAGCTCCCCATTTTCCAGCCAAGTTCTCCCAAGCAAGCAGGGAGATGTGCACCACCACCACCAAAAACAACAACAACAAAAAACCACAACACCATCCCTTCTGGTTACTTTGAAAGCAAACGTGAAACCTTAACACCTACAGCCAGTGGGATGAAAGCCTCTGCTGAGTCCTGACTTGATCTAAGCATCCGGAAGGGGGCGTGACCTCGCAAAAGGGGTCGACAACTCGCATTGTCCATCACCAAACTTCCAGCTGCCTTCACTGCTAAGACAGGCATTCACTCCGCAGGGCTGCCCTAGCACCTGGGCGAGCCTCCCTGCACAGCCTCTGGCGGGCAGCAATGACCTCGCTCCTGCACGGCGGCCGCAGGCATTAAATACAGCCCAGGGGCTGTACGAAGAGGGTGGATCTGGACGAGCCGCACTCTTGGGTGCCCCCTGCTGGCCGGTGGCCGTCATGCAAACAAGTTACGCACGGACGACTGTGAGCCGGAGCGAGGAAGGTGTTCTCCGCTCTTAGCGTGACAAGGACACCATTTTAGTGAAACCTTCCCCTCAATTACCCAGACAATATCACTGAGATCCACCAAAGCTGCCCAGCAGTGCTGTGTTTACTAGGTATCCTCCAGCAGTGCTATGTTTACTAGGCATCCTCCTCTGTTTATTCCCAGCCCAAACCTCACCTGTGTGAGGAGGGATTTACTCACGTGTTCTTGGAGAGAGAGTGAATATTATCACTGGTGGCCTTCAGAAGAAGTGCGTGTTAAGATCTGAGCAGAAAATAAATGAAAAGAGACAGCAGTCGTATGGTACAGCCTGTTTTCCAAGGGTGACGTTTTCTTGCAAGCGTTGACTTGTGGTACCAATAAGAAGCTAAGATGGGTGTGAAAAAAACTGACTGATGTGAATAAAATACAGACAACAACACAGTTGCCCAGATTGAAAAGCTTACGGGCTTCTTTATGGAATTTCCACTATGTCCTTGTTACACACCACCTTGGAGAGGTCAGTAGAAGAGCCTGTCACAAATAAGTTCACGTCATTTATTCCAACTGACCAAAAAAAAAAAAAAAAGCAGAAAAATGCATGCTTATTTTCAATCAGCCATAATGTTTGAATTCAAGCAGAGATGGGAAGAGAGCCTATAAGTAATTTGTCTAAGAGAATGTTGTTAAAGAGAAAGTACATCACATAATGAGTGCAAACACTGGTATCTGAGATGTGTACAACTCATGGCATTAAACCAGGCATTCATTGTGCATATTCCATTTCCCTACTTTATCTTTTGTGCTTGTCTTGTCTCTGCATCTGGGGCCCAGAGAGTCCCTTGCACACACACATGGACATGCTGCATCCTCTCCCGTTCCTGAAAGGCACAGCTCATGGCACCGCTCATAAGCAGAGACTGCAGCTCACTGCCAGCACTGAAATGAAGAAGGAAGGCTTGCACAGATGGGCTCCCTCCTCAGCTGGGAAGCAAACAGCCATGAAGCAGGCAGAAACCTTTTCTTAAAACCCTTCTCAGCTATGATTTGCTGTTTGATCCACACGCAGATAGCTAGCTCCCCTCTGAACTCCAGGGTCTGTGTGAGGGCTCCAAAAGCAAGTAAAAGGGGCTTTGTGCAAGGGTGAAAATGTGGATATTATGTAGACATAACCTCCATCAGCCTGAAGCACTGCAAAGAGCCCTACCCTGTATTACGTGAATAAGTTGGAGAGTAAACCAGCAGAGCAAGAAGTTTGTGCTTCATTGCTGGTTCTGCAGCTGTGAGACGTTTTTCACTCTCTGTGCTACAGTTGTCTCCATCTGCAGGGTTCTATTACTATTTACCTTTTATTATATATAAAAATCTTTTAATGTGCATTTCAAGAACCAAACATGCAGGCAGCATTCGCTTTCTGTGGCCACATTCTTTCTCTCTTTAGAAGTACCAGTAAAGTATCTAACATCACACACACTTCACACCGTAACTTAAGTGAAATCACTACAGACATCTACCAGCTCTTTTTTTTTAGTGGAACATTAGCTTTATTCTTGTGAAACATCAGGATATAAAGGATATTAATGTATGTGTTTACAGAACTTGTGCACCAGTGCAGTACTGGATGTTATTTACACTTATAAGGAATCAGAAGGAACTTGTTATAGTAGAGTTTATAAAGAAACTAATTAACACAGCTTGTAACTAAAAGAAAATATTAATATAATCTTGGAAAATACTTTTGCTTTCCTCTTTGTTTTAAAGAATCAGATAATAGCAAACACCAAAATAATTAAGTTTTATTAGATAATCTTGATAGTATGAAGGCAGTAGTTAAAACTCAGTTGTATTTTTATAGCACTGATGGGAATCTTGAAATTAAGCCACAAAATATTCAACTGCTTCTTTTTTTTTTTTTTTTTTTTTTTTTTTTTTGTCTATTTCACAGAATCATTCTTAAGCATCAGGTTTTTCTGACAACTGAAACTTGATTTTCCTTGAACTTTTTTTCAGTAGTGAAGATGCATGAAGTAGAAGGAAAGACAGATGGATCTTCTCAAACTGAGAAGGTTATTGCTTACCAAATATGTTTCCACCAGAGAGACATTTATGTTTTCTGGCAGAGAATTAGAAGCAACCATAAATATACGATAAGCCAGTCAATGTTGTTCAATGATGCTTCTTTTAATTTGCATAGGGCCTATCTAATGATGTTAGTCTATAAAACATGAAGATTATATCTCCTGAATCACTTTCTGTTCTGACAGTGACTCATAGCTCTAAAAGGTTGGTTTAAACATAAACAAAAGCAAGAAGGTACAAGGGAAATATTATGAACTTATCTACATTATTTTTGCTTTTCACAATGTATTTTTAGTGAAACTATTGTTTCAGCAAAGTTGCAGACTGTCCTCAAGGCTTTGCGTAAAACCCTGAGTCTTTGTTCCCTGAGACTATGTTTAAGCTTCCAGAAATTTCTTTTAAAAACTTGATAAATCGTTTTCTTGGCTTTTTTTTTTTTTTTTTTAATTATATATTGTAGTGTTGGAATTGCACATTTAGTTGGGCTGCTATAAGTAAAGTGAATCCTTTGTGATTCGAAAGGAAAGACAAGACATGGAGACTGTGGCAGGTCTGCTCTTATGCAGAAAGAGAAGATTAACAAAAGGCATTCAGCATGCGAGTCTGAACTTTTCCTCAAAAAAATCACTTTATGCACATATGCTTTTGTCACTGAGTCAGAAGCTGGGGCCAGTAATACCAATATATATATGTTAAAAATCTTTGGTATGAATATTCTTTCCCTATGCCCTACAATTCTTGAAAATACATGACGGTTTCTAATTTGAGTATCTTCCAATGAACAGCCTCTTCTGAGTGCAGTATCAATTCATGCTGTAAGGTATGGCCACACCTTAGATCCAGTAAAGACTCTACATAAGAAATGTAGCACTCTTTTCCAAACCCTCTTGCTCACTATTTTTCTTTCTTGTTTCTGGATGGACATTAAGTGCATGCCCTCCAAGCCCATTTTCACTGGAGACACAGGAGGCCAATTCATTGTCTGGATTCCCCAGCTTGGCACGTGCTTGCTTTGCAATTTGAACTAAGCCACGCTCAGACCCTCCAACACATGGAGGAATTTCTGCCACGTAGGAGTCTGGCACCTCACTGTGTTGTAGAATCCGAGCTTCTCTGTGCTTCTATTCTCTCCCCACCCAAGCATGATCTAAAAAGAAAAATCAGAGAGCCTTCCCTGTTTCACATGGACCTGAAAAAATAAACCTTAGACTCAGACACTCAAATATTGTCGTAATGGAAACCCAAAGCTATATTAACAACAAACAGTTGAGGGAAAAAAAAAGTCTATGTGGGAAACTGAAGTATGGGTATAAGGACACTTTCTTAGAGGGTTAGCAAAAACTCTGCCCCACTGGGAATATATTTATTAAGATAAAAGACTGAGTGTAGAGTGGCCCATGCAATGGCAAATGGTGGCTACCATTTCCTATGCATGCTCAAAGCTGCTTTTCCAGATTAGATACTGCATCAGAAAAGCAGAAATCACTAGGCATCCTGTGGAAGAAAACTGAAGTGTAGGTAAGAATTCCTCTGTCTGAATCTACCACTTGGATTATTTTTCTAAAGTAACTCCATGGATTAATTTCCTTCCTATGAGAAGAGAAAATAAATGTGTAAGGGAAATAAAAAATATTGATCTTTATCAGCGTATGTGAGACTGATGTAAGGCTTTTCCCCCACAAGTCCACAGGGAGACAAGCACTATCATCTCTAGGCAATAAACTTCTTTCATGTACTGAGAAACTCCAATTTGTTCACTGTTAGCAGCTTGGAGAATTCATTCACTGGTCAAATGATACTTCACTTTGAGATTGACTATGCCTTAGCATTTGACTTAACTTACACAGATGTATTTATTTGCTTTAAAATATTGCTATCTACTTCAATATCAGTCCAAACACTATACTAAACAAAACAAACTGAGCTGCACACTACTCTTACATTCCAAATTACAGCAGTCTTACTATAACAGTGGAAATCTGAAAGTGATGCAAGAAGATAAATACCTCAAACCAGACGGATAAAGAAGAACTCATTCATTGTTAGAGGGGCTATGTTGTTTGCTGGAAAGCCTCTTATGGATGCCTGGAGACTTACTTCTGAGCTGGATATGCTAAGCACCAGCTACCACCAGTCAAAGTGGCTGCAGTTCACTCACTGGAGGGGAGACATTCAGGCACCTGGATACCTCTGGGGGTCGCAGCTCATAATAATTTATTCATTATGTAGTAGTAACATACATATGCTGCAGTTGGGTATGAATTCCACATTGAACACAGTTTGGTGAATTAACCATCTCATTTAGTGCAATAGCTTTTCATTTATCAAAAATGAAGTGCATCCATCACCTCGGTCCTTCAGCATAAGATAGTACAATTATACAATAATCATTTCTTAAGGATAGTCCAACTGAGCTTGTATTGACATCTACTAGGTATGCTTCCTTGAAAGTGGTACAAATACATCCAGAGGTGGCATTCTGTATGTATTAGCAGAATAAAAGTGATACATATTTGGTCTGGACAAACAGCTGCAGTTTCAGACATGGCATTCATAAAGACCCCCTAGAAGAGCGAATTCCTAAATAAAAAGCTCATGCACTGAGATCTTTCTGCTATCTGGCACCCAAGACAAAAATCTGTGCTCTCACCTCCAGGTCATCAGCCCATATGAACATTCATTCTAGTTAGAAAGTATGCTGTGCTGCTTCAGTGAGACTTTTAAAGGTCATCTTTCATCCCCTGCAATCCTGTGTAAGCTGTCACTTCTTCAGAGCCTTGCAAAGTGTGAATTCAAGCATGCAAACCACTAACAGTATAGCAGGAACTTGCACCATCATAATGCAGTCACTCTTTTAAGGTCAGGCAAGTAGTTCACTGCCATACTGTCAGAGATACCAGTCAACAGCACACTGCCAAATAACGTGTTCACTTGGGCAGAAAACAAAAGAAAAGTCACTTCAATTGTAGGAGTCACCATGTGACTTTTTAAATAAAATTTACATAAATCCAATACCATCAAAGTAGTAAAATGCAATAAAACCTTTTGAAAATGAGACAGGTGGAGGGTCTTTACTTTGTAAGCTGATTTTGTGCTGAGGTCAACAGCACATGGTGAAGCCTGCAGCACACAGCAGAAGAGAAGCCTTTCCCTCCTGTACCTCCCTGACACATAATCGCATTCCCCCCATTCCTAGCCACCCGCACCCCACACCTGCCAGCTCTGAGCTACCCTTTGTGCAGAGAAATTCCCTGCAAGTTTGGAAGGGGCTGTGGGGAGCTCAGTCAGTAGACAGAAATGCCTCTCTTTGCTGCTGGGGGCAAAGGCTGGGTTGGAAACACCACCCAGCTCTGTGGGAAAAATTAGGGGGCCAAGCAGCCCTGGGGAGGGGGCACAAGACAAGTGTTGCAGACAGTGTAATGGTAGTCACGGTAGTTAATTTTGCTATAGCTTGGTAACACACACATTTAAATGGTAACAATGCCCTAATACAGTTCTCTATAACCCCTCTCCAAATCTTTAGTTATGATAAGGATTTGTTTATTCTCTCCTTGAAAATGTTTACTCAACAAGCAGTAATGATTCTGTGCTGCCAGCCCTCCGTGTCATTTGTGACACTTCCACAGGAACCATAATTTCCTTTCATGAAAAGGAAGAATGCTGGCAGCATGGCTCAGCAAATGAGATCATCTTTTCTGCAAGGCAAACTGCATGGGAAAAAAAAAATTCCCAGCTCATAAATATATTTGAGATTACTTTCTCTCCAAGAAACACCTAAAGATTTCAACGAAAAGAAATTAACACAATCAAAGATTGCTCAGTGTTTGAAACCTTCAGAAAGGGTACAGGAGAACCAAGTTCAACTTCTTACTCCAACATGTATTTGAATTATTTACATAAACTAAACTAGCTTCAACAGCAGAGGTAAAAAAAAAAAAATAAATCTAACAAAGAAGTACTCTTGGTCCTCATGGCAACTTTCACGGCCCTTTGCAAACTGCATCAGACAATGGTCAGGCAGGGCAGAGTCCTCGGGAGCTGGAGCCCATCCCTGCTGCCTTACTGGGGCAGAGGTAAGTGGCACTGGGATGTCATGGTGGTCCTGGGCATGTCAGGGAGCCTCAGCAGCGGACAGGGACAGGCCATTAGTAACCTCAAGCCATAGCCATTAGTGAGCTCAGGGCACTGATAGATATTTCGGATCTTTTCTGGTTTGGCCATAGGTAAGCATGATTAATAAATGCAGACTGCCCACTGTCTTCATTACCGGGAGACTTTGATGAAGAATTATATATTTTTTAATTTTAATGATTTCTATAAAACATATCTAGCTTGCCAGTAATCACATTAAGGCCTCATATTAAGATCTTCATGCACTCACAGAAGAAAATGCATTGAAAGGGACCTCTGAAAATCACCATGTGCCACCTCCTACCCAAAGTAGAGCCATCTTCAGGTTAAATAGGTCGTTTCAAAAAGTCCCCTGGCGTGGAGTTTCCTAAGCCTCCTCAGACAGCAGTTATACTCACTGACCTTTACCCTTATCCAGGCAAAACAATCAGTTTATCTGCTTATCAGTTTTTCTTGCACATCATATATTCACACTCTGTCAGTCAATACCTTGCTGTACCAAGGAACCTGAAGCTAGGAAGGGTACTTCAAATATGGTCTCGAACATGAAATGTGAATAATCACTACCTTCAGCTTGATTGATACACTTTTACTAGTGTAGTCCAATAGATGGTTGGTCTTCATCATCACAAGGGTAGAAAGCTTCCTTGTGTTCAACTTGCCTGTAGTGTGCCTTTCTGCAGAGCTGTTATTCCTCAGAATGCACGACACCACTCCATCACAGGTTCAGGACTTTGTTTATATTCATTATGTCTCCACCAGCCCCGTTTCTCTAGCTGTTGAAGTTCCTCCAAGTGACAGCCTAGCCCTGCAGGGTATTAACTGCTCACTCCAGTTTGGTGCCATTGATGAAAGCAAAATCCTATCCCATCAGCTAAATTGTTGAGGAAGATGTTAAAAAAAAAAAACAACAAACTAGCATCATCGCTTGAAGGATGCATCTTCAACTGGTTGCCATTTAAGCTTTTAAGTACTGACCTCTACACTTCAAACCAAACAATCCAGTCAGTATATAATCATAGCTTCTTAATCTAGCCATCCAGTTTATACCTCTTTTGTTTGTCTATCAGAATTTCTAACAAACTAGAACAAAAATCTAGCTAGAATGAAGATAATCTACAGGCACTACTCTTATCCATAGAGCCAATCATCTCACTGTTGAAAGTAATCAGGCTTGTCAGGCACAATAAATCCACACCAACACTTTCCATATACCTTTGTTCTCTTTACATGACTGGAAAAGGTTTACAAAAACGTTTGGATGTGGTGCTCAGGGACATGATTTAGCAGAGGGTTGTTAGAGTTAGGGTAATATGGTCAGGTTGTGGTTGGACTTAATGAACTTTTAACATCTCTTCCAACCTGAGCAATTCTATGATTCTATTATTCTAACAGGCTGAGGTAAGGCTCACCACCCTTCGGTTTCTGGACCTCTTCTACCATTTTTGAAGCATGACATTTCTCTTTGTCAAACTATGCTCACCATGACCTTTGGATGATAAAAGATACCTAGTAATGACATCTGCCAACATCCTCAGCACCTTCAAATGCATTAATCCCATCCAGGCCTATCAACTTCGGTACCTCCAGTTTAAGTAGTTTCTAACTTCATAGTTCTTTACCATTTGTAATACTCCTTCTCTCAAGCTTTGCTACTGGACAAAAGGAGCCTGATAAATTTTACCTTGCTAGTAAAAACCAAAGCAATGAAGATACTGAACTTTTTTGTATCCTTTGGTAGAAGGCTGCCTATCCCAATTGAGGTCCTCACTGTATACCCAGCTGATACTTCCGTATTTGTTATGGTAGCTTTACCCTGCTTCCAGCTTCTAGCTTCTATCCATTTCTTTTCTATGCTTAGGCTTTTTCCTTCTTTCTTTCTTCTGATTTAAACAGAATATCCTTGATGTCTAGCCAAGGATATTTGGTGTATATTTGCCCTTCAACTTCTCATGAGATTCTTCCTGCTAATTCCCTGAAAAAGCCCATGAAGTCCTAAGTTGTCAGACTAATATTCCTTTTCCTTAATTCCTTCAACATCTTTTTATGGTCACTTATAGCCAAGTCAGCTGTCAAGCTTTCTCCTTCTGTACCAGTTCTTACATATTCAGAAGGTCAGGGCAGCGGAGCCCTTCTAGTCAGCCTACCTAACTACCTGAACCACAAACTTGTCCCCCATGTGTTCCAGAAACCTCATCAATTTCCTGTTCCCTGATGAGATGCCCATCCAGCAGATGTCAGAGTAGTTCAAGACTCCATTTGAGAAGCAGAGCCTACAGGATTTCTTCCAATTCTTTAAGGAAGGCTATGCTCACCTTCTCTTTCTCTTGTCTGGGCAATCAGTCACAGAATCCTATCAATATGCCCACTTCGTGGCTTCCCTTCTGATCCCATAAATTGCTGACAGACTTGTCCTTTCCACAGCAAAGCTCCTTGCATCTGAGCAGCTTTGTTATATAGAGCACACCTCATCATAGCACTCCGGTCAGGGCAACCATCCTACAACATTGTGCCTGAAGAAGCAATTTTAATGCACTGTTGCAAACTGCCAAATCATTGAGTGCTCAAGTGGTTTTCCTATGAATTTCGTCTGCTTTCTGGCTCTGACTCAGTCTCCGATCAGTCTGGTAAATGGGTTTTATAGAACCATGCAGGGAGATGGTACTTTTGTGCTTCCCTCTACTTACACTGCTGTAAGGTCACTTTTTAGACTAGCATTTCCTCCTCTAGTTCAGGAAATGGGAGATGTTCTTATGAAGACTGGAATAAATTTTCTTGTTCTATAGCTAATGGAAACCTAAATTCTCTCAGTTGCTCTAAGGTTGTGAAGTAGCATTCAAAAAGATCATCTTAATCCACTATTTGGCAGTGCAAGTTACACACATGGACCATCTGCCTCCTGCTTATCCTCTTCTTTCAGACATTCTCTTTCATTCTCGTTTCATATTAAATTTCTGGCTGAAGATAAAGCTGAATATTTGGTTCAAGCAGCAAAGCCATCTGATGTCTACTTGCAGAAAACAAAAACAATTGACAAGTCAAGGACTAGATTTTTTATGTATTCATTTAACACAGTTATTCAAAATAGTATTACATAATGTTTCATAAGAGTAATACCTCACTAATCTGAGAATGGCTTTGCCCTAAACAGACTGCTAACTATCACTGCCACTGTACCCTAAACACTTTTAAGAACTATTACACAACCCTTTCCTTCCTCATATCCTACCAATAATAACATTCTGTATCATTGACAGAAAATAAATCTAATTTTTTATCTTATTTGATATTGCACCTATACTGCCAGTGGGCATCTGCATACAATCTACAGCTTTCAAGTGGCTCCCTCAGTTTAAGTACAAAGGCATATATACATGCACAGAAAAAAAAAAGGCCTTGTGGATGTTTGCTCCTAGTTACGAAAGAATACATCATAAATACACATATAATGTAAGGAAAAATGATCCAAAATTCATTATAAGTTAATACATTCAATATACGGAAGAACAGGAAACCGGAGCTTAAATTGACACGACTCTGACACTGCTCTGACAAATGCTGTTGCATTTCCCTGCACAGCAAATCCTTCAGCTATAAAGTTAAGAATACACTCAGAAAGATTATTCAAGAGCCTTTTTTAAAAAAGGTAACATGAATACCAACATGAGAGGATGAGTTGGGTAGCTGCCAGTTTAATAAATTAAATAGCTATCGCCACCTACTGGCTGTTTTGCAATATAAATATTTTAAAAATTGATTTCAAGCATAGGGAATCAAATACATGTTTTATCCATACAAAAATTATGTACACTACTAACAGAATAATTCACTGGTTCAATCTTTTTCAGTGAGGACATTATACTTACAGTTTTCACAGCTTTACAAGGTATGTCAACAAAGCAGTATTGTATATTCACAAATTTCATATTTGGATAAAATTTAACTATTAATAAATGTAATTATTGTTCCAGTCTGTACCTGCTTCTTTTTATACATATACAGGATGTCAGATGTAGGAACCTATTTTTGATGTAAAGCACAATGGCTTCTGATCACTGCATGGGTGTAGGTGTTGGAAATATTACCATATTTAAGCAAGGCTATGGCCATGAACTAAGTGAAGAATACAATAAATATATTGTATCGTTTGCACTGTTAACAATCAATGGAATTAACTGCACTCGATGCCTTTCTAATTCTCCAACATCTAAGCAGCACTGAAGAATGGCATCATATTCTGAAGAAAATCATTCCATTTTAGGAGCATAGTTAACCGCATTTGCAATAGAATTTTTTGAGATAAACAAAGCAAAATGAGCAAGATGTGTTTCAAGGAGTTTTGGTAAATGATAAGGAGAGGATGCTGTTAATTCTGGTCCAGACCATGCTGTGCTAGTGAAAACAAAAGAACAATGGAGTATGAAGAAAATAACATTCAGTCACAGCAGCACAAAATTTTAATCTCCTGCTTTGTCAGCTGATCGTTACTACAAAATCTAATGCACATTATTCTACCAATTCAACTCATAGAGCACATCTTCTAAGCAAATTATGTGACTTAGTTATTAAAAATTATTAATGCGGTTTGCCTAAATTTGTACTGAAACAGGTCAGAGTTCTTAGATAACTGGCTGTATAGGTAAAGACAGCAGCCTTTGTCTTCTAAATGATGATGGTTTGCTTTGGGAAAAAGGTTTCTTACCTCAATTTAACCAGAACCACAAGAAGATGTTTGCCAACACCCTCAATTAGAGTCAGTTACACAGCATGGATGTTCTCATTCAGTTGTGAAGTAATTTTGCCTTTTGGCTTACTATGCAATGAAATGAAATCACTCTACTCCAGAAAGAGATTATCCACAGGAGAGTTTAAGATAGAGTGATTTAGGTGTATTGACTTTATGTGTTCAACCCATTTCCTTACATTTATGGATTGTTCCTGTGCAGACCAGCCTGCTTAAGTTTCACATATGGATATGACAAGCACAGTGTAGTCTAGAAAATTTACGCATTCAGCAGAAACTCATATTAGATAAATGTCCTGTAAAACTTAGCAGCAACACTCAACATTTCAAGTGGGACACATACTAGTAAGTAATCTCAAACAAACAGCTATTCCCCTTTCAGAAACAGAAAGCTATCCTGCCCTTCCCTCCCATCACCAGGATTTATTTTGAGGATTCCTACTGAAAACAGAAATAGTTGTATTAAGAGTGCACTAAAGCCATTCTGCAGAGAATGCTTGGAAAACAAGCAGGTGATGTTAGCTTATTTTAGAAATCATCTATAAAAATGTAAAAGCTATCATGACTCCCTAAACAACATTTGGTATTCAACCCTCCCCTGTGAGAAACTACAGCATAGTGAAATACTGCAATACAAAATTACTGTGGCACCACATTTTGTCTCTTTATCAAATAAAGATTACTTTCAGGAACTCATTTGGCCATAGCTCTGCTACAGCATTTAGCTATGCAAAAAAAACGCTATACATTTAGCTATGCAAACAAATGTAGCAGCATCCAAAATGTTACTTCTATGATACCAACATAACTATACTACAGGTTCACCATAGTCTGGCTATAAAATCTTTTTTGTTTTATTCTTTTCCTGTGCCCTCCTGCCCTCTGAAAACTTTTCAGGGCTATGAAAGTTACGTACTATAAGCAAGTGAAGTTGAGGTTTTTTGGCAGCTTGAGGAGGTTTAACTCGATACACAGCATGTCAGAACACAGCACTGAATATATGAAGGATGTGGTCTTTTGTTTCAGTACAACCACACTGCTGAGAAAGGTGGGTGGGGGGTAACAGTCATTTATCTCTCTGAGAACAAATCCGAGAACAACCATGGGATGGCGGTCTCGATTCACACAAGTACAACTTAAACACCAACATGCAGGAAGACTCGCATAGACGCGAAGTAAGCACATTCAGCCACATGCTCTTCATGCAAATGCACAGTTCATTTCTTCAAACGTATATTCACATTCTCTGTGCTCTTCAAATTCTAATTTGTATATTGCTTTCTATTTTTGCTTGTTAAGTTCTCTTTCAGGCATCAATTTAAAATACAGGGTAGAACAGGTACAGTCATGCATATCTTATCAGACAGGGAAACTGAGCTGTAATATTAGCAGTAGGCTAAAGGAAGAGAACAGTTAGAATCTTGGTGATATCACTGTGATTGCCTTATAGTTCCCAGTACATAAATCCAGTTGTGATGAGTAATAAATCATGAGCCAAACAATCTTCAGGTGTGTCACAGACAACCCAGAGTCTCTATGCAAAAGTAAGAGGTCAGGCAAACATGAATCACATCAGCAAGATCATGAAAAAATAGCAAACAAATAAAGCACAGTTAAAATATTCCAAGTTTCAGGTCTACATTCTAAAACCTCACCAAGTTTCTCAGATTATTATTTTTTTTCCAGTTCATTCTGTGAAAGAACAGCAGGCATTAGAACAAGAAAATTAAATATCTGCAACTGTGTGGGGACAGGCCATCAGTCTTTACAGCACTACAGTAGGTCATACAAACTATGAAAAAAACTTCATGATATGCTGCCAAATCATTGACTTGAAGGAACGTATCTCAGACTTGCTTGATCAGTCCCTGTATCCTAGAGGATATGAAAATGTTTACATTGAGACACACAAAATTAGTTAAGGCTCTAGCAGATTTGAAGTCCAAAGACTTTGGTTATTCTGTATCTTTTCAGTCATTTGGAATTTCCCTCAACTTTCTCTGAAGATTAATGCAAGTCAAAACAAACACTTTCATTAACTTCTGAGACTACACTCAGCCTGAGAATTTCCCCAAAGGGGGATTTCCAACACATAGCTCCAGCATAAATGCTCAGTAAATTGCAGAACATATTTCTCTAATGGCCACTGGATGCTCTAAACTGCTGACACTGCATTCAGAATTTCAGAACTGCACCTATGAGAAGAGTTCCTACAGAGCAGACACAGCTAATCTTATCAAAGAACTGGTTTTACTCATAGCATCCTACAGTTAGAGAATAAAAAACATCAGAAAGGCTGATTTTCCCAATCATTCCTTCACGCTTCATTTTTACTAAGCCTCCAGTTTCTTCAACAAGCACTTAGTAGTTGCCTGTAGTGCCTGGCTGCCTGTTAACAACTCAATCTGCTGTGCTCTGATATCCACGTGTGACAAAGTCCTAAAACTTGAGCAAAATCAAGAGAAGGGTACTACTGATCTGTTGAGGATAGGAAGGCTCTGTAAAGGAATTGGGATAAGCTAAATCAATGGGCCATACCCAGTTGTACAGCATTCAAGATGACAAAATACCAGGTTCTGCAATCTCAGGAAGCAGTTCAGATTTAGGGCAGAATGGCTGGAAAGCTGCCTGGCAGAAAAGGGCCTGGGAGTGCTGGTCAACAGCTGGCTGAACATGAGCCAGCACCATGCCCAAATGGCTAATGGCATCCTGATTTGTACTAATGTATCTTCATAAGCAATAAAGTAGTATATGAATTGAATAAATTTTGAGTAAATAAGGAAAACTTCTGTATATTCAAGCACAGGATAATAAAAGCAAACAAATACAATCATTCCCTTTTTATTCCATGAGTTCAACCCACACCATGAAGATAATTTTCAACTAAGTTGATGTCATGTTCATGCCACAGAAAAAAAAAGTTTCATAGTAAGATAATAAAAGGTGCAATTTCCAGTCATTAGTTTAAAAACTTGACTAAATTCCATTAATCCACGATGAAAGTTTTCAGTTGCTGTGGAAAAAAAAAAAAAGCCTCTGCTCTAATCTGGTAACCTAATTATGAAATACTCTGCTTCGATATGCCTAAGTCACGTTGCCTCTGGAGACTAGAAAATAAACATTATAATTGCTCTAAATATGAATTGCTCTTTTCTACTTGCCATGTTTAAATTCTAAAAGCTTAATCTTCACATTAAAAGACCCAGTCAAGACATCAAAAAATCCTGCCCTGAAGCTAAAAAGCCATGCAAGAATCCGTGGAATACAGTACAAATAATAGTGTGTGTGTGTGTGTGTATATATATATATAATGTTTTAATGCTTTATCAGGTGGCCATAGCAGATGCCATAAAAAGCAGAGTGGAGTCAGATATATACAGTAGTATTCAAACAGGACAGAGTTGTGATTTGTAGAAAACCCATAGTAGCCTGCTTTAAAATAGATGAATCATGCTAATACTCCAGATTTCAGAGTTCTCAAACAGCTTGATTCAAAGCCTACTGTATACTCACATCATTATTTTACAGCGTTTATAATAACAAGATCTCGGCAGCACATTCAGAAATCGTGATTTTTGACCTACATAAGGACACGTAAGTACTGCTGATGCTCCTCTTCAAGCAAAGAATTGAAGCAGTGAAGCATCAGATCCATCTTGACTCTCAAACATGCTATTGGTGTCCTATGAGGGATTTTCATTAAAAAAAAAAAACAAAAAAAACAACAGAAAACCAAAAAACTGATGCGAAGTAGGATATTGATACACCAGCAGAAATGCTTCTTGTTTTTTCAAGCATTACCTTCATTAGAGAATTTTGTAAAAAAGATAAAGAGCTAAGAGTACACAAAAATAAGTCATACAATCAATTCAAAAAGATTATTTTGTAATACTATTTTATAAGTGGTTTTAAGTTCATCCTCCTTAAGAATACTATCCATAAATATATTCCAAAGCATATTTGATTAGTGAGCAGGATCAAAGTGCATGGAGCGAAAGAGTTTTGCTATGCTTATGAATTAAAAATTCCTCACGGGGACTCAAACTGATTCAGGAATTGAGAGCAGAAGATGAACAGAGACCACCCAATAGCTCCTGCCAGTCTCTTCAGTTACTTGTTTGCAGGTCTTTTAATTTGAGTGTAGTTGCTTCTTTAGGAAAGGCCACAGAAAAAACATGGAAGTCACTAGTGTCTTGATGGCTCATATTAAGCAGGGACTCTGCCCTACGGCCACCTGACAAGATGAGGGCTAAGGGCCCCAGACAAGTCATGAGAAAGGACATCATGCACCTGCAAGAAGACCTCAGCAGTTTGCACTGAAGCTCCCACAGTTTAGGGAGGAATGCAGCACCAGGTTTGGCTTAGAACCATAGAATCATTAAAGTTGGAAATAAAAATCTCTAAAGGTCATCAAGTACAACCACCAACCCACCACACCATGCCAACTATGTCCCTCAGTGTGGTTCTTGAACACCCCCAGGGATGGTGACACTATCTCCTCTCTGGAGCTTGTAACAATTATTCTGAACACAACAGGATTTTGGTGCTGTGATTTTCGTGATAAATGATCCTAAATCCACCTATGATCCTTGTGATAGAATTTCCACAAGGCATTGATGAATTTCAGAATCTGAAGCAATAGTAGTCTCTTAGCCAGGATTGTATTAACCTGGGAGAAAAAATGAAATGGATTTCCCATGTCCATAGCATGAAGCTCTTCCCACACTTACCTACAACACTTCCAGAAACACCTTGTCACAACACAAGACCCCTGCACCTACTGCAGAGGCAAAGGGCAAGCAGTGTAAACTACTCCAGCCACTGAGCTGGAAACATGGAGATCAAGAGAGCCTGAGCAACAGGAGTTTTACAGTGAAGGCACACACAGACCAGGATCTTAGTGAGCCAAGGAGTATAAATATATCTTGTTCAGTGTCAGAAAAAGAGGATAGCTGTATTTGAAGTCATGGTGCCATAGAAGCACAGGAAAAAAACAGAACAAATGCCCCTTCCCCTCTTGTATGAGATTGGTTATTCTTTACATCAAGGTGTTGGTCGACACAGTGCTGTTCTACTGTATTCATACAGCAGTGCAGTTGTTGGCAGTTCATTTCAGAAATATTCAGAACTAGATGAGCATCTCCTGAGGTCCTTTGCAGACCATTATCTTTGATTCTGTGCTGGAGAATATGCACTTTCTGATCCCATTCTTTTTTAACTGACACTCAGGAATTTACTTACCCACTTACTGTGCCTACTCAAGGCAACTGTGGGCTAGTGAGCTTGAGAACTCCTGAGAGCTCTCACATTTGTAAAGCCACATGCAGAGCTCTTCACTGGTGGAAAGTCACACGTTCACAGAGACACAAAGGAGTTAATGGTTTCTTTCCATTACATATAATGGGAGCACAGAGAGTTGAGATATAATAAAACTCTATTAACGGCATAGCAGAATGAAGGCTGGGAATTGTTTCAGTGTACTGCAGTGAGGACTGCAAGTTTTGCTATAGTGAAATCCAACAGAGTAAGTTCAGTCTATGCTTTGTGAGATGAGGAATGGAAAGCAAAGCAGGGGAGTCCTTACCCTGCTTACTTCTTCAGCTGATATATTTTTGAGTACTTCGATGTGTATTAGGTTATTCTCCTCTTGGCTGAATTTTTATCCAAGTCTTCTCTGTCCTGCAAGTTTTCTGTGTTAGCTTTTTCACTTCTTACCATTTTCATGGTTCTCTCTCTCTCTCTCTCTCTCCATGGTTCATGCTCCACAATCATCATGTGTTTGTGAGTGTTAGCGATTCTTGTCAATGACATGACCATTTCAGAATGTTATTGGAACACAGAGCACAGAGAATCATACATTTGACCCTCCCAAACTGCCTAATTGGGATCTCAAACCACTTTCTACTAATTAAAGAATAAAACTACCACAGATATCAGTGGGAGCAGAGCCAAAATCCATAGCTGAATAGCAAGAGCACAAACTGAACCTTTCACATATGATTCTGAAAATATGGAGATCTGTCATTTTAGCATTTCAGTCTTTGAGGTAACAATGACAGCAAGTATGAACAAAAAAAGATAATTATAAACAAGGTATTTACTATCCTATGCACATACTTTTCTCTTTCTTCACCTCCCAGACCTTTCATATTTCCCCTTCTTCTTCCAAATTTTCTTCACAACCTGTTCTGCTGTTAAAGCAGACTGAAAGAAGGTTGAAGGAGAAGCGAGAAGAGGCTTTATGCCCTCTGTTTCGTATTAATTTCAACTTATTATAAATAACATTTTTACAGGATGTTTGTGATACTTGCCATCTGGGAGGCATAAGTGGGGCAAACATGAGAAAAGGGGAAATATGCAAAGTTGTAAGATTTTTAAGATTTTGCTTCCAGATCAGGCCACTGGTCTGTTACAAATATTAAAATAAATTCTTTAGAATCTAATGAACTATCTAAAAGGGAAAAAGTAAATTAAACAAGCAATGGAATGGAAGTGTTCTTTCACAAAGCACCAACACAAACGGATGTAGTAGAAATTAAACTGACAAAAGATGAGAGGCTTTTCTTTGGGGCCCTAAGGGAGTTTAATTAACTGATTTTCCTGAAATGGATTGAAGCATCACTCTGATTTTACTGTCACATATTTGGCTAAAAATCAAGAGTTTCAAAAGACTTTAATGGGGAAAAAAAAGTAACATCTGATGATGAAGCAGGCAGACTCACATAAACCACAGGCTCCTTAATTTAAGAAATCCTGAGAACATTCTGAGAGTAGACAAGTGATGGACTGCAAAATAGAGTCTGAAGTAAGTACTGATGAAATGCACCAAAAAGAGATTATCAGAAAAACAGCAATTTCCTTTCCATGTTCTAAGAGCTACTATCAGTCTGAAAAATGAGCAATAAAGCTCAGAAAATAGGTTACTGGGTTTGCTCTGACCCGCCATGTCTGCTATAGGATTCAGGCCATCAGCTTATCAGCATTCTATGTAAGTGATTGAAATCATTACCGGCACATAGGTACTCTACTCATTTTCATTTATTGCTTTTCAGCCAAGGTCAAAAAAGAATTTCTGATGAAGGTGCAGCATTCCATATGATGTTATAATTCAGAAAGCAGGCTATAGGCATTCCTTCACTTATTGGATATTACTTTCTCACTGAAGTTCTTTTCAAAGTTGAATTTTGGTGTATTACCTTCGATAATATTCTACTTTTTATTACATGTCAGAGCCACCTTCTACACTCAAAAAAATCCTTCATCTTAATAAATTTACCATATATAACCTAAAAGCATGAAGTATTGTCAAATGTACTGTTTTCTAAAAAACGTCAGAAATGGAACTGTATGCATTTCTCCTGTTATAATAAGCTTTCTATGGGAATGAGATTTATAAATACTGTACTGTAATTTAGAGATCTGGTTAAGTACAAACTCTTTCCAAACCTAAATAAAATGTAAATTTATGCATTGAAGTTCTCTAAGAACATTAGGCTTGTGGTGATTAATTCAAAAACAAGGTATTTCGGAACTATGATGGAACTACTCTAGTTTTAAGGAATACATCTCAAAGAAGTATGGAAATTAATTTTTCTGTTATGAATCAGTTTCAACTAGATCTATAAACAAGAGATGATTCTCCTAATTATAATATTTAGGAATGGTCATCGGCTTGACTTTAGATGATCATTTTCATCCATTTCCATTCAACCTGTTTATGGGGCATTTCTGCTCTCTAGTAGTACATTCAAAGTACACGCTGCATTGGATGCACAAGACAACTACAAAAACAGAAAGCCCCCAACAGCAAAACTTCTGAAAGAATTAAGATTGCATCTGTTAGTGTAAGAGCCATATCAGGTAGTTCCCTGCTCCCTTGATTCTCTCTTACATTTCACTTTCCTGTACAGCTGTCACCACACCCTCCAACGTGCCAAACTCTAACTCTGTCATTTCCATAGCCATAATGTAACAGAGGTGGTAAAAGCAAGAGAGACAACAATAGGAACTAGATTTAATCTTATCTAATTAGGTGTGGGGTTTTTTCCTTAAGTCAGTGATAAGCATTGCTCACAAGAACTAATAAATATTCCTACTTCTAATAAATGTAACTCATTCTAATACACAGTTTTCAAATAGCTCTATTATTACCACCACAGCTGGTAGAATTTCAGCCCTCTATTTGTAATCAAGTGTTCATGCTGCTTAAAATTTCTAGTTCTCAGACCAATAGAACATAGGTATTATGTAAAAGAAGATCCCTGGAGACCTACAAAGTCAGAAAAACACTCAAGGGCAGAAGTAAATGTGCATTTCATACTATTTTCTGTATTCAGCAAAGTAATCACTTTAAGAGAAAAATAAAGAAGAAATACTTTCAGACAGAACCAATATATATTTAGTTTTTGTTTCAGAAAAGCAAAGTATGTTATAGAAATAATTACTCCTATTGGCCTCCTCCTTAAAAAGCGGGGAAAAAAAAGAGAGAAGATCCAACTCACTCTTACATCACAGGTCACTCCAAAGTAACAACTTCTAAGATTAAGAGGATGCACAATCTACTTACAAGAAACAAGCCGTTAACTCAGCAGGTGTAAATCAGTGAAGCAGCTCTGACATAGGTGGGTGTTATAATGCATGATTTCTTTCAGGCTGATTCTTTTACACACCTGTAATTTTGTTAAACTGTGAAACTGCACAAAAGCTGAGGAATAAGCTGTGAGTGGTTCTGCTCATAACTATTCTAGATTTTGAAAATTTTGAATTACTGTTCATCACTGAGTGATATGGTAGATATCACTGAATGGCTTGACTTCTCATCCTCACATTCTACTCAGGAGACAGGTTCCTGGTAACTTGCCCAGAGTTACACCATGCCTTTTCTCGGAGTAGAAACCAAAGACAACTTCTTGCCAATAATTCCCTTAAATAACGGTCAGTTCTTCATTTCCAAGACAATTAAACTGCAGTTTCAAAACCACTTTGCCTTGAGCATTCCTGGACACACTCCTCTGCACCTGGAGCTGGAAGGATGTTTGTTGTTAAAAAATACATTCTTTCCAGGCTTTAAATTTCAGGATGATGTGAATAGTGATAAAAGATATGATCATGTCTGTGAGCAACTGACAACTGCTAACCTTGCATCTGCAAGAGTCATACTTACAAACATGGATGTGAAACTGAAAAATGTGCTACACATTCTCATATGTGAAATACTCGATACTCCATTTGCCACTCTCTCAGGAATCCAGCCATGGTTAGGCAACAGTGCAAAGGAAAGAACAGCATAATCACAGATTGCTGCATGAAAATGGAATTACTTGACACTTCTTTCTAGTTTAACTAGTAATGATCTTTCTAGTCACAGGCAGAATTGCCAGGTCCATTTTTATGTTTGCCTTCTCTGCTTTACAGCATCAGTTCTTCTCAGAATATTGACAATCAAGCATCATCAGGATCTCACGATGTCACTGGTGTCCACATTTGTGAACATGACTCTGAACAGATGGACTGCCAAAGTAGCTGACAAAAACAATTAGAGAAGCAGGAGGCACAACGGCTAGGATTCGATAGTTCCTAAATAATGATTTCTGTACCTGCAAGTACAGAATACAGAATAGCTATGAGCTATTCCAGAAGTGCCTAAAGACAAAAAAGAGCAATGTGGAAGAGGCTGGGAGAAGACATGCAATACAGTAAAAATGCGTGCACCTTTCAACTCAGAGCATGAATATCAAAGCCATAGTTTCATCATAAACTTATGCCAAAAATCAACTAAATGTACATAGGAGTCATTCTCTTGATTTTAATGAACTTTGGTAAGGAACAGGCTGCCCAGAGAAGTTGCGGAGTCTCCTCCTTGGAGATCTGCAAGAGTTGCAGGGACCTGGGCCTGAGCCCCCCTGCTTTCGGTGTCTATGATGGGGCAGGATTTGGACAATACAAACTCAGAGGTCCCTGCCAACCTCAGCCATGCCATCATTCTGTGAACAATCCTTTAAAAAGTTCAACTCATCAACAGCTCTTCAGGTGTGGTGACAACCTGCAGATGCAAAATTCAAAAAGAAAAGAATCTTTTTCAGCTTTGTTTTCACATGGAAGAGTCCCAAATGTGGTTGATCTCAAGGACCACCATAATAAGGATTAATAACAAAATCTCAACTATTTTGTGCTGTTAATTAAAACTTATTTATTATCAAATTTTATGATGATATTTCTTTCCATAAATGTTTTAACTTTCCTAATCCTGACCTTAAAAAACAACGCTAAAACGGAGGTGTATGATAGAAAAACTAATACACCAACATACTGGCTCTTATGACTAGAGCTGCAGCAAAATTTTTGTCTCCTTACAATTTCACATAAAGTGGTATATGTTGTAAAGTGCAGTCCTTTCTAACAGTTGGTCAGATAACAGTAGCTTGAAATGGACACATTCAGCCTTATCTGATTACTTGAATGTCATATCTGAAATCAGACTGCTGCATTTAAACTGTAAACAGGCCTAAAACACAAGTTTCTTGATAATATTCATGTATGCACTAGCTCAGCAAGCCAATGGGGAAGGCTAATAGGAAGAAACTGTTCTGTCCAGAAGAGGTGTATGAGCAATTACAAATCTCACACCAGTAAGGTACCTTCAGAACTAAGATCTGTTGTTCAGACAAGCAAGTTAAATATAGCCAGCTATTTCCTAAACTATGCAAAAGATTTTATCAAAGCTTGTTAGGTTTTTTTCTTTATTTTTTTTTTAAATGCTGAGCTGAATCAAAGAAGCATTTCGCATATCGGGACGGTTCGCAGCTGAAGCATGCTGGCAAGTACAGTGCTGAAAATACATTCTCCATTTTTTAGAGGTACATTTTATGCTGACAGTGGGCAACAATAGCCAGACTTTTTCCAACACATTCTAAACGTCATATTTTCCTTTCTAAAAATGTTGAGTGTTACTGACATCTCTAAGCATTTGATTTGAAATTCAAAGACACGGTTTTTGTATGTAATTTTACACTCTCAGTAGAAATTTATCTTCCGCACCGACTAAGCTTCCAAGCAAATACAGTATTGACTCAGTGCCCAGGAAAGATGACGGATTAAGCCACAGCTAAATGCCTTAAGTTAACACAAATCTAATAGGGCCAAACCTGCATCCTACAACATGTGGAGCCACTCCCAAGTAAAACCAAGTAACAGGTAGCAAATCTTAGTCATTTATCTCCAGAAAAGCTACTACCAGTCTGCTGGCACAATGCAGTAGTACTGGGCTGCCTCTGTACAAGTTCTTCCGTTCAGTGTAACTGCTGTGTATCACATGTATAAATTCAATACTTTAAAGGAAGAAGGACCTGTCTGTTATGTTTCTTTTAACAGTGTATTAATTATGCAAGTCTCACTAACATTTCTGGTATACCAAACTAAGACACACACAGGAAAAGTTACCAAAGTTTCCAAGAACTGTAAGAAACATGATTTTATTTTCCAGAACAGAAAAGAAGAAACCTAGATAGTATGGAGACAGAAAAGCTTTGGAAGGAAGAGAAGAAGAAATGTCTAAAGCCCTTTCACAAAGTTAGAGAACAGATTATTGCACAGATGAGGAGAGAGAAACACGTTTTGTTTTCCAAGAATAGTCCCACAGCAGGAACAGCAGTTTATGAGTTCATCTCAGGAGGACAGTCACAGAGCCAGGTCTGAAAACCTTGCGGCAAGGCCAAATTATTCCCTTGCACACACACATCTATTTCCCCCTGAGAAGGCAAACAGCAACATATCAGCCTAAGATGTGATCCTTCTCTGTTCTCCAGTCTCATGGCAGTTATTATTGGGTCAACTATAACCAGAACACCCTTTGCTATTTTGTCAGTTTTCTACTTACATGCCAGACTAATAAAGGCTAATATGAATTAACCCCGATTTGGTGAAGCAAGCACAGAGAAATACAAATGCAGAGACACCCTTCACCAGCATAGTATAATATTACAAGTAGTAAGCATTGTACAAATGCACTGAACTAATCTTCATGCATTTCTATATTCCCAACTCAATAATAGTATGAACACACTCCTTCCTGTCCTTGTGCTTAAGCATTACCTCGAGAGCTGTATTTTACCACAGAGACACAGAATTACAGACATTTGCTGTTTTACACCTAGGCTAATGTGTTTGTAATTACCATGAAACACGGTTTCCTTATAGCTGAGGAATACAGCATTCCCCTTTCCCCTCTGTTTAAAGACTTTGTTCACAAGATTTATTAAGAACTCTGGCAAACCCTGATTGCAGCAGAGTTACTCTTCAACAGGGGAGGGAAAGGAAAGAACATAGCCACATGTCCTATTTTACCTATAGGATGGCAGGTTGCTTCACAGTGGCATTCTCCTCAGGCAACTCAGCATGTATAAAATGATTCTGACTACAACTAACAACTACAACAACTTGGCTCAGATTTGATGTGAAATGTGTCACTCGATAATACACAGGCACTATGGTCAAACATCCACAATCTGTCACAGCAAAGAGGAGAATACAGGACCTTATTTTGTTTATCATCCACAGCAATTTCAGCCTTATTTTGGATATGCTGCTGCCATGTATCCTAAAGGAAAGGATATGACTTCAAACCTGAAATACCAACTTATTTGGTTTTGACTGGGGAATATGATTTGAAGAAAACTGACAGCTTTGCAGTCCTCATAACTATTATGTTCAACACATTTTATTGGCAAATATTAAAATAATCTATAAAATCTCTCTTCTCATTCACACAGAAAAAGGAATCTCAAGTTTTGGTGCAACCTCAATTTTTGAAGTTTATGGACACAATTCACCATTCATTAACTTTAGTACACACTTACTATAAAATACTTCAGATGTTAAAAAGGACAACATTTCTGTTCATAGAATTATTGTATTTTTTTAAATTATAATTTACATTCATAAGGCTAGTTTTCTCTCTCCCTTTCTTGAATTGGAACCAACATTATTTTAGCTCTGAGAAGGGAACAAGAAGAGTGTACACAGTCTATGTAGAATTTAGACAATGAAAGTTTTTAGTGTAACCATGTAATCATCAACTCTTGAATCAAAAAAACAGACTGTTCATTTCTTAAATTATGAACTTCGCCACATGTATTATTCCTGAACTAAGTATAACACAAGCACTATCCTTACATTTCTTTTTCCCCACACAGAAATTTCTGTTTCCTCCACGTAAGGAGGAATTTCCTCATGTGGTTTTACCAGCATTATAACAGAAAAAAATTGGCAGAGCCGGGTTCTAAAACCACAAGAATTCTGAGATTCTGTTCAAGAGCTTTAGCAAACCTTTTTCTAAAATATACATGAGTCTGAATACCCTTTCATTCAGAGCATATACAAGATCCATTTTCACGATCTTAGGATTTTGATTTGAGAACATAACACAATAGCATACAATCAGCTCTTCTATGGCAAGTAACCCTAGTTTGTAGAAAAGGCTAAAAGGTCTCTGTACCTTGGGGATAATCTGTTGACCTATAAAATTCAACAGCTTCCAGCCTTTGTTTACTTGGTACAGCCCTATAACTCTCTCAGAGATAATCCACACATAGATAAGCAATAATCTAAGAGCAGGTTTACAAAATTCTACTAGAAGGCGGAGCACATATTCAATATGTAATGTCCTGATGGAAAGATCATCTCATTTTGACAATTTTAATGTTATAATTTTGCTGTTATGAAATGTCTCCAATTTTACTAAAGCAACATTTATTATATAAACTCATTTTGAAAGTGATTGCTCTGTAGTTGTAATAATCCTCTTGGCAGATTTAATGGTAATTTTCAACACTGTTTATTCCTTTTATTGTTAACTTGAGCAGAACATTTTAAAAGAAATGCTTTCAGCTTAGTATCTCTCAAATTTCAAGAGAATTTATTTATAGATAATACTTTAACAAAAACCTTAAAAAATGCATTTTGAGAGTGACATGGAAGGTATTAGACCATAATTCCCCCTTTAGCAATAAAGGGAACATAGCCTTCCATCTCTGCTTATTCTCACTCACATCTTAGTGACAGTCTCCAGTGTCTCTCCAAAGTGAAATAATGAGAAAGACGTATCTACTTGGAGTCTATCAAAAACACAAAAGCAAAGTTAATAAATAGATGTCCACCATTTTGCTAGATAAACTAGCATGTTATGACAAAACTAGTATGACAAAATTAAAGCTGTAGTGATAGTTAATTAAGGCCTTACATTTTTCTATAGTGTAAGAATCTTCCATGCTGTTATTAGGGAAACCTTTTAAGTGTAAAACACAGTTTTCCTTGCACTTCTGGTAGTTTTCCCTGCATCTTTTAGTAACAAAGCTGAAAGTCTCAATTCAAAATAAACAAATGCAGATGTTCCTTTGGCTGGCTGCTTTAATATAAATGCCTTCGAGAAGGAAACTTGAAAACAAATCCCTATTGAGTTGAGACCTGAATCTCTATGCAGTTCAATATAGATGGGGAAAAAGGTCAGATATTCACAGAACAACTATAATGGCCCAACAGAGTGACACCGTGGACAAGAATTAGCAGATGAAGATAGAAAATGATTAATGCAAAACTTCTGACAGAGAAACATATGTGAAATTACTCTTCAAAAGTGCATTAAAAAATAGAAGCCTCCCACAAGCCTCAAGAGACTATGGCTAGCATTTAGGACATTTTGAAATCTTGCCCCATGAATGCAATCAAATTGGAAAGAGAATATGATTTACCTTCCCTGTTTCTCTGATTTAATGAGCTAACATCTAACTCTAGACTCTGGATTTCTTTATGGCCTAGGAATGAAGAGTGCCAAAGTGCTCTCTTTCTCTGAAGACTACAGATACAGCCAGGCCCTGTATTGGGCACATCATACACCAGCAGACCTTTCTGTAAGTCCACTTACACTTGTGAGATGATATCTGGAGTGGCGCATCCACCTCTGCACACCTCAGTGTGAGAAAGACTAATATATTGGAACAAGTTCAGCTGATCAGGCAGCTGGAGCACATCACACATATGATAAGACAGAGAACTAAGGTTTCTCAGCCTTCATAGGAGGAAATAAAATGAAAGCCTTCTTCATGACTTCCAATTACCTGACTGGAAGATACAAAGAGTCAGACTTTTTTCTCAGAGGTACATTGGAATAAGACAACAGGCAACAGACAACTTGGATCATGGGAAATTCCAATAAGATCTAAGGGATATATGTATATTTTTCAGTGACAGTGGTTAAATACTGGAACATGTGTCCAGGGAAGTAGAGGGATATTCATCCTTGGAGAGGTTCAAGAACTGGCAGGAAACTGCACTCAATGACCTTATCAAATCAAAGATGGTTTGAGCAGGGGAATGGAACAGGTAACCTACAGAGATCACTTCCAAACTAGCTTATTTTTATTCAGTCCATGTACCTGTCTAAATACTAATAATGTGCACATGCACACAATTTATATCCTAAGTCTGAAGATGGATGGAGTATGAAGTAGTATTATTCTTCCAGAATAATAGCTGAGGATTTTTAACATGACTGCAAATAACGAGTCTCCAAAAATACAGAAAAGTGATGTTCAGCTGCTCCCTAGGATCCCCTTTTAAGTATCTTTTCCTTCCCTCCCTCAGAAGAGGTTACTGCAAATACTTGAAAATAATCATTTATTGTTCACGTAAATAATCAGTAGAGTGCTACAGGAAGACAAATCATTGATACCTGTTGACTTGCCTCTCATAAAAAAAATGAGGCAAGGGAAATAATAACCCAGACCTTCCCACCAGTGGAAAAGTCTTCAGTATCTGAAGATTTTGAGTTCTTCCTTTACTGTGCATTTAAGACTCCACACCTGGCTGGATGGTATTGTTTGACTATGCGACTTGGCCTATCAGTTACTGGTAGAACTTACCATCTTCAGTCTATTTGAACTGACATTCTGCTAGGCTATGGGGTAACCAAAAGACGAGTGATTTCTTTGTTTCAAGTTATTCATTCACATTGATTTTTATATGAGTTTAGTTTAAAGCATTTATGCACTGTTCTGTATACCATGCCATCCTTAAGAGAAATAAATTCAAAAATTAAGTCAACTGCTTTTATGCCCTGTGGAGACTTTCCCTAAATTACCAGAACAAAGTTTTTCTGCTGCTCAAGTCACTAATGCATTACTGCTGCAGCAGGAAAAGACCAAAAGCCTTTGCAAATCATGCTGAGAAATTTCTGCTATGACAGATTAGAGGACAAAAGGCACAGTAACATTAAGACATCAAACGAATGCCACTTCCAAACTAATCACTGCATGCTTAAAGAATGCCACTAGTCAGTGTGAAACAGAGACAGAGATTGGTATCATGAGGACCAGAAAGTTTGGGTGAAGTTGTCCACTGAATGCAACAGACAGCTCCCCAGCTGTCTTTGATGGGGCTATAAGCAGGACCTGCTGGTGAAAATCCACACATTATCTCATAAGCAAGTTAACAAAGAACACAGAGTATATGTAGAAGATTATGCTGCCATTCCTACACAGAATATCTACAAATTTCTAGCAGTGAGAATAATCCCCAGGGTGGAATCCAGTCTGCACACAAGCTATGTATCATCACGAAGAACTGTGCGTTTCCAAAACTATGCCTTCATCTATTTCTTATTTTTTGGAGAAAGACTTACCTTAGCTTGGTGCTGCCAGTTTCACATCAAATTCCAAGATTATGCAAGAAGCAAAATGCTATGGCTGAGTAGTTTATACTGAATTTAGAATTCAATGGTAGAATTTATGTTGCTGGTCTGACTATAGAAGCCTTCACATGCTGTAATTGCCCCAGAAAATGATAACTTCAAGTTGACTTCATCCCTTTCTGCCATCTAGTCCCCACACTGATCACCTGCATCTGCGCTACACTCAGCACAGCTGACACTCCTTAGTTACCAAACTTCCAAACTGAGCAATAAGAGCTCATAATCAGTTTAATTCAGTGGGTTTTGGTTTAATTCTAAACAAATAAAGTACATACAGTTATCAAACAAGAAGAATGGACAAAAGAACATAGGTTTTGTGGTGGGATGGCTGGGATTTCTCCACTTTGTTCCCTGTCATTTTTTCCCCTCACATGGGATTACTTTATTAATTAGCAGCACACCTGTAAATAAATTTCAGTTAAATAAATAGAACCAGCACAGACATGCACACTAAAGTCCTTACAGATGCTGGCATTTATTCAGTATTATAATCCCCTTTCAGAAAAATGAATGGGACACAAAGTCTCCCATAAGCCAGATTTTCCTTATAAATATGCAGCATATAATATTATCATTTAGCTTAACACCACATACTTTTTACTGACAATAGTATTGGAAATAGAAGACTGCTGTAAAATGTCAAAGAGTTTCTGAAGCCTCAGAATTATACAGGCAAGGAAGGGTTTACCAGCTTCTAGTCCAATTTCCAGCATTGTAATATCGTATTCTAGTAAAAAATAATCTCTTTCTTCAGTTTGCTGATTTAAATTAATGATAAAGAACTTAAATTCCAATTTATCAAGCAAACAAGATGACTGATATTGCTTTCTGGAAACAAGCCGCTTTCCTTTTCAATCTCCTGTCATTCCCCTATCATCAAAATGCTATCAGTGGATTTGTAACTAGACTGTTTCCCAGGGAGTGGTACTAGGCCTCGTCCTGCTCAACACCCTCATCAGTGACCTAAACGAAGATTTTATTAAAAAAAAAAAAAAAAAAAAAAAAAAAAAAAAAAAAAAAAAAAAAACAAAAAAAAAAAAAAAAAAAAAAAAAAAAAAAAAAAAAAAAAAAAAAAACACCACTCCCAGCAACCTAGCTACCAATACTATCAGGGAGGCTGCCAAGGCTCCCACTATTTATGGCATAGGTAATAGACTCAGCTGCTGAACCAGGTGTTTTCTATCAGTTCTTTCAGCATCTTTTTTGAGACAGTTGTGTTGCTCTGTAAATAGGGCCTTAATTAGAGGCTCTTTTATTAGGGCTGTTGGGATATTTTGAGTAAGGTCAGGTTGAAGGAGAAAGTGGGGGGAGGGGTGTGAAGAGACAGGGTTTTTTTTTTTGTTTGTTTTTATTTTATGTTTTGCTTTTCTATTTTGATATTTCCTCTAAGAAAGAAGGAGAGAAGGTTTTCAAAATGTGTGTTTATTCAGTAATGTAAAAGGAAGCACTGGGTGGTGCTGTAATCTCTTACAGCTAATAGAACTTTCCTGTCCTTGTTCTTTTCAGATGATCTTAGCTGTAGAATCAGACAGACAAGCAAGCAAGCAAAAAAGTCTATCTTACACAACTCAATACGTGACAGTAGTGCTCTTTCGTGAACCAAGGCAGTATACAAGTGTTTGTAAGCTGATTATGGCTAAATGTAGATTATTAAGTCAGTAAAAATTCAAAGATACATTCAATTTTTAAGCTTTGATTTTTGTGACTGGGTTTACTATTAAGTTTGTTTCACTTCAAACCATTCTTCTCAAACTTTTTCCTTACCCACAGTTTCATTTTGTAGGCAAATACTAGAATTTCTTCACTTTTTCATTTCAAAAAAAGAATAAAAAGTTACTGTTTCTTGATGTGACAATTGTCAAGAAACAATACTGTAGTGCTAGTATGTTAGTAAAACAAACTATTACCCATTTCATAAGATATATATATAGTATAGTAGAAATTGATAAATCATTTCAGCTTGCTGCTGCAAAACTGTGCTTCTCCTGATCCTATTCCACACCTGTATTGGAAGAGGCTGTCAAAGCTATACAGTGGAACACTATGTTCTGCAGCTTGGCTCTCTCACACAATACCAGCATGCAGCAAGAAGATTTTTCTCTCTACTTGCCCCTCAATTATGTTTCCTATCCCATCCCTTTAAATATCATCCACTCTTGTAGTTGATGAATTTTCATGGTATGTGATTTAAGTGTATTCTTCATTTTACTGTATCTCTGTAACATTGTACACTATCATGATAATTCCTGCAAGCACATGAATCCCCATTTCCTCTAGCAAAATAAGACCTACCTACTAAATAAAGAAACTCTTTGTTTCTGTATTAGTTCTATATTAGCCTTCTCTGAAAAGTCAAGATATCCTGACACCTATGCTACTCTGAATAAACAAAGGGTTTTCATCATGTTTCTCAAATCCTGTATTCTGAAATTCTATCATAAACATTTATAGGGCTCTTCTACTTACAAAAGTTTTCTGATTAATGGAATAGCATAAACCCATAAATAATATTGTTTTTGTTTTTTTCAGTGGTGAGCGGAGACAGGACAAGGGGAAACGGCTGGAAACTGCAGCATAGGAAGTTCCGCACAAATGTGCGCAAGAACTTCTTTACAGTGAGGTGACGGAGCACTGGAACAGGCTGCCCAGGGAGGTGGTGGAGTCTCCTTCTCTGGAGATGTTCAAGACCTGCCTGGATGCCTACCTGTGCGACCTGCTGTAGGGAACCTGCTTTGGCAGGGGGGTTGGACTCGATGATCTCTGGAGGTCCCTTCCAACCCCTACAATTCTGTGATTCTGTGATTCTGTTTTAATTTTCCTTCATATAGTCAGACTGCTTAGACAGAAAGTGCAATACTGGTGCATAATGCCATAATGCAATGGAAAGCAATGTAAACCACTGCAGTGATAGTGGAATAACCAAGTCCTAGATAGCAAGTGAGGATACGCTTAATGGAAAAGTTATGACTGCAGAAACAAAGAAATAAATCTGCTTACCCTTGAAAGGCCTCAGGTAAGCAGAGATCTCCAGTGAGATAGTCCTCTCTGTACTGCCAGCTCTTAGATGAGGTCTGGGAAGGGGTGGAGCCAGGATGCACCTGGTCTCTCCGTCACATTGCTCCCCTGAGCTGGCCCTGCCTTCCCAACAGGTGCTCAATCACTGGTTCAAGCCATGGCTCAGCATTTCTGCTACATGGTGTATGACCACAGCACTGAAAAGAGCAAAAAGAACAATTTCATATGTAGAAAAATGGTGCGTGTGTATGTAGATACACAGAACTAAGTACAAATATTTACTTTACAAGTTGCATAGATGCCCTTACCAAATACTTCCATTCCCTGCATAATCTCAAACAATCCTGGAGGTTATAGCAATAATGCTAAACAATATTTAGATTACCCCAATGCTATAATCATCATAACATTAAAAATAAAATCATATTTTTACATTTTTGAAACTCCTGTATGCAGTATTAAAGTCTACAGTTGTACTTAATCTTATTAATTATTTATTTAAGGTTTAAAAATGAAGACACATAAGTTTTTTAATTCTTAAAGACAAAAATCTTATTAAAAAAAAAAAAAAAAAAAAAAAACCAAAAATCCCAATATCTGCTATATCACTGTAAGCAGTAAGAAGCTTCCATATAGATAAAATGGCAAAACTTCTAATACATATTTACATCAGAAAATTAACTGTTTTTTTTATAACAGATGAAAAAGTCGCTTTGCTTGACTTCATTTGGCAAAAGGAAACCCACTGTGGTAAGTCACAGAACTCAAAGCAGATCTATGGAAAGGACAGAAGAACGTGCGCATGTTAAAGAACGAGAGGAATTGTTTTGCAAGCATTGTTTCTGCAGATTTTCTTGCACTGTGTACTACTTCAATAAAATGAAGATTCCACGGCCTACATTTAAATAAAGATGTGAAAATCACAGTGTGATACATAAAATACCCCTTAGTATATCGTTTAATTTTTTCAATGTTAAAATTGTGCATCGTGTGACATTTGAAGGTGCTATAGGCAGATTCCCCAAACGCATAACATGTGAACATTACTGCCTACAGTAGAATACATTTTTACTCAGAATGATGAGGAGTCAAAATACAACGTATGCCTGCAGCTGTACAGCTATGCTCATTTTAGCATTGCCCCAACATACATTTATAAATTATGCAGTTTGACTGCAACTGTGGGTTGAACAAACATCTCTGGACTGTATAAAGTGGACATAAAGGTTCATATACATTTCTCTCCTCTTGCTAGAGAAATGCAATTTAACCCTAATAAGATGGCTTTGTGTGAGCAGAGTGAAAGCATGCTGTGATAATGGAGTGACCTTCACTGAAGTCAATGAACATTAAGTAGTGAAAAAGCTTCTGGGGTTGGGTACACAACTTTTATCACAGGGTGATGACTCCATCCATTTGCCAAGGCCTGAATGCTTTGCTGGAAAAGGACTTCAACATAACTGTAAAGGTAACCTAGAAAGTATCTTACCAGATATGGCAATAATCAAGAATTAAGTTAAATGATTCTGATAATTCTTTTTGTTTTCTTTTGTATAAAGTTAGTAATAGTTTTATTGCAATCCTTTCAACTATTAAACATGCAGCAATGCAGTTTTAGGATTTCTCTCCATGCTCTGGTTCATGTCTTGCAATGTATTCTATGAAAAATGGAGAGTATTCAGGAGATTGGTTATAATTGAAGAAGTAAAAAATAAATCCCTTAGGAGTGTTATTTAATTACATTCTTCTACAAAATAGATTGAAACCTAGGGTATGGATTTTCCTTGTAAGAAATATTGGTGCTGCTCCAAAAGCAAATCTGAAATCACTGTGTCTGATCAAGAATGGTGATGCTTGAAAAGCACAGTGCCCCATAACACCCCACTGTGGCACTGGTTGTAACTGCTGATACAAGGGCTGTGAGTCTGGTTTTGTTGACAGCACTGCTGAGCCCTGCTGACAGCATCATGCAGATTTCTTCTATATCTAGCCCCTATTCTGTCATTCTGTCTGCATGTATACTTATCCACCTCCACCTGGGGGGGGAAAGGGGGGGAAGCCAGGCAGTGTATGAATCCATTTGTATTGGATTATAGAAGGGCTGGATATTAAATGCTTGCAATGGAGAAGCACTTTAGATTTCAAAATGGAACAATTCCTTCTCAGGAAGAGGGAAATCTGTGGAAGAACAGAAAAACTGAACACATAGTTGAGAACAGCAGATACCAGTGAGGGACACTATCATAAAACAAAGTATACAGCTGTCTGTTCATTCTTACTATCAGCTAGGAGTGTCTACTGTTAATCTGCAATGTCTGCTTTCTTCCAGCCTTTGGAATGGGATCTCCATTTCCGCAAACACAATGGTGTCACAGTCCCACTGTTTCTTGTCAAGGGACAAAAATGAAACCAGAGGGGAAGCATCTCAACAGATGAATAAATCAAGTTTTTTTTTCCCGCACTGAATAAAAACTCCAAAGCAGGCTAGTGCTGAAAATGGTTTTGTTTTGTTTTCATTGTGTTCAGGGATAATGATATCGTTCTTATTCTGCTCAAAAGAAAGATAATCCTCAAGCTCAAAGTCGAAACTTTTCTTTGTCCTAGCATTATCACTCATGATCTGGTAGTATTTTAATGAGACACATGACTTCTCCTTGTTAAATTTTGTGTTCACACTACTGTATTTTTTCACATATCAATAAGTTGATGTGGGTTTGGGTTCTCTTCTGCTTTCCCACAAGCGTTAGAGTTAAGCAGCTTTCTGAGATGAAGTTTGCCACAATGTATTCTCAGAACAAACCATGTACAACTCCAGTCTCCCCTATGGGGAGAAGAACCAGTTACTCAAAATGCTTGAGCCTTGCACAGCTGTAATTCCACAAGTATCATAAGAATCACTGTGCTTCCGTGAAATTACAACTCATCAATACAATCTCATTAACTTCTCTTTCCACTGAGGAATTTTTCCTATAACATATATTCCTCAACAGTTCTTGGCCAATGACAAGGAACAGAGCTTTTCCTTCTTCCTGAACTCAGACCACACAAAATTGTAGATCAAGTGAAAGAACAGCTATGAAACAGGCAGAATGACTGATTGCTTACAAACTTCACTTAGAATGATACTATCCATTCATAGGAATGAACTGCTTGGTGGTGGCGTGAACAACAAAAGCCTGAACTATTGTAAGTTAAAACAACAGCTATTCTTCTAACTGAAGCACCCAATGTGACTTGAAGCCTGAAGAGTATGTGAATGAGATATTTCAGAATATTGAGCCTCCAGACAAGCAAATAAGTCTCACGGAAAAGCACTGAAAGCTTTTTTGAGAGTTTATGGTGAGAAAATAACAATGCTATTCACAAAAAGGCTGGGAGGTCCTTTTGCTCTGACAGTTGCCATGCAAAGATTAAGCATGGAAACTTCTTAATGAGCACTGTAATTGTTTTCTGTTTAACAGAGTAATCAAAAGCAGATGTTTCCAAACCTCCACCTTGAATGAAGGGAGAGGAACGATGGGTGAGAAATGCAGTAGAACATGAACGCTGTGGCTTCAGAATCCAATTCTATTTACATTAAGAAAAAGAGAAGCCACAAAATGCAGCAAAAATATTTTGTAGGAGAGAATTAAGGCATACACTTAGCTTTATATGCTACATATTAGCAACAGATAGATGTTAAACAGATGTTTGTTGTAAAAATATCCATATTATATCCCCAGATATATATTTAAGAAATAATTGGCTCACATACATGATTTAAAGTAGAGGGATACATGTCGGAGGAAAAAGTTCCAAGATAGACTGGTTAAGAACAAGGACATAGATGTTTACATACTACAACAGTGTGGAGCAATAAAAGGTCTCTATCTTACCAGTAGAAATAAATAGTTTTCAATTTCAAAAGCCTGGCATTTCAAGCACTGTGGAAAAAAAAGAAAAGAAAGAAAAGAAAAGAAAAAAGATAGTAGATCAATGTAAGGTAAATAGCTTTGATTCTACATTAAGTAATCACTGAACTCTCAGTTATACTTAGATCTCAGGCTGGGACCAAACCCAGTGATAACAGTATCAAGAGCATTGACACAACGAAGAATGAAAAGTGTTCACTAGTAAATATAAAGCAGCGTCAACAGAATGTTCATGTGAATAGTCATTAATGAAAAACTAAGTTTTATATAATGTTTTGTTTATAGATCTTTTTTTCATTCAACTTAGTTCTGCATTGCTTGTCTTTGTTGGATATTCCCTAGATCTTACTAAGATTTGTATATGGGGAGAAGTCAGAGCATTTATGACAAAGAGGTAAAGGGCACTGACAAATATTGAGGGAATTCAGAAAATTCATGTGAATAGTAAGAACACTTCCTCCAGAACTGTTACTTAACATTTCAGTGTCTTATCCTACTAGACTCTAGAGTCCTGAATGATTTCTGTGTGGCAATCAGTGCAGTAAGAGCAATAAAATTCATGTAAGCTTCTTCCATTCCAAGTACAATTTTCATCAGGAAATGTTCGCATGCATTTTTTTTTTTTCTATCTCATAATTTATAGACAATGCAGAAAATGTTGGTTATATTACAGCCAGCTTTTAAAGCATCAGAAAATGGCACAAGAAAGATCCCAAAGTATGTTGTAATTGAAATATTACAGTTGCAGTACTCAGAGGCTGAGAAAAATCTTTGCAGAAGCCCCTAGAAGCCCAGAAAATTAGGAGGTATAATTTCTTTCGTCTTGCTTAGTCTTACCAGAAGGAGAAAGCATGTATCAAACATTGTCTTCTGTTCTGCCTACAAGAAACAGGAACAAAGAACTGAGCACCAGTCTGAGAAATGCAGCAAAATCATCTCGCAGTCATCTTTTGACCAGATGTTTGGGATGGCTTCAGTGATATCAGCAAGGAAAAACAAAACAAAACAAACAAACAAAAAAAAAAGAAGGAAAAAATTACAAGCATTTTGTTTGCGGAAGTGGGATATTAATATTGTAAGTATAGTGATCAGAAGCATAAATCATGTTGATTGATCATTAACAATGAAAGCTATATCAAGGTTATGTAGACTGATAAAGGAAGCAACCAAAACAAGATACCGAGTTACTTGTCACCCAGAAAAACCAACGGTGTACTCTTCATTTTCTGAAAGACAGAGTGGAAATAGACTAAAGGGATCATTTACAGGCTTTCCAGAACTAAAATACAATTTCCACACACATGGAAATTCACAATATGGTTCATTTAGGAAAAGAGATCAGTAAAGAGTTCTGGGGTTTTGGGGTTTTTTTGTTCATTTGTTTTCTGTTTTTCAGAAATACAATGATAGATAACTTTCTGAGCATAAAAAAATGAAAGTCTAGAGAATAGGAAATAGTTTATAATAGGAGTCACAAAAAGATAAGGGTAGAGAGCCAGGTTAAAAAAACAACTGAGGAATTCCATTGGAAAGATGTTCTTCAAAAAGCAAGTTATTTGTTATATATATCAGTACTGTCCATAGTGCATAATGCAAAGACAGTGTGTCGAGGTCTGCATTTTCTTTAAAGCAAAACTGCACTTTTAAAGAAAATCTCCTGATTGAGTGTAATTAGAATACTTGGGTTCACACAAACCTTGTGAAATAGACTCCATGGGTTTTAGCTGAAATGTTAACATGCACTCCAAAAGCACACCTAATGCAACCAAACCAGTGAATAACTTTTGTACCAGAGAAAAGAAAACACTGAATAGACATTTCCATGCACATTTTTATTTTTACTGTCTTCCTTTCCTTCTCTTGCAAAATATTTCTCAGCTTTCACTGAATTCTTTTTCGGGTTCTCTTGCATAAGCCATCAAATATGCATCTATGTATATCCTCCAGTTCAGTCACTTCTGCCAAATACCTTTCTAACCCCACTTGGAAATCCATACTGTGGTATGTACATCTAACATGTGAAACCTCTTACTTAAATGTTTAGAAAAGTATACTACTACCCAATTATTTCTTTTCAACAGTACGTTGTTATTGTTGTATCAGGCCACCCACCATCTTGAATGCATGATCTTTAATTATTTAAATATAACAAAATGCAAAGCACTTCTTAAACACTAAGCTTTTATGTCATCCACTACCTTGACCAGAAATAAAGATTCCTTCATAGAAACCAGAATTAACTAAATGCACTGATCCCTTCTTAGGGTTATCTGAGATTCATGGTGACTGTACCAATAGATTCAAATCCTCTGCTTCACAAAAGTCAGCAGGTGTTGCCCCATGAACTACTGTGTTGAATTTAACTATCATACAATCACAAGAAACGTTATCAAATATCAGAATAGCACAAACACTCCGCTATTGAGGCTATTTTATAATTTCACCCAGAAAAGAAGGTTGAAGTAGTTCCAACTAAACATTACTAGCGGCAGAGATTCGTTTATACTTGTGCTCTACCTATCTATCAGCTTTTCCTCAAACACACAGTGTCAGTGAAGCAGCATTACCAGGTCACATAAATCTCTGGGTTTTTTACTGTTTTCCTAAAGGCCTCAGATCTTAGTTAAACAATTACAAGAATTTCAGCATTCACATATTAATTTTTATAATCCAGATAGCCTCCAGCAATACTAATTATTTCTGAGACTTAAACAGGCAAAACAAAAAAACGATTCGCAAATCATTTCATAGCCATGATTCTAATCCATTTCAGAAATTTCATTCATGACTTTTGTGTTTGTAAAGACACGTGAACAATAAATGAATGATTTCCTCTATTTTCTGTCTATTCAGTTTATTCATTACACTGCACAAGAACTCTGCAATGATTTGATCTGAAGTTACTTGGCAAAACAAATGAAAATAGCAGTAACCTATAAAAATACATAATCAGAATGGCTATTATAGTTTTATATATATATATATATATATATGTATACACATGTGATTTCTATAGCAAGCTCTGGATCTTCATCTGAATAGAAGCTGAATGTGGAGGCTGTGCCAGGAGCAAGTGCAAGTGTAGTTGGAGACTTTACATCTTCTGTGGCAAAGATGCTTGTACATTTTTTAATCATTAAGGCAAAAAGAATTGGAATGTGAATAGTATCCATGGCCTATTTCACTCTGTTCCCTCTTTTCAGGAATGGATCATGACCTATGATGAGGACTTCTCATACAGCAAAATGCCACATGACAGTGAATCTTGGGAAAGCTCAGAATCTTGCAGACTGCAAAGGCTAAAGAATACAGACATAGAATCATAAAATCATAGAATCATTAAATGCCTCTAAGTTCATCTAGTCCAATCACCAACCCATCACACACCTAATAATCATGACCCTCAGGGCCACATCTACACATTTCTTGAACACCTCCAGAGATGGTGACTCCACCGCCTCTCTGGGCAGCCCGTGCCAATTATATATGAATATCCCAGCAAATACAAACATTCTTTATGAAATACATTGTTCTATTTTCTTCTGCAATTATTATTCTAAACACAGCTTCAGTTCATCGTTTTATTATCTATCCAAAGTCACTCTTTGTGAAAAAGAAAGATGTTAAGGAGATAATTATAGCTCTTAACAGAATACAAGTAATAATGTACATAACTGAACTTTCTTCTGAGCAGTAAAACTTGCCTTGAGTACCAGCAATTCTTGAGTGGCAAGTCCAGCATCAAACAACACATTCATATCCATTTGGAATAAATGTGCATAAGGAAAACCATGTGTCTTTGAATACAGACGTAAGAATCGGAATGCTGATTTAACTAAAATACAGGAAGGCAAATCTAATGAAGAGAAGTCTGAAGGTACTACAGTGTTTCAGAAAGTCAGCAGAATAGCTGAAGAGTGGATTTTCTGCCCAGCAGCCAGAGGAAGAAATGCCTGGGCCATCCTTTACAGCATATGATCAGCATAGCACACATTATTGTTTGGTTGTTGGGTTTAGTGTTTTTGTGTTTGATTGTTTGTTTTTTAATTACAAATATTTTGAATCCCTTCTTTTAGTAGTTCCAGTTTTCTACTGCTCCACTCTCAAAAATGATCTAAATTCCTTCAGGGAGGACATGTGTACTTTCAGGAGTCTGAAGAAATCCATGGTAGATGACAGTTTGACACACACTCAAAACCAGTAGTGGATGGGCAACATGGGAAAATGTCATTTTGGATCATTCAAGCACTGGAACAAGTTGCCTAGAGATGTGATTGATACCTTGTTCCTGGAGACTTTCAAAGAGAGGCTGGATCAAGCCCTGGGCAGACTAGCTGTGGTGTCCCTGTTCATTGCAGGGAAGTTGGACTAAATGATGATCTTTGAAAGTCCCTTTTAAGTCTAAGGATTCTATGATTCTATGATTCTAGAAAGAGATTCTAGATTCTAAAATTCTGGCAAAGAGTTGTTATCCCCTTTCTTGATAATCCCATGGTAAGGATGATAGAAGAAAAAGGTGGCCAAAGACTTGTGCTTAAAAAACTAAATTGCTAGCTTACAAGTCATACAGTTATTAAAGTTGGAAAAGACCACTAAGATAATCTAGTCCGACCATCCACCCATCACCACCATGCCCTCTAAAACATGTCCCTTGGCACCACATCTACCCTTTAATACTCTCCCTCAGCATTCCAGGTAATCCCTGGGACAGAAGACAGCTGGCAGCACTGACTGTCAACCATCCCAGCTTCATCTGCAGAGGAGTGCATGTTGATATCCTCAGAACTGAATAGGATAACCCACGTGACTAGGCTAGAGGAGCTGTTTTGTTTCCCTGCATTTGTCACAATTTCCTGGGTGATACTTGATAAGTCACTCACTCCACAGCTTTACCTCTGCTGAGGTGTTGCTTTCAGAAGGAACAATTATCCAAACCTCAGGATTTGGAAAATGGTTTTAAGTACTTTTGGGAATTGGGACTGGCATCAATACTTGAGAATCATAGAATCTTTAAGGTTGGAAAAGATCTCTAATATCTAGTCCAACCACCAACCCATTACACCATGCCCACTAACCATGTCCCCCAGTGCCACATCTACTCATTTCTTGAAAACCCCATGGATGGTGAAACTATCACGTCTCTGGGCAGCTTGTGCCTCACCACTCTTTCAGGGAATAAAGTTTTCCTAATATCCAAACTGAACCTCCCCTGGTGTAACTTGAGGCCATTCCCTCTCATCCTATCGGTGTTACCTGGGAGAAAAGGCTGACCCCCGGCTCACCACAGCCTCCTTTCATGGAGCCTTAGAGAGTGATAAGGGCTCCCCTGAGTCTCCTCTTATCCAGACTGAACAATCCAAGTTTCCTTAGCCACTCGCTATAAGACTTGTGCTGCAGACCCCTCACAGCTCTGTTGCCTTTCTGTAGACACACTGCAGGTCCTCAATGGCACAATATTTTGACACGATATTCTTGACCATCAGAAAGTGTTTAGCAAGTAGATTAGTGTGAACGCTGCTATCACAAAAAAACATCTCCTCCTGCTGAATGCTTTTATAGTACAAGGAAAGCATCGAGGGATACTATTAATATGGGGGGGAAAAATAAAAATAAGTTCTATCTCATCTGAAACCCAGCACCCTGCAAATGCAAGGATTATCCTAGGGAACACACGGGTTGGAAGGATTTAACCGAGGGCACACACCCGCAGCTCCGCGCCCGTCCCGGGGCCGCTCCCCGGCCTCCTCCTTCCCCCGGCTCCCCTCGTCCCGCCCGGGGGTCGCCGCCCGCCCCGTCCCGGGCCGTGTGGGCCGCGCCAAAGCGGAGGCGGGCCCGCCCCTCCACGCCAGGTTGATCGGCTCCGGCTCGCCGCCCGCCACCTTACCGCTAGCAGAGCCTTCGCCCGCCGCGTCTGCCGCCTCACCGGCCGCGGCCGGGCCATGGTGCCGGCGCCCGCGGGAACCCTGCTCGCCGCCTTCCTCGCCGCAGCGCTGGCCGCCGCGGGCAGGTGAGCGGGGACGGGTGACCGGTCGGCGCGGGGTGCGGGGACGGAAGGGGCTCGGCGAGGAGCTGGCGGCCCCGCGGGGGTCGGATCGGGGGGCTCCGGGCACGGTGAAGGCACGGTGACACCAAAGCTGTGTCTCTTCCTTCGGGAGAAGCGATAGTTTCAAGACACTCTTGAGGACAGAGACAATTACCCCAAGTGTAGAAAGGTGTGAGCTGTTCAAGTCTTTGCTTTGCTTGTGTAAGCAGGTACTTGACAAGGCTGACAGGGCAGGTGTTTGTTGTATTCCGCGGTGACAGGTACGCGCCAGAACTAGAGTGGCACTGGGGCAGCTGGGAGTCAGGGAAAGGGTCTGCACCACAGGGCGGTGGGCGTGGAACAGCCTGCCCAGGGCAGTGGGCACGGCCCCCAGTGCTGGAATTAATGCTCTCAGACACAGGGTTTGATTTTGGGTGGTGCCGTGTGGAGCCACGGGTTGGACTCAGTGGTCCTTGTGGGTCCCTTCCAACTCGGGATTTGCTATGGTTCTGTGGTTCAGTGAGAAGGGATATACAAAACTCTACTCCTGATGAAGCTGTTCCAAACTTTCACCTTGCAGTGTAGATAAACCAAATAAAAACCCACAAATACAACAGCGAATGAGCAGCCAGTAAGAGGAGGATTGATAGCAACTACAGCAGCAGTTTTCAGGATGCTGTGTGGCTTCTTTGCTTAGCATCGAGGTTTATAATCAAGTGGAAATGTGCTGTTCTAGCATCTTTGAGGCCAGTAAGTTGTCCACTCTTCAGGAATTCCAAACCTGCTTCTGTAGAAAGTATGTTTGCTCCTTACGGTGAAAACTCTCAAATGTTCACGTTGATTATTTCTTGAGATGTTGTGTATTTGCATTTCAAACATACTGGAACATGTAAAAAAAAATGCTGTGTCTTCTATTGTAAGAAAACATAAGCTTTTCGCACTAAGTTGGAAAATCCTACAGGAAACCCTGCGTAAGTTTGCTCCACAGCCTGTTTTGGCCACGGTGGTGCTGTGTGATCACAGAATCACAAAACTGAAAGAGTTGGAAGGGACTTCTGGAGATCATCAAGTCCAGCTCCCTGCTAAAGCTTGTTCCTTACTGTCTATCACAAAGGAAAAAGCATCAGATCTTGCGTATATCCAGAACAGGAAACTTTGCAACCTCTCTGTGCAGATACCTCCATCTTCTGTTAAGACTGTCGTTCCCCTTTTTGTACTGGAAGGAAGGGGAAAGAGAGAGCATTTGAAACATCTTGATAGAAGTCTTGGACGACAGAAAATTCTAATATAAGTGAACAAAGAAATTATATTCACTCTAAATAGCTAGGAAGAAGGAACAGGAAATAGTAGAAATCAGAATTGGTTTGGAAAAAAATGAATTAATTATGCTTATTTCTGTTTCTTAGAAGAGTGCCTTTCACATCTGGGGTATTCACTTTCCTGCTTTGAGCACTTCCTTTAAGGAATGTGGTGATCACATGAAGACTTACAGGAACTTCTGTGAGCCTAAGCTGAGCGTTTGTTTTTTTTTTTTATACTTTGGGAGGGACTCCCAGAAATGTCATGTGGAGTGCCTGAAACTGCCCAAAGGGATTTCAAAGGTAGCCATTAAAAGATAATAGGGTGCATTTTAGTTTTACTTAAAAAAAAGAAACTGTAGGCAAACTTTTTATTCTAGAAGGAAGTCACCCTTCAAAAAAAAAATAATAAAAACAAACAAAACAAGCAAACAAAATGTTCTGTCATCTGGCAGAATGTATGATGTGAACTCATAAGAGAGTTTTTAAGAATTTTTTTACAAATTCCTAACTTGTAGGAGAACATCTTTTGGTCCTGAATAAACTTACTGGTCAAAATGTTAGGTTTGATGCTAATTGTTCGCTAGCAGCAATATTCAGAATCTTTCAGAAGCAAAATTAAAGAAATGGGTAATATCCTGTCTTTAAAGTTAACTGGAAACTGCTAATAATATAACAGACTTTTTTTCCCATCAACAGTGGGCAACTATTGTGTGTGCGAGAGCTGGAAAAAAGTATCCTGTAGATATCTTATGGAAATAGTACACTAAATCTATTCAGCAGATGTCTTGGAGAGAAAAGAAAAAAAAAAGTAAAAGCTCATAAATGTTCCTCTCCACAGAAAATGTTAGTAAAAGACAAGATTAATAATGGCTGAAAACAAACAACTCTATTTTAGCTCAAACCACAACTGACTGTTATATCAGTGTTTTAAAGACTTGCTCTCTTTTCATCTGCAGCTGTTGCTGCCATATAATTTTGTTCAGATGGAATAGATCCCTCATTAATGCTGGTCAGGAAAACATGACAAGAAACTTTTTCCATTTTTGAGATTTTTACTTCCATTTACTTTAATTGTTACTATTATAATAGCTGCTAATGAGAATTAGAGTCCAACACAGCAATTAGCCCAGTTACTATCATAGAATAATAGAATGTTTTGGATTGGAAGGGACCTTTAAAATCACCTAATTCCAACTCCCTGCTATAGGCAGGAACACCTCCCACTAGACCAGGTTGCTCAAAGCCCCATCCAGCGTGGCCTTAAATTCTTCCAGGGAGAGGGCATTCACAACCTCTCTGGGCAACCTGTTCCAGTGTCACACCACAATATTGAGGATATTAGTCCCAGTGTATCAACTAATCCAGATCAACTGACGTTAGAGTCACAGAATCATGGAATGGCTGGTGTTAGAAGGGACCACCAAAGGTTATCTGGTACAACTCCCTGCAGTGAAGAAGGAGCTAGCTCTCTCTAGAGCTGGATCAGGGTGCTCAGAGCCCCATCCAGCCTGACCTTGAATGTCTCCAGGGACCAGACATCCACCACCTCTCTGGGAAGTCTGTTTCTTCACAACCCTATTTGCTAGTGAAGACTGAAGCAAAAAAGTTACTGAGTACCTCAGCCTTTTCCTTGTCTGCTGTTACTAGATCAGAGTTGCTGTTAGCATCCTGATCTGTGGAGCAAATAAACTTTCTGAACCATAGAATCATAGGTTGGAAAAAACCTCCAAGATCATGAAGTCCAACCCAACTCAGCCTCACTAACCATGTCCCTCAGTGCCGCATCTACATGTTTCTTGAACACCTCCAGGCACACAATGCTCAGTGCTTTGAAGGAAGCTGTCAGATCCTGTCTAAGCTTTTGGAATGTTCGACTGAGGCCAAGTTCTTCTTATCTCCTCTGAAGTTTTCATTCTTTGTAGCTTTTATCACCATGCACACCATATGTAACTCACATTTCTTGGACATGAATGTAAAGAAGTATACATAATATAACCTGATAAAGCAGCAGTTAAACTTTTCTATCGCTACTGGAATGTCATCTGATATACCTAAGATTCCCATCTCTCTTCTTAGAGCTGTGCTAGTGGCTCACAGTGATATTCTGCTAGACAAAATGGCCAGCTCCTTTTCTGTCACCTCAACTAGTGAGGCCCTAACTGTAAAAGTTCTTATAATCCATCTTAAATGTACTTTACTAGATGCCATCTTACTAGTGTCAGCAAAGTCACAGTCCCATAATACCAGTTTGCTGCAGTTTTGGCCTTGTATGGCCAAACTGTCCCAGTGCTGTACGGTACTGAGTCTGAGGACAGAATACTTCAGCAGAGATGTGGAGACTGATTTTGCCAGATGATCTGCACAATTTGTCTTCACTCACATATTTAAACTGCAAGTTATTCAAGGCCAGGCATTGTTCTTACATCAAGTGGACAGTGCCAAGTACAGCTATCTCATTTAGACCTCTCAGTGCTCTTTATGAAATCATACAGAAATATCGTTTAGGAAGGGATTGGACATCTCTGGTTTGTATTACTTCTCCCAACGATGTCTGGAAAAGTCAAAGTGATGTTCTCGCTACCAGGATCTATTTCTTTCATTTGTACAAAATGCTGAACTCCTGACAGCAGTAGCTGAACTGATGAGTGATGTTTTTTTATGGATGGACTAACCTGGCAAAACTGTTTTTGCTCACAGATTTTTGAGATCTGGGTGATTCAATTTACCTTTCCCACTGCCAAAGGCTGGCTTTAACTTGGTGCTTCTTGTGGAAGTTGGAGCAAGTCAAAGGCCTTGTCCAGAGCAGTATCTAATAAAATTCAGCTGCATTTTTTTTATTTGCAGTATTATGGAAGATTTCCCAGTTTTAACAGAAGTTCATACTGAAGTTCTGTGGATATTATATACTTTGTAAAGGCGTTTTTATTTATCTGCTTCTGAACTGAATTATTAAATAAAAAGTTCCTGAGTGAGTCTGTCTTCCTGTGGAAATGAGCATCTTCTGGAAAGTAATAAGATTCAATTTCCTCCATGCTTCAGGCAGTTTAACTTTCCAGAGGAGTAAAAGCACTATCCACTTGAATTCAGAGGTGGCTTGGGAATGAAAGCAGAACACTTTTACTATTACAGATAAAGTTCAGGGGAGCTTTCTAGCCTGTAAGCAGAACATGATAGTTAACTTGCATACTCACAAGTGATGTAAGCCAGCAGCGTTTGGACGAATAAAAAGAAAAAGGATTCTTTTACTGTCAGTATATCTAAAGGCAGAGTGCTGATTTCTAACAGATACCTGTACAGGAGTTGTAGCTTTTACATACACCTTTTCTCCTGCCTCAAAATGGGTTATAGGTAGTCATGTAACCATGGGGCTGATCGTGAAGGCTGTGTGGTTTGAAGTGTGTGTATATATTCACTGTTTTTAATAGTTTGTATTAATGATGTTTGCAGTAACTCTCCCAGTAAGAGTGCAACTCTTACAGATAAGTGCAGTAGGATATGTGTGAAGTTCTACTGTTAGGTGTTATCACCAGCAATGCCATCACTGTGCATTAGATTAAAAAAAAAAAAAGCAAAAATTTCTGGATTGTTGATTTTTTGTTTACTGTGCGACATGGTGTTGCTATATGTTGCCCTCTCAGCACCCCCAAATCACCTGATATAAAACCCTCACAGGGAAGGTATTTACTGTGTCAGAAACAGCACTTTGGACTCTGCAGAAAGTACATTTTGAGTTACTGCCTGGAAAAAGCAACAGAGATAGAGGATTTGGGTTAAAGAAGAGAATTTTATAAGGGGGACATGCATGTGGTATATACAAGTTAAGCATCAGCAACTGGGGAGATAAGAAAACTGGGATCATCACACACCTTGCAGCATAGATTACACCTTAGGCTGCTGCATATTTCCATCAGACTTATAATTTTGACAGCTAACATTGCAGCACTTGATCTGAAGAGCAATTTTGGGCCACACTGAAGTACTGAATGACTAAAATGGCTGTATGGGCAGGGAGTTGTGTGCACCCAGAGCACACAGTACTCTCTGCGTTTCTGTAATCAAGGAGCACATATGCATTGGCTGTGAGCCTGCAGGGCACTGAATTTACGGGGCTGACTGGATGTTTGGGAAGGTGCTTTGCTGTAGAATCAGTAGTTTGTCATCTGGAGCAAAACAGCATCATTGATCTTCTGATGCAAGCTGGAATAGCCCCGCTGACTTCACTGAGATTAAAAAAGACTCATTCTAGCAGGGGACCTGGGCCTACTTTTTTGCCTTTGCCATGTTTCTCATTAGAAGAGATTTATGTTGTGCAGCTGATTTATTGCAGGTGAGATGCTCCCTTTGCCCCTTTCTCCAACTGAGTGCAATTTCACAGTCTTGTCAAGAAACGCAATTAAATGCTCCAAGGTTTGGTGAGATGAAAATGCCTGACAATGGATAAAACACTAGGGAAACGCACAAAGGACTGTAGGGCAGAATGGACTAAAGTGTATTTGCCTGCTGGAGCTCATCTTTATCCTTCCTCATGCAGCTCAAGAGCTCGTGGACAGCTGGTGACTGTGAGCCAGCCAGGAGTGTGTCGCTATGGTTCTAGGCTGGATTGCTGTTATGGCTGGAAAAAGAACAGCAAGGGCCACTGTGAAGGTAATATGAGCACTTTATGCTTGTTTCTTCTCCATGGCTGTGTACTTAGTATTAATAAAGGGGTTTCATGTAGGGCTTCCAGAAGTCAGAGAAGGAAAGCTTGTGTGGGATTGAATATATTGATTATTTGGGAGAGTGAAAAAAATGTGTGAGATTTTATCTCCTTAAAAAAGCAGAGCTTTAGGTAAATGGCACCAGGCAGTAAAATATAGATTCAAAAATTCTCAAGTCCAGAAGGGAACATCTGTTGTAACCTCCTGCATACTCAGACTGAAAGATTGGAAACATTCAATGCCTCTGCTATTACAGCTGTCAAATAAATGCTAAACATGCAACATCTTCTGGTGCTACATATGGATGCGTGAAATCAATTGATTCCCTTTTTTCTTCAGAAGTACACAGCCTCTGAGAACCAGGAAGCTTAACTTTCTGGAAATATAAATGTAACCTAAGCAGTAGGTGCACCTGATTTGATCTTGGGTAGGCAACCAGTGTTCTGATCTGTGGATTGTTGGCTTAATGGAGAGGCAATGAGTAGACTTTTCTAACCTGTTACAAGTCCCAAGAGGAAGTTAATGTGGACTCTCCTAGCTCTACTTAAGCAAAACACAAAAAAATCTTAAAATACGTGTTGGAGGAATCTCAGATGTTGCATCTTTGCACCAGTTTGACGTTATATATCTAGTGATTTTGAACATAGGCTTAGAATTAGTCACTGCTAAAAATCAACATCCTGATGTTTTAAAGGGAAAGGTGTCCCAAAGTCTCTTCTCTGTATAGCATGTCAGTTGATAAAAAAAGTGACAGATGCACTTATTAATATTACCGTATTGTTTAATAGCAGCTTAGGCTTGGTGCAAATGAATGAATGGAGGGACAACTCGCAAATGTAACTTTGAGGAGCCAGTGGAGTAAGCTGTTCTGTTTTAAAGCAATAAGTTACTTTCGTACTAGAATCCAGATTTCATAAGTTTTTAAGGTGATTCTTTGTCAGATTTCTTTGAAAAGCTGTAGTGTGCTCCTGCACTGTAAATCAAAACATAATGTTGTTCTCTGATTCAGAGCCAAATATTCAACTGATCCACATTTGTTTTCCAGGGACGATGTCAAAATATGTCTATCCTTCAGACATAGTGCTTCAGTACTTGTGAATGAACCTTTAAATGTAGGGAAGGTGCTTGAATTAAGCAAGATGAATTTTGTGAGTTTGAATTATGAATTGTGAATTTTATCTATACAGCAACTTACATTGTGATTTTACTGTTTCCTATATTTCAGCTAGCAGAGTAATTATAGAAAGTGGCTGGATGCACAACCTGGTGCATACTTGTTTGCTGATTTTTGCTAGAGCTAGTGCTGATTTAAATACATTGGATTGCTTTTCCTAAAGAACACTCATTTTGATCATTACACTGACTTTAGAAAGTCTAGCCTTAAGCCTTACAAAAACCAGCATTGAATTTCTGGCTGATTATGAGGCTGAGAAAATTTTTGCTCTTTAACACATCCAGAGTAAGTCCAGCCCTCTCATACAAACTTGATGAAATTGTGAATATTGGTATGTGTGGTAAGGACAGATGTTTGATCATTTGACAGATGTGCTCTGGATATTCCTCTGTGGGATAGACATGTTCTCAGATGTAAGTGAGGAGATCCCAGAGCCACTCTAGCATCAATTGACTGATTTTCTGGCTGCAGGAGACTGCTCCTGCCTCTTGCCTGCTCCAGCAGCCAAATGTAGCAAATGGAGCTCCTGGCTAGCTGCTTCCCACAGGTGACTTCCCAGAATAGGAAATGGGAAAAGAGCAGAGTATGTACAAAGTATGAAAATGTGCGTCAGAAGTATGGCAGAAAGGAGCATTGGAGAGGGTGCTAAAAGGAGCCCCTTCTTTTCCAGGTATTTACGAACTGAGAAAATTCACTCATGCAAGCTGTGCCAGCATCCCTGTTCTCCAACTGAAATAAAGCATTGATTGGAAGCTATGATGTCCAAACTAGAGGGAGAGGTCTGGAGGATGCTGAATTTCCATAATAAATGTCTGGACAATTAAGCAGAGGAGGAGTTCTCAATTAGAATATTTCTAATTTTTTCTTTTTCTCTCCTTTCTCTGCCTGATCCCCTCAGCTATCTGTGGACATGGCTGCAAGTATGGTGAATGCATGGGACCAAACAAATGCAAATGTTTCCCTGGATTTACAGGAAAAACCTGTAATCAAGGTTTGTGCACATGGGGATTTTACTCCGGAAAACAGACTGATAATTTTCTGTCCTTTTTTTTTTTTTTTTTAATATGGATTGCCACTTTCCAAACTTTTAAAATGAGACCTTTCCTTATTTATATAGCAGAGTTTAGACTAGTTTGAGGCTCTTACCTCAAGAGGGGTGCTGGAGATGCAAGCTCTAAGCCTCCTTCAGCAAACAGGAGTTTGAACCCATATCGTTTATTTCCTTCAGGCTGGTAGCAAGGGCAAACTGTCTCAGAGGATTAAGGAATCGAGAGATGATACAGAAAACAAGAAGAACTGAAAGTCAAATCCAGAAGCCATGCTATTTTCTTAACTAACTTCCTCAGAAAAAAACATGCAATTACATGCTAGATGTGTTATTTCTCAGCCAAATTTCAGATGCCATATTGGTGATAACTCTGCTTCTTTGTTGTTACTGTTGGAATATTTGAAACCCGTGAATGTGATCAGATGAAAGGAGTGAGTCATTGTGTATGGAGAAGCCATTCTACTGCACTGCTGATGAGTGAAGCATGGCATAAGGACCAGAAACAGATGGGGTCTATGCATGCTGCCTTCCTAAGCACCTGCAGGTGCTTAAAATCTAACCTAAATTACCCTCTTTTAATTTTAAGGTATACCCCTTGTCCTGTCACTATCAGAACATGTAAAAAGTCAGCCCCCTTCCTGTTTATAAGCTCTCCTCAAGTACTGGAAGGCCACAGTGAGGTCTCCCCAGAGCCTTCTCTTCTCCAGGCTGAACAAGCCCATCTCACTCAACCTTTCTTCATAGGAGAGGTGCTCCAGCCTTCTGAGCATCTTCATGGCCCTCTTCTGGGCTTATTCCAAAAGCTTTTCATCTTTTCTGTTTTGGGGGCCCCAGATGTAGACAGAGTTCTGCAGATGGGTTCTCACAATGGCAGAGCAGAGGGGTACGATCCCCTCCTGCTCCCTGCTGCCACCTCTCTTTTGTTGCAGTCCAGGACAGTGTTGGCCTTCCAGGCTGCAAGAGCGCACTGCTGGCTCATGTCCTGCTTTTCACCTATCAGTACCCCCAAGTCCTTCTCTGCAAGGCTACTCTCACTGAGTTCTTGTCCCAGTCTGTATTTCTGTGGGGATTGCCACAACCCAGCTACAACACCTTGCACTTGGTCATCTTAAACTTCATTAGATTACTGTGTGCATACTTCTCAGGCATGTCCAGGTCCCTCTGGATGGCTTCCCCTACCTTCTATTGCATCAACTGCACTTGCAGTACTACTTCACTTGCAGTAGGTTCAGAGTCTGAAACTTTATGGAAGTAATGTATACACCCACATGTGCAAATTGCCTGTTATTTCCCTGGACTGTCCTATCTTCATGGCCAGGAAATTTTTAGGGAAGTGGAGGCTAGAAATGCCTCAGAGCTGTTTCACTTGTTGCAAACCTCAGAGATGTTTGTGTCCCAGTAGCCAGGAATACTCAGAGACACTCAATGTACAGGCAAATGTAGCCTTGATCTGTCCTTACAGTGCAGTGTCCCACTGAGCAAGTTCATTATGAACTAACTTAAATAAGAGATAGGGGCCTCTATTAGTCTGCCTCTGAGTCTGAGCTAAAATTACCTTATCTCAGTTTCTCTTTTAGAGCTGTGCACACTACCTCTGCTTTACTGTGCACTGTACAACACAGGTGCAGCTAAGCACTTTTGAAAATGTATGGTTGAAGTGGAATAACTTCTATTCCCTTCTGGTTTTTTTGTTATGAGGTCTTGGTTTGTTAGTGGAACTAAAGTAGCATCAGAAGTCCAATGTGATTTCCAAGCTGATAGGTTGTGGTTTTTCAAACAGACCCTATGTTTAAAAAACAGTACACTGCTCTTTTTCTTCCCTGATCTAAGCTGTAACAAATAGTTCTGTGCATATATAGGTATCACAAAGTTTATGAGTGGTCTGGAGTTCATTTTCTCTGATCTGTATGGTGCATAGATGTGAGAACAGCTGCTTCTCCTATTAGATCTGGAGCTGCACAGTCTCAGTGCTTGGAGAGTAACATCTCTATTGAAGTTACACGGTTGGTCATTTGTGCTGTTAAGTGCCTGCTGAATGAGCTGTATATGCTGATGTGTTCTGCTATAAGTTCTGTCTGGTTGCAAACCATGTGTCAAAATATTAGAGACAAAGGTGTCAGTTCACAGAAATCACAAGCACAGATGTTGTTCCTTTGTTCTAGGACCGGTAGCACTGACAGCACGTATCTTTTAAATTGCAGAATCTTTTAAATTGCAGATTGTGAGAAGCTGTCGGGATGCTTTTATTCTCTGGATTTTGAGAAACTGAGATTTCTTGTACTTTTATTCTTAACATCATGTGATTCTTTTTATGTACTGAGTTTCATCTTGACTATACATCCCTGCCCCGAAAACCTTGGTGCCGACACATGCACTCAGGGGAAAAAAAAGGAAATCTTTGTTTCTTTGTTTCACTTTATCTGAAGCTGATTTGCAGTTCTTAGTCTAATGTTTTAGCTCTTCTAGTACAGAGGTCATTTGGAGAGCTAAAATCTCCAGCTAGAATCAGAGAAGCCTGGCGGAATAACTCCCAGAAAACATAGCAACTGCCTTTCTCCTGACCCTTTCACCTCTTTCTAATGGGCTGCCAGATGTGACCAGAGTTGCATTAGTTTTTCAGGTGTAGAAGTTTATGCGCAGAAGTCTATATGTGATAGTTTTCCAAGCATTCTTCCAGACAGATGGTTTGCTACATTCTCATTTTGCAAGGGGCTGGCTCATTCTCAATCTAGGCTCTTTTGCTGTGGGGAATTAAAAGCATTAAGCAATATTATAAGCCTATACACATTAATATATACTTATACATACTCAACACTCACTTCATTTCAATGACTTCTGCAGATCTGAATGAATGTGGACTGAAACCACGTCCCTGTGAACACAGATGCATGAATACACATGGCAGCTACAAGTGCTATTGTCTGAACGGGTACATGCTCATGCCAGATGGCACATGTGCAAGTAAGTAACAGAGCTGACAGGATAGGCACACCAAGATCACCTAATCACATTGGACTCCAGCAAAATTTCATTTTGTGATAAAAGGATTTTGCTCATTTAGGATGGGATTTTTGCCTCAGCAATTTTGATAATGTAAGCAGCTGACAGAGGCTTTCAGTTTGACCAAGTAAATTAGGTCATAACTGTATTTCTGGGATCCAGAGGAATTTTTGTCCTTTTAGAAGTGAAAATATTTGATAGTGCTAGCTCAAATGAAAGTCATTACATAAGCTTGGTTCACAGCCTTGCTGTTTCATCTATTGAATGAATGAATGAAGCAATCCAAACAGTGCATTAATACTCAGTATAGTTTACTGTGCTGAACTTCATGCCGTTACTCTTTGTTTTAAATTTCTGCATGCCCTGAATAATTTATTTTCTATGAGTGCTGATATGCTTCCCACAGTTGCTGCTGGCTTTTTGCTAACATTTGTCTGCTGTGCTAAGTCTTATCTGAACTGAATTTCTGCCTATTGTCTTTGTGGCTGAACAAGTATTCTGCATTGTCAGCTAGCCTAATTTTCAGACTTCTTATTTTTCAGTGATACTGTTTTGTTTCTGAACAATACTTTCTTTTTCCACCTTAGCAAAACCACTCCATGCAGGTAGTTTTGCTTTGAATTTCACAAAACTCAAGGTAGCACAGGGGCCTTTTTAGAGTCTGTTGGACTGAAGCAGATACATCAGTGAGACAAGAAAGCAAGTTGATCTCAGCAATTGAATAACCTGTTTGAGAGATCTGTCCTCAACCAATGAACCTGGCTGCATCAGGTGTTGCACAGTCATTCCTGTGGATAAGAGAGACAACCCTAAACTCTGAAAAGATTTAATCTCCAAACTTTGTAGACAGCTATTCACCAGACAGAGTGTCCATCTGGTGAGTTTGCTGTCAATCTTGAGATAATTAGAAAAATATGCAGCCTTGGTGAAAGCAGGACTGCAGGGTCCTGCAGGTCTGGGGCAGACAGAAAAGTAGGATCTCCTGGTTTCTGTCTTTGTTATGGCAGGAAGACTGAAACTGCAGCAGAATGTGTCTGGGGCCAGAGCTTTTGGAGGCTTCCCCTTCCCTGCAGTGATTGGTGCATCTTACCAGCAGATAGCTGCTGTGGATTTTTTGAGATCTCTAAGAAATGGATATATATTTCTTCTGTTTCTTCCAAGATAATCTATGTATTTGCTGACATCATATAGTGAGCTGTTTTCAGCAAGGCCACTGTATTACGGACAGCTGAACTTCAGAAGCTAGAAGTACTGTCAAAAGCAACCTATCCTTTGAGCCCACTTCCCTTTGAACCCAGAGGGTACTTGATCCTATTTTGTGCCATCCATTCCTCAGTTTCACTACTCTGAGCATGAATGCTCTGTACAGCTGCTTGACTGAACCAAGTCAGAAAACTAGATCCAGATTGTAACTAGACATTTTTGCTGAATTAGTTTTAAGTCTTAGTTCTGGATGGGTTTCATGATTTAGGAAACCATGTTTGTACCAAATTTGTACAGAAATGAGAGATATGCTGTCCCTTACTTAAGCCAGTACAAAACACTGAATTTCTCAGCAACAGTGTCCAGTTCAGAGTATATATGAAAAAACTGCCTGAACAGCTGTGAGCCCAGAAGCTTGTATTTCATTTTGGCACATAAACATTATTTTCCAAACAGAACAGTGGAACCTGGAAAATACTGATGCAGAATGAAACTAAATTTCCAGGAAAAAAAGTGATTTTTCAATGGACAAGAAGTCTTCATGACTTCAGGAGACAAACATAATTGAGGAGAGAAAGACCTGTGTGTTCATCCATCCTGAGCTTCTTTAATTTAATCCATCTTCCACTTCCAAAGAGATTTTGTATTTTTTTAAAGCAGAAACTATGAATATGAAATGAAATAATAAACTGTTTATTCAACTAGAAGTTATTCTTGCTTAACTCTACTTGACTCCCATCTCACTTGATGCTAACTTAAGATTGTACTCTTATGAAATGCTGGTTTAACTCACTACTCAACTAGCTTACTTACTTTTTATTGTATTATTATTAATAATGTTTTATTATAATTTTATTTATTATAATTTTATTCAGGCAAACATTTTGAGCAAATGTTGTTCCTTTTAAATCAAAGCCTCCATGATGTTAATCTCCTTAACAGAAGTACACTTAGTCTGAGCATTCAGGCTGATGGGGGGAACCATACCAAGTACTGTGGAGCCAGATGTAGAAGGGTATCAGAAGTGTTTGGGTTTTGACTACAGGGAACCACTTCCTCATGCATAGAGTAGGTTAATGCCTAACACAAAATCATCTGAATTCTGCAGGAATTACTGTGCTAAATCATAGCAGTAGTTTGTCTAAGCTAATATTCTGTCTTAACTTGGCAAACAATAGGAACTTCAAACAAAAGAGCAAGGAATCAGAATGACCAATTAAAGAAGAATACTTAGTAAGTTTCTTTATTGTCACTTAGGAGGTAGATAACTGTGACAAAAGTATATCCATGTTTTTTAATCTTACCTACTGCTACTATCTTCATCAATACTAAAATAAAACCCTATTTCAAATATTGTCAATTTTATCACTTATGCACAGAGCCTAAGCAAACCAGCTTAAGAAAAATAATTTAGCATCAATTTAATATATGCATTCTATTAATACTATGTGGCAGTAGCTATAGGTTCACCTGCACACATCAGTGGCTTTTCTATGCACTTCATTGAACACATTTTGAACCTTCTTGTGCCTCCACCAATGAACAAGTTGCATTTTAAAATAAAATTAGTATCTTTTTCCACTTAAGTGATGCGCCAGTCACGCAGTTGGTTTTGTCTCAGATTACTTCGCAACTACTCCAGATCTCCCAGTTAGAAAGAACCTATATAAAGCTGTGTTTCCCTGAATGCAGTAAAAGTGATGTAGTAGAAAAAAATACCTTAGCATACACCTCCAACTCTTCTAGTAAACACTTCCAAATGCTGCTTGTCTTCCTGGCATTGTAGTACTAATGCATGCAGGATATTTTCAGGATTTTAGACTTAACTTCTTATATACCTACTACATTTGGTCTGCTTTTCTAGCCTCTCATAATGCACTCTCAGACAAGATCTAAACACATTTTTCTGTTTAAAGGCTGATCAAAATAATTTCCAGTAATTCACACTCCTAGCCAATCCTGGACAAACAAGACTTATGTACTGACTAGTGCCTCTTTAGATTCAAGTATCTGTTCTGTAAAGGATCAAAATAAATTGCACTTTCGAAGTCCATCAGGCTAAGTAATTTTTAAGTAATTTTAGGAATCAAGGTCTGTATAAAAGCATGTTAAATGTTAAGAAATGAAAACATCTCTCTACTGTACTGCATGATAAAAAGCTGAAGTGATGGAAAATTTAAAAAGCCTTTTTTCTAGTTTGAGCAGTTTTGTCTGTATTTAAAAGATAATAGCAAATCAGAACGGATAATGGAGAAAAAATGAGGAATAAGAGCAGACAGGAAAACAACAAAATGAAGGGGAGAGGGGACAAAAGATCTATCTCATGAATTGTATTGTTAATATGTTAATGTATAGACAATTTGACTAATGATGAATGAGATTTTGTTGTCCTCATTATTTTTCTACACTCATTCAGATCTAAATTAATAATGAAGTGTGTGTTACCAGCCTAGATTTTTGCTCTTTTTGTTATTTTAAAAACTGTTTTCAGGCTCTAGGACCTGTGCCATTGCGAATTGCCAGTATGGTTGTGAGGAAGTCAAAGAGGAGGTACACTGTCTTTGTCCATCAGCTGGCCTCCGTTTGGGACCAAGTGGGAGGACATGCATTGGTATGGTTAGAGAGCTCACTCTCAGCTTCTTTTTTATAGGATCCCCAAAAACTCAAGAGTTTGGGGAATGACTAATAAGTATTTATCCCTCCTCACTAGCTTTTCTAATGCTTCTTGTTATTTACAGTGATGCAAAATGTGCATGCTTTTTAAATAATAATTCTTATAATAAAATTCTTTGGACTAGTTCCTTCCACAATAAAGAATCAAATGTTTTGACATATACTGTAGTCATTAAGAGATTTTCTGTTTCTCTGAAATTGCTACGTGCAATATAGGACGTATATGTCCCGGTGACATAATGCGTTATAGGATTTGGGAGTCATGTTTGGTTGTTTTTTCCTGTATTGTGATGACCCACAATAGGAACTTCTATATTTTTCTACAGAAAACTCGACATCATTTTATGTAGGGATTTCCTGTGATAAGGTAGCATTGCTTCGTAACACTTGGTACTGTTTAGTGACAACAGTTTTACACTGCTATCTGAAAAGGCAGGATTGCAGTATTGCAATCTGGTGCTGAAATGGTACCCATTTCAATACTGAAACTAAGCTAGCATCAAAACATCAGTGGACATGAAATGAACCCTCCAAAGCATGGACCAGCCCAAGATGGAGAAGAAGAGGCAGTGAAGTGCATGTCAGGGAGCAGCAGTAGCAGGCTTGTTCCCTGAAGGGGATAAGCTGAGAGCCACAGGTGACCCCACCACTAGCAGTGTTATGTCTGCATTGACCAGTGTCCTCTCCCACAGAATTTGATCACACTGGCTGACCAGTGCTTATAACAGGGCAAGTGACAAGGTCAGGTGATAAATCAGGTCCAGTGTCTGTCCAAGGAGTCTGGTCAACAGGAGGAATACAAGATGGGAAATAAAGCTTTAATGTAAGGAGTCCATCCAGGAGATGGATCTGCAGTAAAACTACCAACAGAGTAGTCCTGAGGTCCATGCAGGGACAGGACTGGAAATCGACGTGATTGCAGCACATTTGTGCAGGAATTCAAGGCCCAGGAGCTGAAATGGGACTCCTCAGTCCATGGTTGGGTGGAAATCTATGATGAGGTTGGTTCAAGTGTGTGAGACCTGTCAGTATGTGCAGGAGCAGCACAGAAACATTTCCAAAGCTGGAATATTGCTGTTGTTGGTCATCACAAACAAACCTGAAAGGCTATGGAAGCATTTATTTTTCAGATTGTATGCTCTCTGCTAAATTGTTTTAAATTTAATAGAAAATTGAAAATTGTAGCTGGGAAATGTTTCATTTTCTAGAGTTGCCCGACATATAAACAAGTTTTTGCAGTGAGTTCTGGTTAGTACAATGTCTTTAACAACATACCTGATTTCACATTGCAGTATGGTATTTCTCTAACAATGTATTGGTAATCTCCAGTGGTATCTCCTACTGTATTGGTAATCTCCAATGGTATTTCCATGCTAAAAAATGTGTTAAATGTTGAAGAGTTTGACGTGTCAGATATAGAAATGAATTTCAGCTCTAATGGCCAAAACAATATTATGCTTAACATTTCAAAAAACAAATTAATGCATCATCCAAGAGGCAGTGCTGCATACAAGGACAGTTAGTATATGAATTATTCTCCTTAATGTACAGCTATAGTATCAAGTCAAGTATGAATGTCATATAGCGTGAGGCTATTTTTTCATTTTTAGGAATTATAGAGTAAGCCCATATGGATATTTTGCTTAATTTCTAAACTGTAAGCACTCCAACATGAGAACATTATTTCTCTCTTTCAAGTGAAATGAATTTGTAATTGAAAATATTCAGCTTTGAAGAATCAGCAAGGCTCTCTGACTACCAGCAAGCAAGTTAATTTTTGTTTGAATTGTTTAAGAGCTACTTGAAGGTGAACACTGTTGACATATGTTATTAAATAGAATCAAGAAGTGGTTCTCTTCCTGAATTATTCAGGCAGTTATTTTTATTTTCTTGTATTGAGTCTATTTGCATTTACCTTGCTTGCCCAAATGGATTTGGAAGATTGCTGGTACATATTGATAGAATGTAAAACACACAAAAAGGTGTATCCAGTGGTTAGAAATAGCATATCCCTTCTTGCTATACAACTTGTGTTAGGTCGCTCTTTTCTATCACGTGTTCTGTATCTCTAAAATGAGATAGCGACTTCCTGCTGTATAGCATACTGGGTGTGAAAAAGATTCTAAGATACTCTTAATACTTGAGTATTAGTTACAGAAATGTTATAAATAGGTAAATGTTTGAAGATCCATGGCTATTTGTCTTAGCTTAATCCTCCTAAGAAGCTGCATTATTCATGAATTAAATTGATAACACTTAATTACAGAGACTATTTAACAGTGTTCTTTTTCTCCCATACCAAGCTGCCCTATTAGTCCAAAACATCTGCCACTGTTACCTCCTGCTGGGCAGAGTACTTGCAGTCTGCAGTCTCTGCCTTGACTTGGCCCAGCAAGGGACGGTGCAAAGATTCAGCTGAAAGAGCTGCTGCCCCCACTCCTTGCTGCTCTGTTTCCTGTTTCTGAGGCCCTCTCTTAAACTATTCTCTGATGTTTCAGGAGTCCCTCCCTCTCCTGTTTTGTGACCTTATGGGAAATCGTTGACCTCAGTGGAGAGCCCATACAGTCAGTATGGCTTTTGCTTGTCAGGTCTCAAAATCTTCCATTAAGTTAGTGGACGTTTTGCTGTTTCATTCATGTTTAGACATGGAAAAGCCATTCCCAAGTGTATTCATTATAGGACTTATTTATTGAATGCTGTGTGATAGCCAAGACCAAACAAGATCCCGCTTGACCGTTTTCTTTTGGATCTGACCAGCATCCCTATTCCTGCTCTAGATATTGATGAATGCTCCACTGGCAGAGCTGTCTGCTCTTTCAATCGCAGATGTGTCAACACATTTGGAAGCTACTACTGCAAGTGCCAGCTTGGTTATGAACTGAAATACATCAGTGGCCATTATGACTGTGTAGGTAAGACTTAGCCCATGTAATTTATTTCTCCATTTTTATCTTTTTTTTGTTCCCACATAATGCAACTTTCCCATCATTGTCTGAAGTACATTGGCCTTGTCTAGAGTTGCTACCTTAGAAATGTCACTAAGAATATTTTTTATGACTTTTGGAGCTTTTGTTCTCGGTTTTCTCTGTGGCCTTATTAAAAACTTGATCACTGGTACTTGGAAATTACATTGCCTCCTTGTACCAAGTCATCTTTAAGCTTTTGCAAATGATGTACAAAATGGTGTTGTATGTTAACAACAATTGATGAACTCCAAGAAAGCGCTAGTTTTGGTATAGCTGTAGTTAAAGAGATTGTTCTTTTGACTTTCAACCTTTGATGATTAAACAGTCTCACAATCTTTTTCTATTTTATTTTCTGTGTGTAGTTAATGAGCAGTGTGAACCAAGACAGTTCTCAACAGTAGAAATAGTTGTTTGGATGGATAGTACAGAACCTAAAAAAAAAAAAAAGTATAAAATAGTAGGTCTTAATTACTTTTCAGGTCTTTTTTGCATGTCGGCGTTTCTCACAAACAGAAATAGAGAAAAAGTTGTTATCTTGATTTACCCAGTTAAACAAACATCAAAAGACCTTTATTTCTGTTTCAGACCATTAGCGAATGGTGAAAGAATGGCAAAGGGTAAGGTTCTGCATTGGGCACTGCAGTTCACTAACTGAGAGCCAGCAAGAGTTAGAACAACAACACATTCAAAAGCAAATTCATGTTTTCTGATTTATTTTTTTTTGCTCGAGATTGGCACTTAAGGGTGGGAGGGAGATCTCAAAGCAGGTTTTGGATACTGGGTATTGGAATTAGAGCTTTGTATTGTAAGTAGCTCCAGTGTTAAAGAGGAAAAAGTGCTTAAATTTTTATACAGTATGTGTGTATGGGGGAAAGATTGAGAGGTCTCAGTTGTCAGGATTTTATCACTTTATCTGGAAACCCGGATCTTGGTCTCAGAAATTCTGTTTTTTTGAGTCAGTCTTCCTGCTACTTGTGTCCTACTTGACCTGCCTGGAATCTATCAGCTGCTAAAAATGAAACAATCTGGGTAAAATGCTAATGGTTCAAATATTTGTACAGTCACTTGACTCCCTCATGTGGGAGAAGTCAGAAACGTGTTTGTGATGTAGCAAAATAGTGATAAAGGAGAACGAAATCTGTTACTCTTTGTGTTTGTACCTTTTGTTGTCAGCTAAACATAGAATTTTCTACTGAAAGTCTAATTGTACCTTTTTCATGCAGCATCATATGTATGCCTCGAACATTAGAGGTAGAGAGAAGATCTCAAGATCCTGTCCTTTGTTAGTTTCAGTTTCATTTCTAGAGTGAATGAAAGAGTGGGGAAGACTTGGTGAATTATTTTCACCAAGTATTTGACTGTATTTGACATTACACATTTTGCGATGGCTTTTGTTAGCAGAATACAGTGCACAACCTACAGTTTGAATCCTGTTCTCATTCAGAAGACAGTAGCACTCTTCTGGGATGCTTTGCCTAAGCCTATAGCTGTATGGCTAGAGCTGAAACTAAGCATATTCTCTTAATGTTAGTTCTTCTGCCTCCAATGACCTCTGGACCATCTTAGCACTAGTAACTCTAGTGCTTACAGTACAGCTACAAGCAGGTTATCATGAAGCATGAATTATCAGCCCAGTTCTCACTAAGGCATTTCTGTCTTTCCCTAGATGTAAATGAATGTGTGACAACCACACACAGGTGTAACCTCCATGCAGAGTGCCTCAACACAGAGGGATCCTTCAAATGCAAATGTAATCAGGGCTACCAAGGAAAGGGATTTGATTGTGCTGGTGAGTACCTTGGGAACAGTACTATCTTCCTTTTCTGCAATAATTTTTGGTTACAAGGACTTTTCTAGGAAAGACCAAGCTGAAAAGTACTATAATATCCACCAAAGCAAATCTCCACACATTATCATTTATTTATGATATGTCATTGTGTAGTTAGTTCAAGTATTATTAGCTCAAATGAACTTTGCCTATGAACTTTGCCTTCCCCATAGTATCACTTGAAGTGTCAAGTAGATTTATTTATTTATTTATTTATTATATAATTATGAAGAAACAGGGAAAATAGCTTTAAACAATTACTATTTTTTTAATTTTTTACAACTAGCCTTTTGGAGGGCTACTAAATTTCTTCCAGAAGAGATTCAAGGTAACTTAGAAAAAAAATGAGAGAAAGGAGGAAAGCCATGACTCCTCTGCTAAATTATTTCCACTTATAATTTCCCCTTTGTCTACTGAATATTGAAGACTTTCTTTAAAAATATCATTGTCTGTTTCTAACTGCATGTGACCCTTCAAGAAGAAAGATGGAAAAGGCTGCCCTTTATGTTTAAATAAATCTCTTTACTTACTTACTCTACTTATCTTTACTAGAATTAGCAGAGATTTTATTCACAGTGTTATTAGAGATGTTTTCCTCAGGAGATATTCAAATTTTTTTAATAAAAGATGTGCAAATAATTTTAAAGCTCTTTTCTATAGAAAATGAAGTCTACACGATATATAAACCTTTTCTTTCCTCTTTTTTTTTTTTCCCCCCAAGTAATCCATGATCAGATATGTATTATTATTATCCATTAACTCTGGTGTCCTATGAGTCTCTCTATTACTCATGTTCCTACTCTCATCATAATGGTAGTTGAAACCTCCAGTATTGCGTCAGTGTTGACACTTGCAGCATTTGGAATACACTTTATCTGCATGAGAGTTTATCAATCCTAATCCTTTCTGCTTTTAATTTTAAAATACACTCACTGTGTATGGGCATTGGTATGAAATCAATGGTTACAACTCCAATGAAAAGTAAAGGGAGCAATAAGCCCAGTGAAGAGGGTTCTATCTGTTATTAGTATCTGAAGTTATTTTAGCACCTATCACTGTAAAATTGAAGCATGTTAACATGTATTAAACACAAAGCAAGCAGTTGCCTTAGTAGGGCTAAAACTGTATTTGGGAAAATAAGAAAAACACGAAGTTTAACTCCTAAGTTAATTTTCTGTTAAATTTCTACTTCCAGTGAAAAATGTTGACTTTTGACGAGGAGAACTAAATACACAAAAACTTGGCTGATAATGAAAGGCTTGATTTGGACCTCAGCAAAGTTGTTTGGAAGGATTGCCATTCTCAAATTCCAGTTATGTGCCAGTTTGCTTGCTAGACTGCATCCCTTGTGATTTACCACTGCAAGTGACTAGGAAAGAAAGACACAATGAGTCTTGAGAGCTGGGTGAACATCAGGACAAATTGATAATACACATCTTAACGTGGTTCTGTTAAAACAAAGTACATCGTCAATAAGTGTTGATCAAATATATCTCTGGGCAAATATATCTTTGCATTATTCTGGTTTTCCTTTTTAATGAGAAGCTGAAATTTTTGAAGGAAAATTTCATTTTGCCCTAGTTATTCTTTCCTCAAGCAGAAACAATGCAAGAGGAATGCTTGCTTAAATGTGAACAAAGGAAATATTTTGCTTATGGAAAGGCTATCACACAGTTTTTAATGTCTGGCCCTATTAAAAAAAAATGCTGAAGATGGACAGTTTCTTTTTTTCCACTAGCATTTCTATTAAATTGTTCACTCTCTGCACACTTCCTCATGTCCTATTTCTAATTACTGTATTCCATTTGTTGTTTAGAAGAGGAAGAAGCTGTGAACTTAGAACATGCTAAACAGAAAATAAATGTAATGCAGGAGAGGATAGAGGAATAAGACACAGCAATGAGAGCCATTGGCAGAAGGTCGAAAAGCAAGGGACCAACTACAAAGAAGAATACAGTAATAGAAAAAAAAAAAAATCAGAGGTATATACACGTGAAAAGCAGCAGTGCTAAAAAGAGACTGGATTCTCACGTGGTACTTCCCACACAAATACTGCCTTTCTTTGAGGGAGAAAGCTAACTTTGAATGTTTCAATGGTTGATTTATACTCAAATTGTCAAAAAAAAAAAGCAATGTAACAAAGGGGGGCCAGATGAGTTTTATTTGGGCAAATGTTTATTCAAGCAATGGCAGAAACACCAATTAGATATAGCAGTATACACTGAAATGCAAAGTTTTCTCCATGTTTTAAGACATTTGTGGAAAATCTTTGGCTTCTCTGAAGTCAGAGGAGATTTTGCTATTGGATTTGATAGACTGAGAACACTGTCCTCAGAATGTGGGGGATTGAGGCTGTGGCAGTGACTGCAGCTTCTGCAGCCAATTCCAGCTCCCAGCAGATGTGCCTGGGGTTCTGCTGCAGATAAAAGAAGGGCTTCTCAAATATGCCCTCAGTACTGTATATAATTACTCCCATAGGGTTACAGTCCCATTTCCACAAGGAACCATCAATTCTTCATAGCAATTGTCTGAAGTATGTAATGAACTGGTTACCATGGCAGCAGCATATAACAAATGAAAAACATTTTAATATATAGCTTAGTTTTCAGACTATGAAATGAGAGGAGCTAAGCACATTGTTTATAATGAAACTTCTATGACAGTATCTTCTCCTGCTACCAAATAACATAATAAGTGAGATGATGTGAGATTCATCTTTGTACAGAAGTTGGGGGTTTATGCAATTTATATATCAATATGCCAACTTAGCAGAAAGCTGCTGAGACATCAAGCTGCAGTCAGTGCTGCTTGTTTGAATATGACCCAAGGTTGTTCCTTTTATCCATCCAGTATGAAATGTTGGACTCTATTTCTGAACTATCTGTAGCACACATTTCATTTAACAATTTATAGAAGTGTAAGTTTTCCAATGCTCCCTAAAAGGGTCCTAGCCATTTCCACATTTGGCCTCTATCTTGCTGCAATCTGTTGCTTTGCTCAGGTTCATATGTTTCCTGATTTCCTATTGTGAATTGAAAAACCACATTTCCCTCACCATATGCTTCAATGTGTATTCCAGCTTTTATTTAAGATTAGGGTCCCAGAAGGTTCCATAAGCAATTAAGATTCCTGGGGAAACACGATCCTATCTTTAGTTCACTTTACTTACAGGAAGCTACAGAATAACAGGAAAATGCAGAACTATCTTAAAGCCTCCATCCTTCAGGCATTGCTCTTAAAATGTTGACAGTGGCACTCTTTTTAATGCCCTGCTGCAGACAGAGGTTTCTGTTCTTCATTATGCTTTGCTTTGCTGGATATCTAAATGGCAATACAAAACCACGACAACTCTCTTTGTCCCTTTTATGTTACTCAAGTTCCAGTTTTGCTCACAGGGTAAACCTATACAATATTTTGTTTTCCTATTAACTTGCCTGTATTGAGAAAGGTTTGGGTTGGCATCATACAATTTCAAAGCTTAAAAAGCCATTCTAGTCATATCACTTGTCAGGTCCTTATGATTCAATTCAATATAGACTCAAATACTGCTGCCATCCCTTGATGTGTAATACTTAAGATGATGGTGCTTAGAAGACCATAACAGTCTAGAACCTCTGTATTAAATTATGTGTTAAAACTTTAAGAATGTCTTAGGTTTCTCTGAAAGAGATATCCTTCACTATGAGCTCTAGAACTTTTTAGAGTGAATTCTGAAACTGTTGATTTAATCTGTAATCACATCCACAGACCCCTAAATGCTGTAAATGGTTGTCTGTATTGCTCATCCCCTCTCCCACTTCTATATACAGAAGCTACAGCTACAAAAGAACTTGAAAGGCAGTCTCAAGGCTTATCACTTACTAGGTTTTCAAATCTGTTGCTAGGTGCAAGGTGAAAGCAGTGCAGTGTCTGTGTGGGCAGAGTAAGCCATCTCCTGTTGCAGCCCTCCTGCACTCAGAGCCCTGTTCAACATCAGTTGCAGTCACAAAGTGTGTGTGAGGAAAACAGATTACTGCCTGACCCTCTCCTGTACCATCCCCAGAGCATTTCCCTTCACACAATACAGCACGGAGGCAGGAGGTTGGCATCTGTTCTCCATATTTTTTCAAGCTAAGCTTTCACTACTTAGTCATAGACATACCATCTATCTGTGGTCTTATAGTCCTCCGCAGCAATAGATGTTAGAAGATTTATTTCCAGCCCTCAGCCACCATTTGCCTTTGTTTTTCCACCTCTTACTGTAATTCCTTCTGATTCAAAGAAATGAAATACCTTTGGAAACTGAGATATTTTTCATACAGTCTGTATTTATAGACTGTATAGGAACAGGAGGTCTTGGTCTGCATGCTTCCCATCAGAAGGTGCATAAAGAGGAGCTGGGATGAAATGCATTACATTTCTTTTCAGTTTCTAAATTCTCTGTGCAGTCACAGAGATGCATAAATGTGCAAATGTCTGTGAGAAATACCTGTCTATTTATGTAAATAAGTGGCACAAAGGATCTTGAGATACTTGCTCAGCTAGTGTTATCTCAGCAACCTGCAAGTGCTGTGGTTTCTGCAGGACAGACAGAGTTTTATGTGTCCTATTCTTAGTCTGTTCTGTTCTTACTGCAATTTATGGGTAGACATAAAAAGCCTTAAATCCACACCTCAGGCTGTTCTTTAGCTGAATACAGATTATGATACCCGCAATATATCCTGAACTATGCTTGGTGTCTGGTCCCTCATTGTCCAGGATATAAAATATGAACATGAAGATTTTCTTATTTCCAGCAAACTGGAGTCTGCAAGCATGTGGGGATTACGCGCTTTTGTCCCTATATTTTGTCACACCTGTCAGTTGATTTTCTTCACTGCTTAGTTTTGCATGTACAAGAAGATTGGTTTTCTGACATCACAGAGATTATGTTAAGCTGTAAGAATTTTTCATTTCACTGGGAAGACTTCAAAGTAGGAACTAAAAGCAGGTGTTCAGGTTGCCAAGCAGTTGGGCTGGCGTGAAAACTTCCACAGCATGTTTATCAACAGCCTGCAGCTTCTTGTTACTGATTGTCAAGAGGAAATTTGTTTGGAATGAGTTCTTCCTGATAATTTTTATTGCTGCATTCTGAGGTTAGACTCAGAAAACCACAGCAGTTAAATCACATATAACCTTGAGAATATCATCCTCCAGAGTAAAGGCTCGCTTTGTGGAGTATCATTAACTTGCAAGTATCTGGCAAGCAAGGCTATGAGTTTTATTCAAAGAACAAGAAAAACAAAAATTTCAGTTTTTGTTTATTTCATGTTTTATTGTCAATTATTTGTTTTATGCCTCCAACTGCAATTTCAGAGAATCTCAGAAACTCTGAACAATCCAGTGAATTAACCAAGAGTCAAATTGTACTGGGATACTAAGTAGAAAATGTAGCTGCATTTCCTTTAAATAAAATCTGACCAATTAACTTTTATCAGGATTATATTATCCAGGAATTAATATAAATTCTGGGATTTTTTGTCTTTTCCTACTAGGCTGCAGCTTTGTTTCATTAAGTGGTGTTTTCTCTTCTGTTTGTCTTTGCTTATGTGAAAAGAAACATACGGAAAAAAAATATTGGTGAATCATAGAATATCCCAAACTGGAAGAAACCCACAGTGATCATTGAGTTCAACTACTGGCTCCACACAGGACCACCCAAAAGGAGCCCTTTGCACTGCTTCTGGGTTTCATCACTGCTGGAAAATCAGTTCTGGCTCCCTGCATCGATGGAATTGTATCTTCAAATGGGATTCTGCAAAAATAGTCCCTCATTCAAGCATCCCAACATAGTTTGATGATCGTAGAGAGAATAATTGGATTTGAAAAGAAACAAAATGTTTTTCTCTTGAGACGCAGTGTATAGAGAAGAAAAGCATAATATGAAAATCATGGCTGCTAAGTAAATTAAAAAATACCCTCTTATCACTAAGTGTTTTGAAGTTTTCTGTCTGGGTGTAGAGGATATTTGACTTCATTATGCTGTATTATGGAACAAAAAGGGGGAAAACCCACACATTCCGATTTATGTCTTTTATTTTACAGATTTGAACAATCTTTGTTGACTTTTACTCCACTCTAAGTTTTACAGTTCTCACCTATGTGTTTCTGAACAGGATCAGAAGTTGCAAATACTACAGGGCTGGATATTCTTTTAGTATTTGTCAGTCAAGAGGAATCATAAAATAGTAAAAATCTTATGAAATTGTATATCTACGTTCTAGCCCAACTTGCAGTTTCAAGATAGTAATTTGGAATTCTTGGATGCCTCTCTGAAGTTTTAGTGCTTTATCCTTTAGAACTAAATGAAATATGATGTATCATTTTGATATATCTCCCCTCAAAATATGCTTTATTTCAGTGTTTTTCAGCCTGTAGTGAAAGGGCTGAGGACTTCACAGAAGATCTCTAAAAAAAATTCTCACTGCTAGTAGGCTGACATTTGTTTTAGGGAATCATGTCTGTGGACAATTTTTAGTAGTCCACCAAACGAGGAGTTATTTTTTTCCTCCAAGCTCTTGTATATAAATATAGACTATAAGGAGCTGTGTAGCCTGTGTTACACAAGAGGCCAAGTGATGTTGTAAGAGAGGCTCACTTTTGTGTTTTCACTGTAACTCATCGTAAATTCTTTACTATGAGAGCGGTGAGGTGCTAGTGCAGCTGCCCAGGGAAGCTGCTGTGCCCCATCCCTGGTGGTGCTCAAGGCCAGGTTGGATGGGGCTATGAGCAACCCAGCCTAATGGATCATGGGAGCTGGAACTAAATGGTCTTTAAAGCTCTTTATCAACCCACACCATTTGGTGCTTCTATGATTTTGAATCAGAGAGCTGTCTGTACAACAGAGGTAAATGCATACAAAGTACAGTGCAGAGGTGAACTTAAATGTCATGGTAGAGAATTTAGCTGTATGAGTGTCTGGGTATTATCAAGGACAATGTGGTGCCATTTATAAACGTGTTTGCTGAATGATTCATTAGGTGAATATTTACTACTTTCTTCTGGTTTCTAGCTATCCCTGAAAAATCAGTGAAGGAAATTCCAAGAATCCCTGGAACAGCTAAGGACACAATAAAGAAACTTCTTGCACATAAAAACAGCGTGGCAAAGCATAAAGCAATCAAAAATGTGATCCCAGAAGCAGCCATGACGCCAGCTTCTAAAACCCACTTGCAGTCACTGGACTATGAAGGCGGTTTTGATCTTGGTGGGAGTTACACTGTGGGAGAGAAAAGAACTGAAGTCACCATAGAAGAGGAAGTTGATGAGACAGATGAGGAGGAGAAGGAAGATTATGAGAATCAGATTGACCATGAGCAAAGCCTTAGAGGAGATGTCTTCTGTAAGTTTCTCAATTTTTATGCTAGTTTTAATTTAAGTATATATATGAACAAAATAGTCACCAGACATTATAGCTGCTCTATCCTAATTTACTTGTAGAAACTGAAAATCAAGCTAATAGACCTTCTGTGGGATTAGAGCTAGTGATTCTCCCTTTTAGAGGAAACTATCTGCAGTCAATGTTGACAGAAAAGAGTGTGTTATCCTGGGAGGCACTCTTCCAGCTGTTGGAATCACAGAATCACAAGGTTGGAAAGGAGCTACACCAGCTTACATATAGCTTTTTCCCATTTTCTTCGCAGAAGCTCCAACAAAACAGGATATTTTGCTGTTTCATTATGGTTAAGACAAGAACTATCTTTGATTTGTGATAGACATATTCATCACTCAAATAGTGTGTATTATTCATACGGAAAACATACACTTTGGTGCCTTTGTGTTTCAAATAATATAAAGCATACAATAGATGCCATTGTTTTTTTGTGTCATTCCACCAAAAAGATAATGTTGTGAATCACAGAGGGTTTTTCTCTCTTTTGTTTAGATGTGAGAGTTTATCTGAATGGACTCTCTCACTCTTAAAACATTTGATGGTATTTGAGCATGCATCTCAAGTATCTCTCTTAATATCTGACACTAGTCATTTATCAGGAAGATTGACTAATTTTCTCAGTTGGATTTCATATGTTTCCTTTTAATTGATATCTTGTAAAATATTCTCTTTATGATAGAAGGAAAATACTTTATTACCACAAAGCCGGCCAAAATTTGGTGCAGGAATACAGGTGAAATATGAATCCTTGGAGATACTCATAATTTGATAGATGGGCCTCAGATAATCTCCTGATCAGCAGGTCAGCCTATATAATTCTATGATTTTTTCTGTTCTTTCAACATAGCATTTCAATGTAGTACCAAAAATATTGCTATCCAGTGTGATTAGACCTGCATCCTAATCGCCAGGCTGTACTCAACTCCATGTTTTGTGAAAGGTTTCTGGCTGATGGTTCCATGACTCCAAATCTGATGATCCTATACCCGGGGCTCCACTCTTGCTCTGGCCAGCCACACCAGATACGCCCTACCTCTTTACCCAGCCTTCCACTCTTGATAAGCTTATGCAGCTTTCTGTCCAGCTTCTAAGGATCTCTTAAGTAATTTCCCTGAAAAAGGTAGCAGGGGCAGAAGATGAAGTCAAGTTGGGGCTGACGTTTTCACTGGATGGCAAGCTACCCTTGAACCTGGCTCATCCATACTGGTACTGCCGAATACATGTGAGAGTCTCAGACAAAAGAATTAGATGATTTACCTCCATTGTCTCACAAGAAGCAATAAAGCCCAGGTCTTAACTAAATTAACTAAATATGAATAAGTAACATTGTTATAAGTTACTGATACTTTTATTCAGAACTTGGTACCATAAAGGACTGCAGGTTATTTCATTTCCTGAGGCAATGCAGCCTGATGAAAATATCATAAAGTCAGCTCTCGGATCTCTTTCTGCCTTTCTGTGATAGATGGATTGGTGGGCGGAGGAAAGTAACTCAGATGTAACATGCTTGGAAAGTCCAGGAAATATTGCCAGATATTGAAAACCTGAGTATGGTTGGATATTTTTTTCTAAGTATTTTTGGAATACTCACTGCCACACTATATGGAATGGATTCAGTTGCAAGTTGTCAATGTCACTAAAGGCACATCAGGAAAATCCTTTGTCCACAGCAAAATCGAAATCAAAATAATGCACAAGAGAATTCTGTCATGGTGTTTGGTGGGGTTCCTTCTTGAGGTTTTTTTCAACCAAGCCAGGATATTTGAAACAGTTTTTTCTATGAAATATTCGTTACAATTGACAGTGGTGGCTTTACTGTTATTGCTTGAAAATACTGGCCATTGTGATTTATCTGATTTTGTTCCTCTATTCTTTTGTTCTAGTCATATTTGGCTGGAATTTGACATTAGAGATATAAGGGATTTGTTTGCTGAACATGCCGGTGAGATGTTATTCTGCCAGGGAGCTCTGGAAGGAGATCGATGTGCTTCTTTGTACAGGGACATACTGTGTCCTAGAAGTAGTTTCATTAAGTGTATGAACTTTGTTTTACTTATGACTTTCTGTTTTGATCCCAACCATGCGCATGACTTAACGTGTTGTTCCATTTGCATTTTTCTTTCAAGTTGGGCTGTGCTTATTAACTGTTTCCTTCCCTTTTAAATTTCCTTGAGCCTCTTGATCCTCATTACTGTACTAACATGTGGATTCATGAAACATATGGGCAGCTGCAGAAAACTGCTGAAGGGAAAAAAGAATTAATATGTGAAGATCTAAATTATTAAAAGAGGCCACGTAAAATAGGTTGTTTATGAAAACTACTCATCACAGTTTGTTTTTTTTTTAAATGTAGTAGTTAAAGATAGCAAAAATAAAGCCCTAACATTGAAGAAATGTCAAAATTATTGTTAGTTGTGAAAACTTACTTTTTCTTCTTCTTATACTTTGTGATACATTCTTTAATGGATTTTAATGAGTGTTTTCCATGAGGTCTTTGCCTTGTTCAGTGTGAAGGAAGTATCTGTTGCAGTGCAAGGGGTGGTTCAATATACATAGCTGTGTGTTATTGATCAGAGCAGTTGCAGTTGCGCAGAAAAAGAGGCAGGAACTGCAGGGAAGGGGGGAAAAAATTGTCATTTCAGCTTCTGAGTTGTGTTTGTTCCTTTCCTTATTTTCTGTGTGATATGGGATCCTAAGGTCTGATTTCCAGAAATGATAAACACCCTCAACTACAGCTATTGACTCAGTAGGAACTGCTTTTATACAATGATATGAAGTGCAATAGGCATTGAAATGTCAAGACCCAGGTATCATTCTGGATATGCACACCATGATGTGTGAACAAAACAACTACTGGAGTCACTAAAAGTCACATGAAAATTAGTACATTAATATTTGTAAAGCCCAAACATGTAATCTAGCCAGCTGTGTTAACTACCAAGCTCCTTCTTTTGACAGCACCAACAATGGTAAGGTTTTGGCTTCAGCAGTGATATAAGTGGGCTGCTTTCCTTATGCATTCTTGACTCTTAATTCTGAACAAGAGAACTCTCCGTTAATCAAGTTGTTTGCTTTTAATATCATTCTTTTCTGATAATTAGACCATTGTGTGAGCAAATAATGCTCAGGCTGCAGCTCAGTCCAAAGCTATAGATAAAAGGCTCCAAAGATGTCGGGCATCTGGCAGATGTAATTCTTTCAGAGGAGGATGGGTAGCAGAAATGTTGCATGTTCCTTTCAGTCTGGCAGTGATCTACGGTGTGTACAGGAAACCACTCTACATTTTACTATCTCTTATGTACTGATAGATTTCTTTTACAGTGCTCACTCTAGTTTTGGGAGTGGAAGTGGTTTTGGAGTTGTTTTTTAGAGTTTTTGTTTGTTTGTTCACAGTTTTCATTGAGCTCTGCCCATCAGAGAGCAGTGTCAGATTGACAGCAAAAACGTTTTTTCTGAGAGTTCCTACATGCTGCAGTTTTAGACACTTTGGGATTGTATGTGTGAGAATTACTGACAGTGAGTTGCTTCTCCCAGATCTAATGCTATTTCTGTATGTAGAATAATTAGACTACTTAGGCAAAAACAAGCATAGGCATTTTCCAGGGATTGGAAAATCTGAACAGTCATAACAAGAAACAAAAATACACCACAGTCCCCACAGTTAACTCCTTAACATGTGTGGGTGCCTGTATTCTGCTATTTATCTGTTCCTCCAATACTGTTGTCTCAGGAAGAGCTCATTCTGTTGCTGCTGGTGATTTATAAGAAATACAGACCCACTAACAGGAATGCAAAAAGAAATTAAAGCTTTAAGGATAGCACTTGATTACTGCAGACAACTAGAAAATAACTTTCAAGCTATAAACCAAACAGTATTTTTTCAAACAAAATGCTATTTCCAGGAGTTTAAAATGCAGTTTATGTAATTTTAAATGCAGTAGCTGGCAAAGCAGAAAGATGAAATCAAGTGCACATAAAGGAAAATCTATCAGGGTTTTTAGTAAGGTCCTTTACCACACGATTCACTTACCAATGGTGTTCTTCTTCTGAGGCATGCCCATAAAATGATACTCCACAGATCTATTCTACTCATTGGGTTTGTGGGTTTTTTGTTTTTTTTTTAAACTTTGAGTCTTTTAGTATTGTATCTTTTTCAGATGTGCTCCTGCAGACTTCCTGTTGCGTTTGTGATCTCTTTATCCCTTATTTAACTTGTAGACTGACTTGAGAATCTATATAAATGATACTTTGCAGGTGGACCTGTGCTCACTCCAACCGATCTGAGTGCAAGCCAGCTCCAAACAAGAAGCCGTGTAGTCCAAGTTGGTGAACTGGTGAATTGGTTGTGTTTGGTTACGTAGGTACCTCGGAAGACTAGGGTATTAGTTCTCTTTGTCACTAATTTCTGCCTATAAGGTAAGCACATCTTACCTCATAAGACTACACTGATGGCACCAGCCCTTAAGAATGTGTAGTACCCTGAAGCAAAGAATTTTATATATAACTGCAGATAATATAACAGCTAGTGCTGCAGATACGTAGGTTTGTAGATGCCAATACTGCAGAAATAAGGGGTGAACTCTGATGTACCAGAAGTGGGCCTTATGTGAGCTTTTGTTGGAGACTGTATTCTCAGGGATCAAGATATTAAGACTTTTGAGGAAGGCCTGTATTTCTGCAAGCACCACTGGATAGGAGAACAGATGAAAAGAACAAGCCTGACTCCTGCCTAATACTTAGGAGGGGACAGACTCTGGATTCTGGTTATGTCCAGTGATGGAGTGATGGTTCTGTCAAACATAGGCACCTTCCAAGAAATAAGGGCTCTTGGAAGCCTTTCTGTAAGCTGAAGCATAGAGTTTCTCATGATTCACTAGTGATATCTTCCAGTAAGTGGAGAACCTGGCTGTAATGTCTGACACTGAAAGCAAAAAATAGATTTGGATACAAAATTTGACCTTTTTATGTATATGATGGTAATTCACTGGAAGCATTTGCAGCATAGTTACACCTGCATGTGTATCCCTCAAGTATAATTCAGTAACTCTGTAAACAAATCTTCCTGGCAGCTGCTATCTTCTATTAAATTTCTCCACACTTTCCAGAACTTTTCACATTTTAATAGCTTTCTTCATTTTGGCAAGGGTTTTCGTAGCCTGAGCCTCTTTCACAAAATACGAGGCCAAGTTTATGGCATGATATTAAATGTAACGACTAAACCCTATGTGCCTGTTCCTAAAAGTACACATGTAGACATAGATTAATTTGGAGAAAGATATATTAGTCTTTGCCTTAAGTAAGAATATTATCTAGGTGATGTAAGTAGTGTTCTGGGTGAGGAGGAATAAGCTGCAAGGGCAACAAGAGGGAACAAGCTCCTGGCAGTTCATCAGAAAGCTTGTAAGATCGCAGGAGTCTCCTTTCTTGGCTCAGCTGGCCCCTTTGGAGCAGCCTCCAGGGTCTCTTCATTGCTGCATGTTTTGTCTGGTGTACATAAAGAACAATTTTTTGACAGTTTTGAGGGAGAAGAAAAGTTAAGAAATGGCATATTCTTTATGGTACGAGGAGACTGGTTTGCAGTGGGTTGTAAACATGTTCATAATATTGATCATGTACTTACAAATTCAAGCATGTTGAAGTATTTTGATGAGAATCTGTAGGTAAGTGGAACTCGTGGAACAAACTGGATTCTGAACTCTGAGAAAGAAAACAAGAAGCATACATATGAAGTTCATGACTTTTAAAATACTTGGCATCTGCAACTTCCTAAGGCATGACTAATACGGCACTGAGTAGGGAAATGTAATTTTGATTTCCGTAGCTCCTATCACCTGGCACTGCTGAGGAAACCTGAGCTTTTCTTGGTGCTGCTGTCCACGTGGTGTGTCTGAAAAGTGAACTTCCTTATGCTGGGCTTTTGTAAGCGCTTTTTGTAAGCAGTAATCCAAAGGATCCTCCCTCTCTCCTCTAAAATGGGGCATTTTAGCTCTTCCTTTTTCATAGATATATATGTATATATTGAAGGTATCTGCATATGCATTTGCAAAGGATAGATCCCTCTGCCAGTGAAAGCATCTCTGGCCATCACCTTGTTTGTGATTAGTTAATTACACAGACACCACACAAAGAATTTGAGACCACTGGTTTTTCTAGTGTGCACTTCACTAGTTGTCACTTAGAGTAATACAAAAGAAGCTTAACCACAGAACTTCAAAAGTACTTAGTCCGCCGGCTGACAGTCCATGGAAAATAAGAGTTTGTCAGACCTAAGACATTTTGCCTTTCTCTCTCACGCTGTTGCTAAAAAATAGCACTTTTTGCATAAGCCAATACTTCTTTAGGCCAATACTGTAGAGAATGCACCTGACATTTATTGCTGATTCACTGACTCTTCCGGTTTGGCACAGGACAAGTCAACTATTTTTTACAAAAGAGCTTTCTGCAGAGTTTCTGCCAAGCCTGATGATTGAATTGTCAGGCTGTGCTTGCCAGCTGTGGCAAGGAGGGTGAGGAAGAGCAGAGCGATTGCCGTGCCTTTCCTTCCCAACAGGAAGATGAGCTGATGAAGTCTGCGTGTGCCTGCATGAGCTGATGAGGCCTGCATATGCCTTAGAAAAAAGTACAACTTCAGAAAAATAATCTCCTGGAGCTCTCATTACAGCAGTTTATGGGCCTCTAATTCCCCAGATTTATGGCTTTTACAAAACCTCACACATTATCCATGTTTTGAGTTTCCTGTTTGCTGCCAAGTGTTCACATCATTGCCTTCATCATCTCTTGCAGTTGAAGTACTTCAACTGGTAGCTGAAATTTTGTAAGCAAGAGAACAGATCGTCGTGGTGAAGAAAGAGCACATGCAAAGTTCTTTGATTTTGTGAACGTTGCAGCTGAATTGCCTACATCTTAGAAGGCACAGTGCTGAGGGAATTCACAATTTGAATGAAGTTCTACTATTCAGAATTAGTCTCTAGCCAGGGTTAGGAAAGTAAATTTGATGGAAATTTGAAAAACACATACATTGAATTACTTAAATGAATGATTGTAATTGGTATAGAGAAATAAAGTTCTGCTTTCTGTTCTTGTTATGATTTGGCCCTTGACAAGTTGTTTTCACCAGTTTCCCAGGGTAAAGAAGCAGCTGCCTTTGGCCCTCTCCTGGCACAAAGAAAAGTTGCGATGACAAGACAAGAACATGAAGGTAGATTCTTTTTATTCTGTAATATTTATTTTATCTCATATTGTGTGTTTTATTGAGAACCTGTATCAGCCTTAGCTGAAGCAGTTAAAGGTCTTTAACATACAACAGAAGTTTGGTGAGATGGCATATGGCCAAATCATTTCGCCAGTTCGAATGTGAGAACCTTCGTTTTGTGTTTTGTGTTCTTTTTTGTGTTCTTTTCAAAACATATGTGAGCTAACATATGTTAGCTCTTTCCCCACATGGAAATGTAATTTGCAAGTGAATTTCACATATTTTTTTCAGGAAAAAATGAGCTCATATTGGTCATCTATAAAATTAAACCATTTTAGAGAAATGTTGTATAGCATGCAACCATATCCCAGTGCCCTTCAGCCATTTTTATTGGGTCTTGTCCTAATTTCAGTTTCCCTTGAAAATAACTGAATAAATATTTATCCTTTAACAACCTGTCTATAAATTCATGATAGCTCCCAGTTCATCAGTAAATTCTGTGGATATCAAAGTAAGATGATTCTTTCTTTTCTAACATTAAAATTGTTGCAAAATCAGTTGTCAGCATACAAGGCTCAAAACTGGTCAATTTATGCATACAAGTTAAACTTTGGCCATGACCTATGAAACCACTTCATACATTTCCACACAGAAAACTACACTGCCTTCTGGTAACTGTGACAAACCGCAGCGTATCTCAGGTCAAAGCAGAGTGTGTGAGCAGATCAGGGGGCACTTTCACCCTCTCTGCTGGTGGGAAACAAGTTTCTCTGTGATGCAACTTGATTTTAAGTTGTGCGGCCTTTATGAGATGGGCAAAGATAGCAAGAAGCTCAAAAATGGCTTTGGGGAATCATGAGAGCCAAAGAAAAAAGCAGAATCCTAGAGGGGAAACGGTGAGCTAATGCACTTACAGGACAGCAGCGTTCTTCTGTGGAGTTAACAGCTAAGTGAGCAGGGCATGAAACGTTGGGATTCACTGTATCTGAGATTCATTTTAGGACAAGGTTGGTTTCAATTGAAAGCAATGGGGAAGTGCTTCCTAGACTTTAACAAAAATGCAAATATGATGGCTGACATTCCATGTGAAATGATGTTTTTTCTTCTCCAATTCAGAGAGCAGTAGGTTTGGAAACAAGACTTGGGTTTATATAAAAATGCTCTTTCAATGCTGTATACCACACTTCTCTGTCTCATGATAAAATCCACACGAAGAACCAAAAGGAATTATTCTTTCTAAGGAAATTCAGATGGCTGACATATTAATCTGATCTGTCATGCTAACATTGCTCGGTTCTTCTTTTTTTTGTTTATGCATAATTGTATTTACATTTTCATTACACAGCCATGAAGGCTGTGCTATGCTCTGGATGACGCTTTTTTTTGCAGTGTGCTCTAAAAGTCAACATATTTGGGTTGCTCCCAGCTCCATATAGTATGAGTATTCAGTGTGAGGCAACAGATTCCTCTCATGGAAAGTCAGCTTCTTTTTTTTAATGGCAAGAAGGAAAGCTTGAGCATCTGAGCTGATGCAGCTACAGCAGTGTAGTTGCACATGTGGAGAAGAGCAGAGCTTGAACATTTGCAGTCCCCAAACAATTTATGATGTTCAAATTAAAAACCAACATCTCAAACTGCACCTGGAAACCAGCAGGCACGCAGGAGGCAGAAGTCATAGCATATAAAATCATGCGCACATGGGAGACTGGCAGTAAAAAGACACAATAGGTTTTGCTGTGAGCTAAGGAAAGAATTGCTAAATAAATTGGGATGTTTTGCTTCTTTTGGAAATTAATCCAGGTCAACGCTGTCGGAATTGAAATTGTGGATAGTTTTAGCACGATCTATACACTTACAAGTAGGTGAATAAAGAGCAAATTGTTTGTATCAGTACTTAAGATGCAACGCTTCTCTTATCTGTGTGTTTCTATTGCCAATTTGTTTCCTAGTTGACTGCAGTTTCAGTCGAGGAGTCTGCGACTGGAAACAAGATACTAATGATGACTTTGACTGGAATCCTGCTGATCGAGACAGAGGTATTTATTTCAATACCTATCCCCTCGCTCAGCTGTGATGTCTTATCCTCTCCAAAAAAAGGGGAAAGTGAAGAAGAAAATAGGATCAAGAATGAATTAAGGCAGCAGAGAAGGCTGAGAGTGGAAGTTGCTTTTCCAGTGGCAAGTGCTAGTTAGCAGTATATTTGAGTACAAATGAATCGAAAGGTGAGCAGAAGGATTTGAATGTAACTGTTAAGAATTACAAGTTGCAAAACAATTGAAACCTTATTAGTTACATATTGTGTCTCTCCAAGGCTGGTAGGATATTTAAGCACATCTACCATTTAGATGGGTGCAGGAATGTTGTCGCTCACAGGGTTTAGACATAGCACTGTGATAACTGTGCCTGGCCTTCTACAATGGAGTGGTGATGTCATCTACTCCTGCTTGGCCTTTGACACAGTCCCTGACAACATTCCTACCAGTCAATTGGAGGGATGTAAGTTTGATAGATGGGCTGTTAGATGGACGAAGAATTGGCTGTATGCCTGTGTCTGAAGAGTTGCAGACAGCACTTCAGTGTCCAAATGGAAACTGTAACAAGTTGTTCAGCCTGGAGAAGGCTGTGGGGAGATTTCATGGCAGCCTTTCAGGACTTGGAAGGGGGACTTCAAAAAAGATGAGGAGGCCTTCTTATCAGGGAGTATAGTGATAGGACAAGGCACAGTGAATTTAAACTGAAATGTTTAGATTGGATCTAAGGAAGACATTTTTCATGATGAGTTGGTGAGGCACTGGCACAGGCTGCCCAGAGAAGGTGTGGATGCCCCATCCACAGCTGATGTAGTAAAAGGTGTCTTTCCCATGGTATGGAGGTTGGAACTAAAGGATCTCCAATGGTCTCTTCCAAGCCAAACCATTCTGTGATTCTATGATCTTCCTTTGTGAGGAAACATTGCAGAAAATGTTCCAGTAGACCCAGTGGATAATGTAGAGCACTTGTTCCAGTCCCGACATGCACATTCTCTCTCTCTTCTTTCAGAGTCTTTCCATCTCAGTCTTTCTTTGCTAATCCTTCCTCTCCTGCTCCTTGTATTTCCTTTCCCAGTACCTTTCTCTTTCCTGCAGCTTTCAGGAAGCCCTTTCCATGTCCTTACTTCATGTTCACAACCAAAGGTCTGCTAATTATGTCTATTTATGGACTCACTTCTTCTATTCCTTCATACCTTTGTGTGTCAACTCTCATTTTGTTGTTCCTCCAGGATTTAAGGAATAAACTGCTGGTTCCTTTATCATCACTGCTATCCTCTGTCATCACTGCAGAGGAGATTGCAGAGCGTATTGAGCTAGATCAAATGTTGGAAATGGTCTGACCAGAGAGGCACAGCACCATGTTTCAGGCTATTGCATTTGAGATGATTTTGCTTTTGAAATATACAGAAAATTGCAACGCAAGGAAGAATGACTGTGATTGCCAGTGAAATATGAACTCATTTCCTTTCTAAAGGGATCTGACTTCCAATAGTGAAAGCTTATTCCTTGAAAATTAGACTTCCTGCTGCTTTTCTCCAGTCTGATTTTAAATTGTTCAAGTAACAGAGCTTCTCCTTATTTTCCTAGCAAAATTGCTTTCAATTTACTAACAAGTAGTACAAGTCCATTCAAGTTTCATTTTCCATTTGTTGTTACAAGGTGATGGATACTACATGGCTGTTCCAGCCTTTGTGGGTCACAAGAAGGATATGGGCCGCTTAAAACTTCTCCTGACCGACCTCAAACCAATGAGCAGCTACTGCTTGATTTTCAGTTATCGGCTCGCTGGCGAAAGAGTGGGAAAACTTCGAGTGTTCATGGCCAACCAAAGAACTGCTCCTGTCTGGGAGCAGGACAAGGGAAAAGATGAAAGGTGGCGAACTGGAAAAGTGGAAATATGGCAGGGTACTGAAACAACTAACAGTGTAAGTCAAATGCAGTGTGTAACCTAACTGCTACAGCCAACACAAGAGGTTTTTTCCTAATCCTCCAGTGTTCCACCAGCTCTTTTACAGGCATCGTATGCTTGCAACTGAAAGGCTGTTTGGAAATGGAGGAGTATAGATTTTAGAAGGCTGAGAAGTTGTATGATTGTAATTTCATAACTGAATTACTCCAGTTTGCTAGGACACTGATGCCAAATAATCCCATCATTTTGTAAAAACTTTGTCAGATCTCTAATTATCACAAACTACCAGAATCTCTGTTTATTATTTCATGCAACAGAAGGCATAAGTGTATGCTTGGAAAAATGAAAATCATCTCTGTTTCATAGAAAATGATGCTCTCAAGCCATACTCACACAGATTATTAGTGCAAAAAGAGACCTCATTTATAATCAAGGTTGGGCAGTCACCGTAGGTACAGGGTATGTTTGCCAGCAGAGAACGCTGTGCCCTGATACTTCTCTGGAAACTGCCTCAAAAAAGACTTCAGCAAGTTTCTTGAAATTCTAGAGCCTGATTTTCATTTATATGACTGCATATTTTCAATGCAGGACAAAGGGTTATGTTTACAATGGAGTACTGGAAGCATAAAGGAAATTGAAGTCCTTTTTGAAGTTTTTTGCACTGACAGAAAGACATGGAGGAAGTCTTACATAAATAAGAGTCAGTCTATAAAATAAAACCCCAGACACTCTACTGATAAAAATGAATTTACTATGTGTGTGACTGCAATTATAATGGATAGCCTACTATATATACAGATTGAAAGAGATGTATTTACCGGCTATATAACCTAATACTAAGGGTCCAAATAGGTGGAAAATGAACAATTGTAATGTCTCCAAGAAAAAGAGGGCACTAACGTCTCATAAAGTAATAATGCCACATTATTATAATGGGATTTCACTCCATTTGCATTTTCTTTGTACGGTGAAAATAAGCAATCTTATTAAATGAATCCATTTGGTATTGTAAATCTGTACAGAGGATTATCAGTCCAGTTAAATAATCTATAAACATTCTAAAAGCTGCAGGGATTTGTGTCATTAAGTCTTTCATGAATTACAATTAAACATTCCTCAGATATAGCATTAAAACTATTTAAGAGTCACTAAATGGTTGGATAAACTACATTTTCACTGTTCATGCATCTCTTTTCTTGTGACAGATCACCTTTGAATCAGAACGTGGAAAGGGCAAAACTGGAGAAATTGGAGTGGACAATGTTGTATTAGTTCCTGGTCTATGCCCAGAAGACACCTGAGAATGGATATTTTGAGTATTCTGGATTTAGCCCTATTTTCAACTCTTGCCTTGCTAGTAGTGTATTTTTAATCTTTTCATTATAAAAAAAAGGAAAACATAAATTTAAAACCTGTACCTTGAACTTAGTGCAGCAGTGCAAACGGCAACTGACAGGTGCAAGATGCAGAGCACACTTTTTTATGAATTAGATCTAATACGTGCTTTGAATACAGCACTACTATATTTTAACACTCAAGGTTAGGGCTTCTGAGGCATTAAAATATGTGTCTAGCTTTTTTACAAATTCTGTATGCTTTCATTCCTTAAAGCCCTTTTCAAGGCTGTTCTTAAGTTGTCTGTTGCATTTCTACTTCACAAGAACACAAAGCAGTGTTGAAGAGGATGCTACTGCTTCTGGTGATGTGATTTTAACTTCTTACTTAATATGTAGATAGTAAATTTATTAAAAAAACAATTAGAAGAATGAGGAGGTTTTTTTCCTGTCTTCATGGAGCTAAATTTTAAGTGGAGTCACATCTTTGAGGAATATTTTAATTGCTAATACAATATGCAAAATATCCTCTTTGTCATCAGTGTCTTTAAGTCACACAAATCACTGTTTAGGAATGATCCACTTTTTTTTTTCATAGGCATTTAATATGCATCACATAGAGATGATATTACCAACTGGTAATGAAAAAAGTAAAGAAATTTTCACGCTCTGTACTGACCTTCAGAAGCAGACAAGTTCCTGCTGGGTTACAGCGCTTCTTTACTGCGCAGAGCCTTGAAACAACCATTTTCGTTTTCCAGTAGACAGGACGGTTTAGTAGCCTCACAGTAAGGCTCATTCTTACATTACACAATGGGGAAATATAAATCTTTTTTGCCAGTCCCTTCATGTTCTTCAGACTTCAGCAAAATGGATAGAGGCTGCCCGCCTCCCCAGGAACGGAGAAGGAAGCAGGCTCTTCTCGCACAAAGTAGAAGCTGATATCTTGCCACTCTCTGCCACACATGCCTCTGCAGGTACATGTGTGTAAGGAGGCTCTGGAATCCAGGTTCCACGTGTACTGAAAAGCTGAATGATTGAAGCGTGGGCAAAAGACCATTTTCTCCTTTGTGATCTCCTTGGAGAATGTGTGACATCCGCATCTCAAGCAGACCGGGGTGCCTGAAACTGAGAAGATTGAAGGTCTGTTTTATTAAAATCAAATTCTGTGTCTAGCTGCCTAGGTGAATTAGGCACTAACACCACCTTCTTGCACAGGATGCAAGCAAGTGGCAGTCCCTGAAAATACCAGTCTCTGTAACAATTTTCTTGGAAACTGACAGAAAGTTAAAATGGCCCATGTGGAATCGCCCAACTGCATGTTGGCATCAAAAGAGCTTGGCCAGCACATCGAGGGAGGTGATCCTCCCCCTCTGCTCTGCACTGGTGAGGCCACATTTACACTGCTGTGCCCAGTTGTGGGCACCTCAATTAAGTGAAGTTAAAAGACAGGGACGGAGGAGAGTCCAGCAGAGGACGACCACAAGGATGACTGGGGGCCTCCCATGTGAGGAAAGGCTGAGTAACCGCGCTCCGTTCAGCCTGGGGAAAAGGACACTGAGAGGGGATGTGGTAAACATTTATAGCTATCTAAAGGAAGGTGGGAGGCAAATGGGTGAGGCCAGGCTCTTCTCGATGGTGTGTAGCAAGAGCACAAGGAGTAACGGCCTAAACCTTGTACATAGGAAGCTTCGTACTAACATGCAGAAGAACTTGTTTATGGTAAGGGTGATGGAGCACTGGAACAGGTTGCCCAGAGAGGTTGTGGGGTCTCCTTCTCTGGAGACATTGTTCAAAACCTGCCTGCATGTGTTCCCGTGTGACCTAATCTAGGAGTTCTTGCTCAGGCAGGGGATTGGACTAGAGGAGCTTCCCAGGTTCCCTCTAATCCCTGTCGTTTGGTGATTCTGTGATTCTGCCGTTGGTATGGAGAAGAGACAGCAGCTATTAATAGGAAGACTTGGTAAAGAAATACTCTTTTCACATCTTAGCCAGGATTCTGGCATTTATTGAATTTTAATAAATGATACAATTTTTTTTAGCTCTTCCCTTCCCCTCCCTTCCCTTCCCTCTTCGCTTTGCTTCTCTCTTCGCTTTGCTTCTCTTTGCTTCACTTCGCTTCGCTTCTCTTCGCCTCGTCTTCCCTCACCTCGCCTTCTCCTTCTCCTTCTCCTTCTCCTTCTCCTTCTCCTTCTCCTTC
>NW_024962262.1:57041147-57047462 GCF_019238085.1 Lagopus leucura
CTTCTCCTTCTCCTTCTCCTTCTCCTTCTCCTTCTCCTTCTCCTTCTTCTTCTTCTCCTTCTCCTTCTCCTCTCTCTCTCTCTTCCTCTACCTCTTTGTCTTTCACTTCATTCTTCTACCGGCTCCAGCGTTGAAGGCAAAACTGTCTTATTCTTTTCCACGTCTCACTAGAAAAAGGAGAGTCTCAAGTTGTGGAGTATATTCTTCTGCCTGCCCCCTTTTACTGCTCTCTGACCAGATTTGTACTCCAAGACTTGGTATCCCAATCAATCAATTAAATTACTAAATAAGCCATTTTTAAAGTATTGTGTTCTGCTTTTCATGCTATCCCAGCTGCATTCTACACAAGATGGAAATGATTTTGAGAGCTTTATGTTGGGATAGATATAACTGCATACTTCTACTTGAGTTGCACGCAAAGTTAAAAGTCTTCTTTTTTATTTACGTTTCCCCGTCAGGAGACATATGCCTCATCTGGCTGGTATCTGTTGTATTTGAGAGACAGATGCAGTTGCAGAGACATGTCACAGAATCATAGAAACACAGAATGGCCTGGGTTGAAAAGGACCACAATGATCATGTAGTTTCAACCCCCCTGCTATGTGCAGGGTCCCCAACCACCAGACCAGGCTGCCCAGAGCCACATCCAGCCTGGCCTTGAATGTCTCCAGGGATGGGGCATCCACAACCTCTCTGGGCAGCCTGGTCCAGTGTGTCACCACCCTCGGAATGAAAAACTTCCTCCTCATATCTACCCTAAATCTCCTTTGTCTTAGTTGAAAACCATCCCCCCTTGTCCTATCATATCCACCCATGTAAAATGTTGTTCCCTCTCCTGTTTGTATGCTCCATTCCAGAGCTGGAAGGGCACAGTGAGGTCTCTTCAGAGCCTTCTCTTCTCCAGCTAAACAAGCCCAGTCTCCTCAACCTTTCCTCATAGGAGATGTGTTCCAGTCCTCTGATCATCTTAGCGCCCTCCTCTGGACCTGATAGAAGAGCTCTGCATATTTCTTGTGCTGGGGGCCCCAGGCCTTGGATGTAGTACTCCAGACAGGGCCTCGCAAGAGCTGAGTAGAGGAGGACTGCCATCTCTCTTTCCTTGCTGGCCTCCCCTGTTTTAATGCAGCCCAGAACACAGTTGGCTTTCCAGGCTGCAAGCGCACCCTGCTTGCTCCTATCCAGTTTCTTGTCACATAACATCTCCTGCCAGTGACAGACTGAGGGATGAACATATTGGCCATTCAGGATGCACATGGAAACTCAAGCAGTCGGAAACAAACCTTTAAAACCACTGCAGAATATTGTGATAGAAGCCCTCCACACAAGCAGCTTCACCAGTTTGCAGTGCTGGTCTCTGTGCTTTTTGCTGTTGGTCTGTTACTCAAGGAACATCATTTCCATCACAGCAGCCCATCTTGGGGAGGAAGTCCTTAACCGGTCAGAGCCATAACTAATCATCCTTTGCTTTCTAGATTTCCAAGAATAATGTGATTGAATTCTTCCGAGGCAGGAAATGCTCGAATCAGATGTTAGAGGCTGTTCCATAATTCTGAACAAACCAATTGATTCGGCTATGAGAAGGAAGAGTGTCTGAACTTTTGCCACCTCCCATTTGGCTTTTACAGTCCTAATATCAGAGAGATTTAATACAAAAGTACACTACAGCCAATTCAACGCTTTGCAAACCTACAGAACATGCTGTAAGAGGTATTAATAATAATAGTGAAGATTACAATTCTCTATGTGATTAATGGTATCTCTTGTATCAATATTTGTAATTCTGCCATTTCTTGGTTTTCAGTCAGGAAGCAAGGGCACGTTTTTCACCATTTATCACAACTTTGGTGCTTCAGCTTTCTGCTGAAAATATGAAGACAGATTCTGTTCTCAGCCACAAACAGCTTGTATAGCTGTTCTCAGCCACATTTTGTACTCTTCTGATTTCACTAGGAACACTTTGGTCTACACTATCGTTACCAAGAGCAGAACTTGAGTTTGCCTTCCCCACTAGAAGCACTTCTAGCGAGTGACCACTTGCCAGTTCTCTTTTAGGTCTTCAGGAATGATATAATCTCCCCAATTCCACTTCATTGGAAACTGCTGCTCCCATTTCCTGTACGCAAGATTTCGGAAAGTTCAAATTTTCATTTCAGCAAAAGGAACTGCGTTGTTCTATGATTCTATTATTGCTCTGTTTTCTGAGAAAAGGAACTGCAAACTCCTAAATGTACATATAAGTTAATAAACAAAGTAATCATGGTGGCAATTTTCCAGGTTTCTGGTTTGATGGCATGGATGAACTGTTCAGCAATTGTCTAACCAACATTTTCCAGCTATTTCTGTGGATATTTAACAATTTATCAGCTGGCAGAGTATCTCACCTTGCTGACTAGAAGTCTGTTCTTCTTAGAGAAGTAGATACTTAGCACAGCCAACATTGAAATCTCAAGGAAAGCAAGCTGTTACAGTAGCACTGATTTTATCCTGGAACATCCTGCAAAAAATACAAATATATGTATACGTACCTTTACACAAGTACAGGAATATAACAAGTATATCATGTTCATCTTTTGGTTTACTTCAGGAGTAACTGAGAAAGCTTTATGACAGAATCACAGAATTGTAGGGGCTAGAGTGGACCTCTGGAGATCATTTAGTCCAACCTCCCTGCCAAAGCAGTCTCCCCAGACTGGTTGCACAGGTAGGCATCCAGGTGGCTCTTGAACATCTCCAGGGCAGGAGAATCCACAACTTGTCTCGGCAACCTGGTCCAGTGCTCCGTCACCCTCACTGCAAAGAAGTTCTTATGCACATTTGAATGGAACTTCCTATGCTGCAGTTTGTGGCCGTTTCCCCTTGTCCTATCACCACACCTTGCTGAAAAGAGCCTGGCCTCATCCCTTTGCCTCCTGCACTTGAGGTATTCATAGACATTGATCAGATCCCCTCTCTCTCTTCTTTTCTCAAAGCTGAACTGACCCAGGTCACTCAGCCTTTCCTTCTAAGAGAGGTGCTCCAGGCCCTTTTGTCTCCAGAACAACCATTCATTAGAGCAAAGATGGTTTAATGGAGAAGGCTGTGAGTGAGAAACCTGCCTCAAATCATGGCCTCCTTTGTTCTGATCTCCATCCTGGGAAGACTTATCACAAGGGGCAAGTCATTCTCCTTGTGTCTTCCCTGCTGAAGTGAGTCTGGGCCAGTTCTGAAAAGCTGTGCTGCCTGTCTTCTCCTCTGTAAAGCTTTGGACTCGTTGGGATAGGCTTTGTCCCACGCTTTGTTGCTGCATGAGCCACAAAAACAATGCAAAAAAGGAAGTCCGACCTCAACTCCGTAACCAGCTGTGTGTAATACTCGGAATGGAGTGACCACAGCAACAGCGTGGCGTCCCTTAAGCACTTAGCGAGAGTGTGCCTGGAAGCGCCCTTGGTACGAGGCAGGATCCTTTCTTGTCAGCAGAGGGCAGCACGGGCCACGTCAGCGAATAGAACCGAGCGCATCTACGTACAAATCGTACGAGTTTTCGCTGTCATCGAGAATGAAGCCCATCATGCATCTGTAAGCGTGCCAGAAAGACGCATCTTTCCCAGAACCACTGTGAATTCTCTGTGTACAACGCATACGACAGAGGAAAGCTCGCGGCCTAGCCAGCCCCGGATCCCGCCGGCAGCAGGCCGCGCTGCCCACAGCCGAGCGCCGCTCGCAGACGCGGCGGAACGCAGCGCTGCCCGGGAGGCGGGGAGGGCTGCGGCGCGTTGAGGCCCAGCGCGGAGGTAACGGGGTGTGGGGTTCGTAGTGCTGCGTGTTCTCCAGCGGCACGGCACTCTGCTTGCCGGTGTTGCCCCGGGGTGAGGCTGAAGGAGGCGGTGGGGCCCGGGGCGGAGGAGGAGGGGAGTGAGAACGGGGGGTTCATTGTATTAACTCTGCTGTATTCATGTGGCTGTGCACTGAAGGTGGATTCCTATAAAATTTGTACGTCTTTGTGGTTGGGTAGAAGGCAGTTCTGCTGAGGGGCAGGAAGAGCTCTGATTTCTGCTTTCATTTCAAAGCCCTGGAATATGATTTATTGCAAAAATCTTTGAAATCTGTTCTCCCACATAAGAAGGGATGCAGAAATGTTTTTGGGTTTCAAGGCCAGCTATGAAAATTCCCCAATTTTCTCTTAGGCTTTGAGTTTAAAATGGCATTTGATCTTTTTCTTTGTGTGTGTGTGTGTATGTATAAGGAATTTAGGTGCCCAAGGCAAGAAATCTGGTTGTTTTTTCAGGACTGTGCTATGCACCATCTCAGCTGTAACACCGACCATATTTTTTGAGAAAATCTGTTACACTGTTAGGAACACTCGATTGTTTCTGATCTTTGCCTTGGCTATAATCTGGGTTTTCTTCCAACTGCATAGAATTCTTTGAGGAAAAATCATCTGCATCTCAGGTAGGGATAAAGGAGAAGATTGATGCTGTGCCTGCTCTACCTTTCCAAGACATTCTCTATACTTTCTTGGGTGCATTTTTATTTTGTCTTGGTTTCTCAGTAGAAGTTGGCTGCACTAAGAAAAGGTAGACTATAGTTTTGAATCTGTGGAGATGTATAGCTGAAGCAAGGCACTTACCCCAAATATTTTTGGAGAGGGTGGATTTTTTTCCCAAGGGTTAGCTCCTTAGTTTTTAAACTGAGACAGGGGAGGTGTAGGTTAGATATTAGGAGGAAGTCTTTTACTCAGAGGGTGGTGACGCACTGGAACAGGCTGCCCAGAGAGGTTGTGGATGCCCCATCCCTGGAGGCATTCAAGGCCAGGCTGGATGTGGCTCTGGGCAGCCTGGTCTGGTGGTTGGTGACCCTGCACACAGCAGGGGGGTTGAAACTAGATGATCATTGTGGTCCTTTTCAACCCAGGCCATTCTATGATTCTATGATGATTCTATGATTAGTTAGCAGAAAACCTCTCAGACTGGTTTGTTTGTTTGTTTTTCCCCATGCAGTGATTTTCATTTTTAAAAACTTCTGATTCTGCACGATGTTTTAGGATGACTGTATTTCAAACTTGAAGTAGCCTACTTTTTTTGTTTGTTTTCCCTTTAAGAGCAAACTGACTTGTTAGATCTCTATTGATCACCATTGCCAATTCTTGTACACACAGTGACTCATTGCGCCATGCATTCAAGTATGAGAGATGGTTATGATTTGGTAAGAAAGGACCTCGGCAGTTCAGTATTACAGAGCGTAGTTAAAAATGCAAGCCTGTTTCTACCTTCACTTGGAATTCAGATGGATGTTCTCATACTTTGCTGAAGTTAAGTAGAATGGAAATGCCTTGTGTAGTTGTAGGAGAGATGGGGATGCTTATTTTGTACTGCACTGAATTATGATATCATTCATCCTTTTGTTCTTGCAGCTCTACAAGAACAATTATTATGCATTTCATAAATTCAGAAAAAGAATGTTATTGCATATGCACCTTTTTCTTGAATTTCTTCTGAGAACAAGGAAGACCACAGAACTCTGCTGACTGAGTATGTATTCAGTTAATTTTACCAATGTTTGTTCAGCAACAATTTGCCAAATAGAATTAAATCAAGTAGGAAAGCAGTAAAATTCTGAATTTTTTAAATGTCAGATGAAAAAAACTGTGTGTGGCACAAAGACTGGATGAGGGATTAAAGCCATCCCTCCAGCCTATGACCAGGCACCTTTGGGGACACAGGATGTTTGGGGTTTTTTTTGTTTGTTTGTTTGTTGTTGGGGAGTTTATTTTGCCAAATTTTATGCAAGTAAGTACACTAAAAATGTAAAATTTCCTAAAGGCCATAGAGAAATTGTTTTCTCCCTGGGCTGGATTTTCTCATTATGCACTTATGTGACACACTCACAAGTCTGCATGGGTTTGCTGTGCTACAGCTCCCTCAAGTGGTAAAATATTTTCCCATTTAAACCTGCAGCTAACTTAACGTGAAACACTTCAGAATCCTTCAGAAGGTGGTGGAGTCATCGTCCCTGCAAGTGTTCAAGAAACGTTTAGCTGTTGTGCTGAGGGACATACTTTAGTGGAGAAATATTGGTGGTAGGTGGACTAGATAATCTTGGAGGTCTTTTCCAGCCTTGATGATTCTATGATTCTGTGGTTCTGTGACTGTGGTCTTCATTTAGCAGCTGACCTGCCAAGACAGCTTGGGCAGGACACTTTACTACCACAGATCATAGAATGGTTTGGTTTGGAAGAGACCTTTAAGATCATCTAGTTCCAGCCTCCTGCTGTAGGCAGGGACATCTGCTAGACCAAGTTGCTCGAAGCCCCATCCAGCCTGGCCTTGAATCACATCC
>NW_024962262.1:57073278-57166156 GCF_019238085.1 Lagopus leucura
GGGAGGGGGCATCCACCACCTCTTTGGCACACCCCAGAGAGGTGTTTAAGTTTCGTTGTGTGAGCTTCAGAACTAGGGAGAATGATGAATGTTTGTAGACTGCCAAGAGTCATTTTAACTTGTTTCCCTGTTTGCTGATTAACTTGTTTCAAACAGTGCTTTTGCATGTCTGACAGCAGAAAACAACAACCCCTTGTCAGTATGCAGGTTATCTGCCTGTTGCCTAGCTTAGAACAAGCTTGCAGAATTCCATCTACAAAGCATTCATGTGCCTGGGAGAGGAACATAGGCTGCAGATTTTTGATTTTGCCATTATGCTACAAAACATCAAAACCCTGTTATACAGCAGAACATCAGTGTTCAACGAATAGGAGTGTGAGTAAGAACGAACTCAGGCTTACTCTGCTTTGGTTCAGTGTGAACTTTGGCTAGAAAATGCCCTCCAGTGTTACCACTGCATCAGTAATTCTTTGTTTCTCTTTCTAAGAACATGGAAAACATGCAGTAGTCTGAGAGAATTTTCTCACGTCTTGGTTCTAGAAATTTCCTCGACATACTGACTTAATATGAAATGTTATGCAGGATTCCCTGTTTTAAGCACTCTGCCTCAACCTTTGAAGGAAGCTAGAAGTTACAAAATGTACTGGCTTTGTGCTTGTTCTCAACATCAGTCTTAAGGGTTAAAATCCAGTTGCCACTTGATTTACAAAGCAGCACTGCATAAACAGTGTTTCTTATTTCTCATCATACTGCCTTTTGATATGGAAGTTGAGATGAAATTTGTGATTGTCTAGGTAGTGGAGTACTTTATGGGTCTGTATCACTTTTCAGCTTTAAGTATTTAAAGGTCCTTTGAAGACCACATACACACAGCAAACCAGTGTCATTCCAAAAGTGCTTTTCCCTCAGAAACTTCCTTCTCATTTGTCATTGATGAAGGCATATTTATTACTTTCACTTAGTTGTTTCCCTGCTAGTTGTTTCTTGTGTTTCTGCTTGCAGCCTATGAATATCCCACTCCACTGAAGAAGTTAGTTACAGATTTCAATTCTATTCTTGTCATGTGTTTTGATGTGGTTTTTTTTTCTCTTACATAGCTTTGCTGAGTGAGGAGGTCACCCAGTTCTCCTTGCTGTTTGTCATACGAGCTGAGGGAAGCACTTCTTTGGAAGTGATGTCTGGACATAAATGTGAGTAGTTTAATAGCTAACTGAATTTCCAGAATTAGTTTTAAACTTTTAAATTTTCATCCCCCACATTCAGTTATCCAGTTTTGTTTAACTGCTACCATAACCTTTACTTGAATTTGCTGTTGGATAAACTTGAAAAAGTAAATGCACGACAACGTAGATCTTAGAATTTCTAGAAACTTAATCACTGCATTAGTGTGGGAAAAGTCCTAAGGTAGAACATATAGATTATATTTAATACAGTCCAAGACAGACTACTAGAAGGTAAAAAGAAAACAAAAATGCCTTTGTCACAGAGGATAAGTGTATGCATGGACTAATTATCACCAAAGCCCTCTGTGGGGGAATTTCTTTATATGTCCATAGTCGTGAATACCCTGAGTGGGAGATAGGAAAGTTCTGCAGTTTATATGGCAGGCTCCTATCCGTGTGGCTTTTCCTCACTGTGCATACATGCCAGTACACTAAAACTGAAAATAAATAAACCAAAATAAAATGTATGTAGTGTATGCTGCATACTAAATGTTGAAAATACACAAGGTTGTCTTGCATTTGGGTAAGTAAATTTTGCAGTATGTGTAACATAATACATAATGTGTATAGCTAGTTTCAAGCACTGAAGAAAATTACATTTGAAGTGGCATGCATTAGAAGGAGTGGAGCTGAATCTAAGGCATGAGGCAGTTATACTGTTTGAGCATTTAACAGTGCATTTGCCTCTGCCCTAGACTGCATGAAAAGCAATATATACCAGCAGATCATCATCTTCTAATGTCAGCTGCTGAATGTTTGAGAGATGGGAAGCTGTCTTGCTGTAACCTTGGTCACCCTGCTTAAGAAAATAACTCTCTCCACTCTTAAAGACTCTGTGGTTGGATACCAGAACAAGTGAGGAAGGATTCAACTCTATGTGCTTTTCATTATGGCAGTTTAACAAATATATTTGAAAAAGTGTATCTCTGTTTTCCCTCTGTTTCTGAAACTACTTTAGTAAAATAATTTCTGTTATAGACAATATTGAGCTCTCACAAGACTTCAAAATGTCAGGCAAGAATGAGCTGTTTAAAGACAAGTGAAGTGAAAGCAGAGAGCATTTGCCATGGAGGTCAGGCTGGCCTGTAGTCTGTGCTTGTAGAAACATAATGAAAATCGATGCTCACTTTCTTGTCTTTCTCCTTTTCTTTTGAGCTCCAAGGCCCTACCTAATGTTTAAACTTATTTCTGGCATGCACAGTACAACTGAAAACTGCAAAATGTACAAATTATCCAGCTGTCTCTCTTCCCTCTTTCTTGGGAGGTTTCATCATGGAAATAGTGATGGTGCAAGAAATGTACTTGTGAGTTCCTTCAAATCTGATTGTGTGTAGCTGGCGTTGTATCAGTTTCTAAGTGCAATTGACCTTTTACAGGGTCAGGATGCATGCAACTTCAGCCGGCACATTTTTTTGCAGATACAGAAGACTAAATCATATGAAAAGAGGACACATGCTCACAGCACACCATTCAGTGTGTCTACACATTTAATTCTATTCAGCACCAGGAGAATAATGTTAGTAATGTTTGTGCATAGCAATGCACTTGGCATCTTTTTGAAAGGATTTTTCAATAATCAGAAGGAAATCTCATTCAAGTCCTAAAACCCTGCTTTCTGAAATGTCTTTTTCTCTTTTCATTTAACACCAGTCAGAATATATGGAAGCATGCTTCAATAAAGCTGTAAGACAATACATGTATCAGTATTAAGGTACATGTGATGTGTCTTTAACTTTTAAGAATTTGCAAAAGTAGCAATTAGGAGTTTGCACATATCACTGTCGTCAAATCGGTTTGTAGGTGTCACTGTTTTTGAGCGGCCTTGATGATCAAACTGTAACATAATAACAGAGCTAGAAAGGGAAAGAGCAGTGATAGGGACATGTTAAAAGTTTACCAGTCTGATGTGACTCTCTGTTAGCATTGAAGAGATGATTTTGGAAGAGAGAGAACGCATGGTCTCTTGCATAACCAGAGAAAGGTTTCAGTATTGCTGGTGATCATGGGTCACATAGGAGCCAGAGTGTGATTTGGGGTTTATGATCCATTGAGTTACATTAGTATCACTTGCCTAATCGTACTGTGGAGTAGTTCTTAATCTTAGCTTTACAGCTTCTAATAAAATGTGTGCAGCATACTCTTCATTAATTGTACAAATTACTCATATTAGGTTGTGGCAATACTTAAAAGTTCTTCAGAACACCTGAAAATTCTGATATTTTCAATAAGGTCTTGAAAAAATCAGTTAGGTATTTTTTGTTAGATTCCATTCCCACATTTACTCGGTAGTTTTATTCTTTTAAAGTAAGAAAAGCTTGAGGAAAAAGTCTGAAATGAAGGATCAGTCCTCATACATCTCATCTGTCTGTAACAGAAGTTAACTTTAATTGGAACTTGCATGTTTTATTAAAATCAAGACAACAGATAGAACAGATAATCAAGCATCTCAGTACTTAGAACAATTTATGAAAAAGGTCTTGCCAAATTAGGGTGTAGTTATTGTGATGTCTGTTTAAAAAAAAAAAAAAAAAAGTGTTTTTTTTTCTGATATTCTGTATCACTGCAATGTTTATTTGTAGTCAGATACTTGGAAATACTGAAAAGTGGGAAAAGATGTTGAAATACAGATTCGCAGAAGTTGAGACTGAGGGAGTTGGGCTTGTTCAGCCTGGAGAAGAGAAGGCTGCGGGGTGACCTCATTGCAGCCTATCAATACCTGAAGGGAACCTACACCCAGGAGGGGAGTAAACTCTTCAAAAGGGCTGATAACAGCAGGACTAGGGGAAATGGATCCAAGTTGAAGGAGGGAAGATTTAGGTTGGATGTTAGGGGGAAGTTCTTTACAAGGAGAGTGGTTAGGCCCTGGAACGGGCTGCCCAGGGAGGTTGTGGATGCCCCGTCCTTGGACGTGTTTAAGGCCAGGTTGGACGGGGTCCTGGGCAACCTGATCTGAATGTGTATGTTTGGTGGCCCTGCCAGGCAGGGGGGTTGGAACTACATGATCCTTGAGGTCCCTTCCAACCCGGGTGATTCTGTGATTCTGTGAGACTTAGAGTCTTTTTTTTTTTTTCTGAGAAAGATCATTTTGCACGTTTTGGAAAGATGGCAGCAGAATCTTGCTTGGTTTGAGGTAAATTTTCATGTTGCAATTTGTAACTTTCAGATTAAATAAGTTGCAGTGTTTACTTCTACAAGTCTGTCCTTGAATACTATCAGGAAGGTAGTACAGAACGTATTCAGCAACGAGGACATTGTGTTATTCAAATAGCTGCTGCAGCAGAAGGACAGGATTTTTAATACATTCGTAATTTGTGCAGTGGAAAAACAAACATTCTCCAAAACCAGCATTTTTAGTAAATTGAATCTGTTGACACTAATTCTGTGAAAACTCTGATATTTTGCTGCCTTATGAGTGAGGAGAGGATGGTATGTTGTCTATAAAGCTTCCCTTTCTATGTCTTGGAAAAAGTATAAACTTACAGCAGATTTTATACATCAACGAGTGTTTGTCTGTTGCTTTCAGTGAAGAATACTGAATTTCAGAACTCCTTGGTAGTCCAGTGGTATGAATACTAATGCATTAAGCACCACAAAATCCACCTGTACTCTCAGCTGACAGAATGGCTTTGTAGTTACTTATCTCCTGTAGTAGCTGAGACTTTCCCTGGGTACTTCTATTTTGCTGTGTGTGCACAGAAAAACAGTTTTGATTCGACATTTTTATTGTGCTGGCAGTGTCCTTCTTGGTGCAGTGTTTGGTAAATTACTGTTTTTTCCTTAAAAACTAGTTTCACACCCTAATTTTGAATAGTTAACTCTGCCTCAGCAGAAGTTCCCAAGCCCTTCTTTCTGCCAGCTTTTTCCTTGCTTGAGTTAGACTAGTATGCCCACTTACACTTTCTCAGGGTCTGGCTTCCTGGGTTCTATGTTTGTTCTGCTAATTCCACTATTATTCCATTTCAAGAAAAGGTTGGAAAAACCAGTGATATATCCAAATAAAATAGTGTAAAAGAACATACAAGATAAAAACAAGCTGGTGATAATATAAAGAAAATGATGTAATAAGTGTCCTAGTTGCAGAAATTGTTTTGTGTTTTTTTCTTATTTCAGATTTAAAAATGTCTGACCAGAAAAATATTATATACAGAATTCACTGTATTGAAAAGTTACTCTCTGAGAACAATTTCCAAGATATTGAGGATCATCTTAGAGAGCTTGAAGATGTCAGTATGACTGTAGAATATCTTCAGGAGACTGAAGTTGTCAAGATTGTATACAGAGTACTCAAGAGCTGCCCTTCAGCAGAGCTGAAAAAGAAAGCAAAGCAACTGTTATCAAGGTGGAAAGCACTTTACAAGAACAACCGTCTTCAGTCAGTGCAAGGCAAGAAGTCAGTTTCTGTGTGTGTGGGTGAGGAATCTGAACATCTTGGGATTCCTGGAGAACAGTTGCTGTCTGAAGGCCCTTGTCAGCAGGTGGTATTAGCTGCTGCCCCTTCTAAAATGTTGGTCCCACCACAAACCATTAAAAAAGTGGTAAGTAACAATGCAGAGGGCAGCATAGATCAGCTTTCCCCTTTTGAGGAAGGACGCATCGATAATGAAGGTTCTAAACCTCTTGTTAATGAAGCAGGGTTGCAGCAGGATCACATGAGAGCTCTGAGGTGTAAATGCACAGATCTTCTTTATAAAGCTTTGACTGGTTCTGCCAAAGACTGCCAAGACAAAGAAGAAACTGATAAATGGCTAGAGCTGTCTAAAGAAATTGAAGAACACGTTTTTGCTCTTCATTCTAAAAATGACAAAAAGTATAAAAATTGCATCAGAAGTAAAATCTCTAACCTGAAGAACCCTAAAAGTTGCAACTTAAAACATAACCTTTTTTCAGGGACTTTGAGTCCAAAGGCTTTTGCTGAGATGACAGTGATGGAAATGGCCGGTGATGAACTGAAACAGCTCAGGGCCCTGTACACAGAGTCCTCCATTCAAGAACATCAGCTTCCACAAGTTATTAATGGCACACAGACAAGCAAAATAAAGTGTAGGCGCTGTGAAAAATTTGATTGCACTGTCACTATGATTGCCAGAGGAACTCTCTTTCTTCCAGGCTGGGTGCGAAACACAAATCCAGATGAACAAATGTTGACCTTTGTTATTTGTAATGAATGTGGAGAACAATGGTATCACAGCAGATGGATTTGTTTGTAATACTCACTCACTTTAAGAAGTCACTCAAAAGCACAGATAAGAGAAGATGTCTCTTGAAACCGTGTAGTGTAAAAGTGGATATTGACACTATGTAGACACAAAAATTGCAAAAGCACTTTTAAAAGTTGCTAAGTTATTTTTGAAGATCTACTGAAATTTGTTTGGCTGAGGTTTTTTTGTTTGTTTTTTAAGTGGTATGGCTATGTGTTAAAACAACAACAACAACAAAAAAATAAAGGGTCCTATTTAGCAAACTTAATTTTCTTGTATGACAAGAACACCCATCTAATTGATGAAGGGAAGCCATCTGATGACATCTTTTTCATTTTCATTGAAGCTTTCAATACTGTTTCTGACACAATGCTTCTGAACAAAATGCCCAGCCTACAGTTAACCAAAAAACATAAAGTGATGTGTGAGCAGTTGGCTGATGGGATTGGTCCAAAGGGTTATAGTAAATTGAGTTACATCAGGATGGTAGCTGCTCACTAGTGCAGTTCCCCAGAGCTCCATTTTAAATCCAGTTCTCTTCAATGTTCTCATAAATTACTTGTATGTAGGAGGTGTTTTGAGCAAGTCTGCTGATGATTCTAAATTCGGAAGAGCTACTGACTCCGTTGAGGGTGAAGAGGCCTTGCAGAGAGATCTTGACAAATTAGAGGACTGGGCAATCACCAACAAGAGCAAGTGCTGGATTCTGCACCTGGGAAAGCTTCTGCACCTGGGAAAGTCTAGACTGCTGAACTAGAGGCTGGAAAGCAGCCCCATGGAAAGGGATCTGGAAGGTTCAGGTTTATGGCAAGTTGAACATGAGCCAGCAGTGTGCCCTGGCAGCCCAAAGGGCCAACCATACCCTGGGGTGCACCGGGCCTGGTACTGCTGGGCAAGGGGAGGGGTTGTTCCGCTCTGCTCTGGGCTGTGCAGCCTCCCCTGCACTGGGTGCAGGGTGCTACAATGGGTGCTACAATGTAAGAAGGACATGAAACTATAAGAGAGCGTCCAAAGGAAGGCAATGAAGCTGGTATAAAGTCTGGAGGGTAAGTTGTATGAGAAGCGACTGAGGTCTCTTGGTTGGCTCAGTGCAGAGCAGAGGAGCTGAGGGGGGACCTGACAGTGGCTGCAGCTCCTCGCAGGGAGCGGAGGGGCAGCGCTGAGCTCTGCTCTGTGTGACAGCGACAGGGCCCGAGGGAACGGCGTGGAGCTGCGTCAGGGGAGGGCGGCTGGGGGTCAGGGAAAGGGGCTGCACCACAGGGCAGGGGAACGGGATGCACAGCGCTGTTAATACTTATTAATACTTGCACCCTCAGGATTGCAAACTGACTGACTATTTTTAAATAGTTTTCTGTGGTAATCCAATGCAAGCAGGCATTCTTCCATTTCCTTCCTTCTCAGTCACAATCAAACCCAATAACAGTTTTTAACTGTATTTGTTACAAAGCTAGACATTAAAAGATTAAAATGTGTGTGCAAATTTTGTGAAACTCAGTAATCATTAATAGAATTTCTGTTCCTGCTAGAAAAGCTGGAGTCCTTTGCTTTACCCAGGAGTAACTTGTTCTGTTTAAACTGCTATAACATAGATAGCTGCTAAGTTCTTGATACTACCTTAAAGCCAGGCACAAAATAATTCTGCTTCTGAACTAGATTGCAATCTGGGTCAAGGCAGAGGCCTGGAAGTACTGGTGGAAAAGAAAAGAAAACATTGGGAGGCAGGGAAAATGAGGAGAGCCTGCTGTAATTATGTTATATAAATATATAGGAAACGAGGCCTTGCTTATTCTAGCGTTGGTAGAAAAATCTTGTCTAGTTTCAGTTTCACACCTGGTTCATTTTGATAAATGTGTGAAAATCTAGCATTTAGCAATTGGAGAAACTGAATACAAAATCACAAGTCTTCTTATTACTTTCTTGATCATCTCACACCATCAATTATTTTAACCTAACACAGTTCATTACCACTTCATTTTTTTTCCATCTGTGATTGTATCCACTCCTCATGACTGAAAAGATTTAGTACAGAACAGGTGTCCTGTGGTGTCATGTGCTGCTACGTATCATTGCTCTGCAGACATTCAAGTGCCAAATGTGAGTGGCAATCACGCAGACAATCACTCAGGCGAGTCATGCAGACTTTGCTCTTATTTGAAAAGGTGCGGTCTCAGTTTCACTATGCAAAGTACCGTTCCAGGCTGCAGTCTGTCAATAGGTTATGTCATCTTTACCTGGACTGTGTAAGTGCCCAAGCTTAAAATGTTTGCCTGGATAAGATTATGTGCTTTGGCTCAAATTGGCTCTGAAGAGTCAACCTGCAACCAGACATTGTGTGCACCAGCATGAGAGTAGAGATTACTGGAATACAGGGAATGTCAGGACCCCAAAGCAAGAATAAAAAGGAAGCTTTGAAAGGTGAAATTTGTTTATGTTGTTTTTTTCTAGGTTTGTTCCCAATGGGAAAAAAATCTCTCAACTTCTTGAACCGGGGACTATTGCTTTTCATCTAATTGTTAGGTATATCCATGCTGCTCCTCCACAAAGGGGCATGGCATTAGGGGGAAACCAAACAGACAAATATATGCAGAATAAGGCTGAAGCATGTTTTTGTTTTTTTGTTGTTGTTTTTTGTTTTTTTTTTTAATCTTTTTTATTTTTTATTTGTTTTCCCTGAAATACTGTTAAGTACAGCTACTTCCTTTATCTTATGAGTAGTACCAATGAGGTATTAAATACAGATTGCCCTCAAAGTTTAAGTAACATGTACCTAGAAGACTTCTGTCTCTCAAGAAGTCTAGAGTTAAATTAATAATGAAATTCATACATTTTTTTCTGAGAGATATTCCCCTAACTGGAGTTGATGAATGGGAGTTAATAGCTGAGTTCATGACAGCACTTCTCATTCCTGGAGATCCCCTGCAGTTAACTCTGTCCTGCTGAGGGCCTTCGGTTTTTCCCTCAACCGTTTTCCTGTAGCGCATTGCTCTACTGCCATTTGTTGCTTAGAACTCTTCCTTTCCAAAACAGAAAGGAAACAGTGCACTTTTGTTGTTTATTTCATTTCAGTCTGCTATGGTACATACAAAAGAAAAGGTTGGTTGTTTTTTTTTTTTGTTTGTTTGTTTCTGTTAGCAAAAAAAGTTAGCTACTCATTGGTAACTGTTGATAAGGAACAAATATGTTAAATTATGATCCTTCGGGGAGATAAGGAGTGCTTTGATACTTGCTTGGGGGAGCTGGCTTGCCAAAGTGTGGTATTAGCGGACAATAAAGGCAGCTGACATCATATCCCCTTATTTTTGCTGCTGTGATTCAGACAGGAGGTGACACAGTCATGTTTTATTGAGGCAAGGTCATCACTTGCTAGGATGGGACAAAGTCTCCTTGCCAGTTACGGATGGTAAAAAGCATCATTCATGTGCCGTGCTGCACAAGGGCTTTGCTGATGCAGAACACTCCCTTGAATGAAAACCCCCACTGTCTTCTGCTTGCCATTCTGCTGCTGAGAGAATGTGGCATAAAACCAACCCTCATGCTGCTCATGCGGCCGCCAGTGCAGGGTGCATGGATGAAGACCTCAGGAAGAAGACCCACAGCATCCTGCCAAGGCAGGCCCAGCCAGTTGTGTCAGCCAGCCCACAGGGATGGGCCATGCCAAAGCCGAGCCAGGGCCATGGGTCTGATGTAGGGGCCAGGCCTGTGGTGCCATTATGGAGTGATGTTTCCATCCGGGTCTGAAATCAGAGCCATTTCAGTGAGATCTGGCCACACAACATCTTAGATGGTCATTTCCTTCAATCTGCTGCTGAGGTGTGACACCTATTTTCCTTGAACGGCCTGCACACCAGCAGTGCTCCTGGGGTTCCTGAGATTTGCTACGTTCCTTCATGTTCCTATCTAAAAAGAATAAAGGTACACCTCACCATGAAAGTATAAGAATTTTGTTCCTAACTCAAATTTTAAAACTTCTTCAAACAGATCGAAATGCCTGAGAGCCAGTATTCTCTCAAGAGAAAATACAGGTGGTAGCTGCTGCATCCCCGGAATATAAAAACTATTTCCTCCACTTCCAAAAGCTAAGGGGTTTTTTTTTTTTTTTTTTTTTTTTTTTCCTTTTAACATCACAAGATAATGCTCAGAACTTATATCTTAGAACAGTCATTTAAAGATGCCGTTTTCTGCCCACCCAGCACTTCCTCGCGGTTTACTTCAGCCCTGGATGAAAGCAGATCCCAGGAAACAAGTCCTTAAACATTTTCAAAGTCCAGCTCTGTTACATAAGAATGCCTGTAGTGTCATCACATTTGCCTTAAGCCTGGGTGCTGCTGTCAGTCGGAGGCATTTCCATCCGATAACACGGAGATCTTGTTTTCCAATCCTTTGTACATCTGATCCAAACACCGGATGACTGTGCAAGCTGCAGATCCAGTCTGATTGCCTCATCCTTGTGATCGAAAGCATGTGACGGCTGCCGGAGCAAAGTGATGTATCAAAGGCTCATCCCTTAAGCCTGTAATCACCCATTCCTCTTGATGATGCGGGGACCTCTTTAAATGCACTTAAATACATTTCTGCTCATTTCGCGATTTGCCCCATCCTTGTAACACGCTTTAAGAGCGTAAAAAATACTCAGTCACCTCTTTTCTTCACATTTCTTTCCCGCAGTCGTGTTCTCAAACAGCCACGCGGGCTTCATCCCGAGCGGCCCCAGGAACAGGTGCCTCCCTCCACACCCCCTCTAACGGGGCTCGGAGTGGCGAATGGCCCCACCGCCCCGCCCACGTGAGCGGAGACCCCCCCCCCCCCCCAAGGGCGGTGTCGCACCCACCCGCCCCTCCCCTCTCCTGCCGGGGGCAGAGCCAAGCGGGGCTCACGTGACCTGCCCGCCCCCTGCCTCTCCGCCATGTTGTTTCTCCCTTCCCTCGGCGCCCGGCGGCGGCGCAGCTGGGCCTCGGCTTCTATTCGCGGGCAGGTTAGCGGCCGTCTGGCGGGCGCGGAGAGACTCCGTGTATCTGAGGGGGAGGCGCGACGGGGCTGGTGTTCGTGTGCGGGGGCTCGCTGTGCGGAGGGATCCGCGATCCTGCCACGGCAGTCTTGGGGTGCAGGGGGTCTCGCCGTTGCCTTTCCACCCGTCCGCCTACGGCCGTGCGCTGGTGAGCCCCGGACGGGGGGGGTGGCGGGTTGTGCCCGGCGGCGCTGGGTGAGGGCCCGGCTCGGTGCGGGCCGGGTGGCGTGAGCGGGATCCCGTGACTGCGGGCGCCTCGTCTGGGAAATGGCCCAGCGGGGCTGAGCGTCCCGGACCGACGCGGCCGCTGTTATCGTTGGTCTCCCGTTTATCGGCGTCGGGCGGTTGCGTGTGATGGGCTTCTAGGGGGGATCTTCTTGTGTGCCTGCTTTGTTTTGGTAGCAGCTTATGAAGTAGTTGGCTGTAATGGCAGACTGGGGGAGGAATTGTTCAGCGTGGATGCAAAATCCGTTTCTGTCACTTTTTATCTCTAAAGAAACCTAGTATAGCTACCCTAAAGGTCATCTAGGGGTGTTAAAGCTCAGTGGTCTTTAAGGTCCCTTCCAGCCTGAGCCTTTCTTTTGGTTCTATGGGACTAAAAGTTTACTTCTTTTAAGTTATTGTTCTCCTTGGTGCTCCCCAGCACAAGCAGTCTGGGTTGGTATGGTGCAGCCTGCTTACTCACTTGGGGATGGGCTTTGCTCGCACGTTGGAAGAGCATGAACTCACAGTGTAGCCTGGGCTGACAGGGGCAGCTATTGCTAAGGATCTCTGAAGGAACAGGGAGACTTATGTACTGGAGAGAGGAGCACAGATGAGCAGCAGTAATTAGCTGCTTCGTAAGTTACAGAGCGGGAGCAGTAACAGAATTGGGTTGCAAGGAGAGTCAATGTGATCTTGTGAATTCCTGGAGATACTGGACCAACTTACTCTTGAGGTTGCTTTATAGTTGGCTTGAAGTCAGTAATACTATTATGACATAATTAGGAGATGCTTACTTGTGAGCTTCTGAGAATATTTTTTTTTTTTTTCCTTTTTCTGAATTTAATCAGAGTTGTCGAGTTTGGTCCTTCTGCCTGGAAGTGAGGAATGAGGTGGAAGGTGAAGGCTGTATCTATATGGGGCATTTCTCCTGACAAGTTTTTCTGATCCACTTTGCAGTTAGATGTAAGTTATAGTAACTAAAGCAATTCTGGCAGTAGGCCTGGGATGCTTGCATGATCCAAGGGTTATGCATGCTGAAGGATTCCTGTTCTTGGCTGCTGCCTCTTCCATTGTCTTGTGTCATTCCAGGCAACTACTGAACTGCACAGGAGTTACAAGTAACCTGACAAAGAAACCAAAGAAACACGGAAGACAACTTTTGGGGCATGCAAATGAGTAGCAACAGCTTAATGTCAATCCATTTTACATTGTGTTTATATTACTGAGTATTAGGAATAATCTTCAGTGTTATTCTGATGTTAGATAAACTGTGTCCACGCTGCTGATGACTAAAGGCAGTTTTCGGATAACTTGTCATCAAGTTATCTATCTGACAGAAAACTTAGCTGCCATCACATTGCAGTAGTGCAGTCGTAGATGAAGGAAGGGTGATTGGGATCTCAGCAGGTCAGGCCATGTGACTGGAGGGCTGCCTGCTTTGCAGAGAATTGGGCTGCTGTCGAGGGCCCCACTGTAAAGGGTATTTCTGAGCCACAGCTTTTACATGGGTGTTTTTTGGAGGGGAAGGTCAGTTTGAAGACTGTTGTGGTCAAAACTGCAGTGCATTAAGAAGTGCACAGCTTGGAAGATCTTGACTTAATGTCTGTTCCTCTCTGAATTTGAAAGCAAAATATTTCAAAGTGAGGCAGTCTTGTGGCCCTTTACCTACTGGAGAACTGTTCTTACGCTGCTTTATGACCTGGAGTGTGAATGAAGCAGTGTCCTGCTTGTACCTGGACAAGGATTCTTTACCTAAATGAGGGAAAAAGGAGTAAATTTGTTTCTTGCTTTCTTTTCACCTTTCTGGAAACTTTCAGATCTGCAGTAGGTGATAAAACTGCTGTAGGGTTGGAGAGTTAAGACAAAGAGCAAGTGTTAACCCAGTTTTCAACACTTGATTCTTGACCCTGCCCCTGACATTGCAGCTTTGCAAGTTTTTGTGATTGATTTGTTTTTATGTTCCAGATGTTTTGCAGAGAAGCAATTTTCAGTATTTAATGAGCCATTGTAACTAAAGCAGGAGAAGGGTTTTCTTTCTATGTTAGTGTGATAAATATTGTCAAACACTTTAAGAAAAAAACGATGGATGGGGGAGTAAGTGCCTGTTGTTATTGCAAGGCAGGTATTTTTGTCTGACAACCTATTGAAGTGTTCTCTTTTTAAAACAGCAAGGATTACTGGTTTAAAATAAAAGAAGATGGCTTAGCAAAGGTGATTCTGAATGGTCTTCAGAGCTGAAATGGTTGTGTATGTGTAAAGCTGAGGATAAGAGATTATGAAATACTGTCAGTGTGACTGTTACATCAGTTAGGAAGGTGCTAATTTTGCCTGTCAGTAACTGAGACAGCATTTTGCCTTAGATGTTTATCAAAGATGACTTTTCTTCTCTCAGAAGACTTGGCTGAAAGTCTGTGAAGCTCTAAATAAGCATGATCAGGTGGAAGAAACTTGAGTGCTGTTGGCCAAAATTTTACTTCAGCATTTAAATTCTTTCAGTTTTTGACACTATTTGGTATATACAAATCCTTCTCAATCAGTTAACCTAGTATAGTCTTTTTATTATAAAAATAAGCTTCAGTGTTGCTGTTAAGATTTTCTAGATCCAAACCAATGACTTTTCTTTGAGTGTAGCCTCCACACCAAAGTGCTCAAAGAGGTAATTACACTCAAAAATAAAAGGCAGTTAAGAAGTTGTTACCATGGAATTAAGTAAATCAAGATAAAACACCATTGCTTTCTCTAATGCACTTAAGCTCTGAAGGGCTGGAAATTGAGGACTTTCTGTAATGCAAACAGCTTTCGTTTTATGAAATAGCTGGTAATGTTCTATCTTGCCAGCAAATGTTTGGACTGCCAGTGAGAATCTTTCAAATTCAGTTCAACAGGGGGATTCTAGGAGGGGAATAACTAAATTACTTCTAAAAGAAATGACATTTAGTAGAAATGGTTCCCTGCTTTAACAGTAATGAAGTCAGTGGTCTAAGAGCTTATGACCTTATGAATTGGAGGAGGAAATTCAGAAATGGTTACCAGAACGTGTTACAGTGGGGCTGCTTTTAATTTGTTTGTTTCGGACTTCTTGTTTGGCACCAAGTACTGAAATAACATGGAAAAATAGGGGGCAGATCTGCTCATAAACTGCTCTGTGTACCAGGCTGAGACTGCTTGTACATTACCATAATTGTGTAGCACAGTAAGTTGAAGTTACTGGAACAAATACCTATTTGTAATTCTGTGGTGTCTTGCAGTTCCTGACGTTGGTTAAAATAATCAGATGCACATTGGAAACTAAGTTTTTTGTTTTATTTTCAGATGCTGAACGATGATTTAAACTGAACGGCTAAGGTAAGAAATCTTTGGGAATATCATATCAGATACTGACTCTTTCTTCCAAAAGCATTGCCAAAGATGTATAAGTTCAGAGTACATTAATAGGAGAAATAACATTAATTCTCTACACCTCTGGAGGATTGTGTGGTTGTTTTTTTTTTTGTTGGAGTGTTAGGGGCTTGTTTTTTGTTTTTTTTTTTTTCTTTCCAAGTAACAACAAAACAACAGGACAATTTAAAGCTATTTAAGAAATCTTACTTCATTTAAGATGTTTAAGTGAAAGAAATGCAGCAGCGTGCTGTACTGAAAACTTCCATCCAGCTTCTGCAGATGCTGTAAATTGTGTAGTCAGTCAGTAGGGTTACATAGTAGTCCCTTACGAGTAAAGTCGTTGAAACAAAATTGCTTTTTAATGTCTTTAACTAAGTTTCTTTGGAGGTTCAAGCGCTCTTGTGATCCCAAATGACTGAGAAGGTATCTTTTTGTTGCTGTTGTTCAGACTGAAAAGTTTTCAGAAACGTAAACTGTTAGTGTGTTGTTTCTGGAAAATAAATGTTCTGGAAAGTGAAATTGAAGGCAACATCATGTGGAGGTGCTTGCCTGTTGGTTCTGGGGAAGCTATTTCTGCAGCCTCGGTGTAGAAGTAGCCGTATATTAATTGTGAAGTGTCCCCTTCAGTGAAGTGGAAAAATGGGGAGACATTCAGTACCCTCTGTTCTCATGAATGCATTATTTATTAAGAACTTGTTACTGTATAATAGAGTAGTTCAAATAACTTATTTGTTAGGTAATAGGAGGAATCAGGGAGATTAGGGAACATCTGTGGCATTTTGAAGCTTTCAGCGTGAGCCTGGAACTTAGCTGCTGGTAGTCGTGTGACTCCAAGAAGGCTTGTTTGTAACATGGTGTATGTTCATCCCTCGAGCTCTATGGAAGGTAACTGAACCATTCTTTTGTAATTGTTAAGCAGTTTTAATATTGTTGTGATACAAACCTGTGAAATGCAAAGGATTTATAAATATCGTTTTTCACTGTGCAGTGTAAGAATAAATTCACTTCCTCTGAACAGATTTTTAATAGAAGCAAGAACTTCCAAATCTGAGGAGGAGTAACTTGTATTGAGGCTTCAGCTGCTCTCAAAACTCTAAAGTATTTCTTATGCTCCACTGTAGATTGTTATACATTCAGAGATGGAGATGAAAAAATTCCTGGCATTTCTTGTTTCTAATGCAGGCCTTGATTCTAAGGCAGCACACAGTCATATGACTTTATACCAGCTTGTATCAGGTATTAATTCCATAATTGTGTTTTGTGGGTGATGTATATGCCAGCAATGCTAATTACAACTAGCAAGACCACATTCCTTCCTTCCAAGGAGGAGGCAGACCAGGCTACTTGTGACCTCCTTGCATTTTAAATAGATGCTCTTTTCACAAAAGCCTGCTTTGGCTGAGTTTCTTTAAGTTCCTAAGAGTATCAGGTTGGTACAGAAATGGCAGTTCTCCTCATACCAAAACCTACGTTTGGGCTCCTTGAACTGAAACTTTACCTGCAAGCAATTAAAATAATTTTCAATAGCATTAGGTGACATTAATGTAATGGAGGGTGAACCGTGGGCTGGCGCAAAATACAGGTGATGTAATTGCCTCAAATAAATGAATAAAACCCTTGAACACTAAAATGTCACAGTAAAAGATAAAAGCTTAATTGGTGTCACTAATTCATGATCTCTATGCTGGGCAGCCACTTTTCACTAGCACTGCCAAGGTGTCTGACAGTTTTATCGTGGAAAGTCTGCATAAACTAACTGAACTGGCATTGTAGACTTGTCCTGAGTAGCTGGCATCTGGAGTACCATTTGAATTAGTAGCAATGAGTTTGCTTTTGTAAACAGTTGTAATAGAAGTATTCCATTTGCTGCAGCTGCTTTATAAGGAGGGAAATAATGAATGTTAGTGTGTGAATGCTGTGATGAACGCAAGTCATGGGACTTCACAAGTGCTGTAATTTGGCCTTAATTCATTCTGTAGACCACAGCATTCACTGTGAATCAGTTGCAAATTTATTATTGATTGCAAAAGTCATGCTGCAGTCTGTGGAATAGATGACAGTTGTATTCTTAAGTGGATGTTGTTGTTATGAGTACCTACACTTTGTCTATATTGCATAGCCATCCTGTCTTTGCATGAAGCTTGATGTTGGTGAACTTTTAACACTTTCTAGATACATACAAAACTTTCTGCTCACTACTTCCCTTCTTAACAGTTTTCTTAACCTTTTACAGGTGTGGGAAACAAGGAAGATCTATTCTCTTAACAATGGCAGCAAAATCATCACTCCTCAAAGTAATACTGCTAGGAGATGGTGGAGTTGGGAAGAGTTCCCTTATGAACAGATATGTCACCAACAAGTTTGATGCACAGCTTTTTCATACGATTGGTGTGGAATTCTTAAACAAAGATTTGGAAGTGGACGGACACTTTGTCACTCTGCAGATCTGGGACACAGCAGGTCAGGAACGTTTTAGGAGCCTGCGGACTCCTTTCTACAGAGGTTCTGACTGTTGCTTGCTTACCTTCAGCGTGGATGACTCTCAAAGCTTCCAAAACTTAAGCAACTGGAAGAAAGAATTCATTTATTACGCAGATGTCAAGGAGCCCGAAAGCTTTCCATTTGTGATATTGGGTAACAAAGTTGATATAAGTGAGAGGCAGGTGTCTACGGAAGAAGCCCAAGACTGGTGCAGGAATAATGGCAATCATCCCTATTTTGAAACCAGTGCAAAAGATGCCACTAATGTTGCAGCAGCCTTTGAAGAAGCTGTTAGAAGAGTTCTAGCCTCTGAAGATAGATCGGATCATTTCATTCAAACGGATACAGTAAACCTCCATCGGAAACCGAAACCTAGTTCATCTTGTTGTTGACTTTTTCTTTTTTGCCAAATTACTTTCAACTAGCTTACTCTGTAAGAGGATGGGAAAAATGTAGATATAATAACAAATGGGTTCTGCTCTAATACTGAAGTTGTGATACTCTGCTGCTTTCCTGGAGGAGCAAAACCGATTTCCATTCGCAAGTGACCCGTTATTGAATTAGTGACACTTCCTATCAGGAAGGTGTCGAGTAAAAATCTTAATATAAGAATGTAATTTGCCAACTCTAAGTGAGAAATACTTTGAATATAGTTAAAACTTGAAGTTCTAGAAGCACTACTACGTGGAAACTGTTCTGGAATTCAGATACAAAGAAACTTTTATATGTATATATATTTTTATGAAATTAGCATTCCATTTTGTTTCACTAGAACTCAGTTTCTTAACAGTGCTAGATATTAAACTTTAGTCGCGCTGCATTCCTTTGGATGTGTGTGGAACTTCATCTCTAATGCATTTACTACAAGTTAACATAAATTACCTTCAAGTTTTCTGTAATTGCTATAATTTGTGTAGGTTTTTAAGTAGGAAATAAATTTCCTACCTATTTAATGTTCATCTTCCTTTTGTTTACTATTCTAATGCCATATGAATTTTTCCAGCAGTTCAATGCAAAATGTGATTTATTTTTTTAATGTCTTCCCCTTATGTCCCATTCTGGCATGTTTCTGATCAAAAGGGTAAAAAAAAATATCTGGATAAACAAAGTATTTTTCGTAACTGAAAATGGATACATGTACTTTATTTGGTCAGCTTTAGTAACTCTTGGTAATTTACCATAATGTGGATCTCCTCAAGAAAGCTTTTAGTATACAGCCTTAAAGTTCTGACCTTATTGTTCTTGTTCACCTGAGCTATGAATGTGTTTGTGATCTCTGTACTGTGAAACTAAGGATTTGCAATACATAGGGAACTCAGGAAGCTCTTGACTTAGCAGGTAGTGACAGCTTTCCAGTCTAGTACAAGTAGGTACCTATAACTAATGTTTGAGCCAAATCTGATGCCTATTTAATATGCCATCGTAGGGTAGAGACTTAAACTTTGGGATTACTGAACTCATTAACTGACAGTGAGCAGAAACAAGTTCCATGTTCAATGGATCATCTTTCTACAGTGTTGCAGATGAAGCCACAGGATGTGCTCTCCACTGCTGTCCCATGGTAGAATACTTGTATGAGAAGTTCTTGAAAGCTGTCTCTCAAGAGTGCTCAATATCCTTTTAATAGCAAACTTGATAATGCACTATTGCTTCAATGTGTAACCTGACTACAAGCATGCCTGTTAGCGTACACATTGTAGAGCTCAGAAGGAAATCAGAGGCCTACAGGACAGGCCATGTTTCTCACTAAATTGTGCAGACTCTGCTTTCTGTACTGCAACCTTTTTGTTGTAATAGAGAAGCTTTTCTAGATAGTACAGTAACAACAGGAGTCTTAACGTGTTTGCTTTGTACCAGATGTTATTTAGAAGTAAAGCTTGCAAAACAAACTTCTTGTTGCTCTTATATGCTTTCCTCAACGTTTTTTATGCTCATTTGAACCTGTTCATAACCATGTTTACTCCACAGATCTGCTGCTCCTGCTGCAAGGTGATATTTTGACAAATTTTGCATTCAAAGTCCTGTACGTACAGTGACAGAGTTGTGTTTTAAGTTTCAGTCACTGAACTGCAAAATACAGGCTGACCTGCTGCTTCTGTGATATTCAGATTTATAGTGAGTGAAGGAAAGATGTGAGGAAAGAAAGAAGGTAAGCTAGATTGAACCTTAATTTCCTTGAACCTTAACTTTTGCAGAAGTGAGACTAAAATAAAATAGATGAAATTACCTCTTGAGTATTATAATTAAAACTTTAATAATAAAATCTATAAAAGGAAATAAGGATGAAAACCAGGTGTAGTAGTTTTTCTTGTGCTTAATAGCCAATTTCTATTTTCTCTTGTTTCTCCTACATTTCTATGTAATGCCATGATTACCCAACCTCCTTATGAGAAGCAGGTTTAAACACCATTTAATACAGCAAGTGTAGTGCGCCGTGAGAACTGCTCTACCACAACTGTGCACTAATTACAAAAGTGGTAAAGGAAGTTTACTTGCTGTAGTGAATAAGACTGCAGCCTATGTAGAAGTTAGCTTTGGTGTGAGAGAGACTGCCAAGTACTTGGAAGAAGTGGCAGCTGTAGGACAAGCAGATACGGATTGTACCAAAATAAACATCTTCATCACACTCAGCAACACATACACATTTTTGTGAAGGCTTAACATTTCCCTTTCATTATGAAGGTGGGCAGTTGTGGTACATGTTTCAATTCCCTGACTCATTTCAGGTTAAGTATTAGGGGAACCTGTTAGTAACGTTTTGGCCACTGTATAAGTAAGAATGCTTTGCTTCAAGTGTGTTTGTTCATTTCATGTATGTGTCTAAAAAAATTTACGTGAGATTACGTGACGCTGTCAAAATGTTGTATGTTGCAGGTGTTATTAAACAGTACTGCCAAGACAAGTATTCCCACCTTCACTTAATGTCCTGCCAGTAGCTTTGCCCCACTTATCTGCTCTTCTCTTAAAGTCATTTAAAGTACAGTCAACACACATCCATGCTGCATCAGTCCTCCTTTTATTTAAGGTAAATATCACATTCTATATTGCACAGTGTTGCTTCTCACAGGGAATATTTTACAGTGATGCTTCAGCATTACGTATAAATTACAAAGAAATAATAACTGGTTGTACATAAAGTGCCTACATCTGTGGTCCCTTTAGTACACAAACTACACAAGATGTATTTATTTATTTAGAATAGTGTGCCTCTTCCTTTGGAAATTGCTTATCAGACACGTTCTGCAGAAAGAAACAGATTTCACAAAAGATTGTGACTAACCAATTGTGAAACCAGCCAAAATAGTAGGTATATATATGCTGAATGACCCCTTTAAAAAATCAGTAGTTTAAAATGAAGTTTTGCAAAAAAAAAAAAAAGAAAAAAAAAAGTACATAACCACATTTTAGAATGAGATAGTAGCCAAAGAGGCCCAGCAAAGTCCTTCTGAAATCTTACTGGAGGTTCAAAGATCCCAGTAGAAATAAATACCCTTTCAAAAGGAGTATTTCAGCACTTGCAGAGATAATAGAAAGATGGGGGTTTAAACACCTAAGTTTAGTTGTTGGGTTTGTTTGGTTTTTTTTTTCCATGTGTGAATTAGATTTGAAGTCAGTGCAGACAGCTGTTGTGATCTGCTCTGTGCATTTCATTCATGCAACACTGCAGCTCTAAGCACCTGTTGTGCCAAACGTGAGACATTTGCAACCTTAAGTTTAAAAAACAAACCTTGGAAGTTTTTTTTTTTAAAGTAAAACTTGCCAAAATGCTGAAGACAAAGCCTTGCGGATTTTTTTTTTTATTTTAATTTAGGGCTTCATAATACATCTATTATGTTGAAGTTTAATATATGCCTTATTTAATACTATGAAGAGTCCAGTTAGCCTGCAGAGTACATTCTCTAGGAAAAGACTAAGTAGAAGAGTTCACAACAGATTTATCCATTTAGGCCAATAAAATAAAAAACACCCTTTTGCTCATATTAAATCAACTCACAAGAGATTCAGAAGCCTTCAGTGTTTAGATCAGATGTCCTCTTACCCTCTGTAAGAGACTGTAAGAGACTTCGCACATGCACTGACATACCTCACTTCGTACCTATTCAGCCCAGACACTGTTACACTTAGTTTTTGTAAGACAAACTCCTTAAGGTACATTTTTTAACCAGAGAACTTGGCTGTTTTATCTGTATCAACAAGAAGAAAAGCTACTTCAGCATCCAATTTGTCAATCTTCAGGAAGATGGATATCCAGCATGCTGAGAACTACCCAGAACTACAGTTCAAATCAGGGAAGCATGGAAAAGGACTCACTCAGGAAAGTTATTTATTCAGCTCAAAAGGTGCTTCTTCCCAAGAAACTGCACTTTCCTTTCAAAGGCACTGGATCGAATTGGTGAATTGAGTTCGTAAAATGGGTTCATTGCAAACTGTGGAAAGAAAAAAATCTCATCAATAAGCACAATGCCCAGAAATAGGAAATGTTATTTTAAATGACAACTATTAGCTTTCAGCCTATTTAGTGCCATTGAAAAGCATGGGAAGTCTTCCTAGGAAGTCACTGACTTTGAAGGCTGTTGCATTCTCCCACACATGGGTGCACAGCCATCTCTTAGTAAGAGCTAAGAACAAATCTATCGTGACACTGATGGAAACCTGTTGTAGAAATTAGCATCCTTTGAGTCTCCGTAGGAATCTCAGATGGTGTCAGCGCTTGCAACTGCCCCATCTAGTGGTGATCCAGCCGGGCTGTGACAACACACTGCTACTTGTTCTGAAGAGAGAAGCACTTTGAGCAGACTGCTGTGTAACAGTCCTTTGCTTTCATTATCACCATTAATAACACAACACTGCCCAAAATGACTGGACTGAAATGAAAACGAAATCCTGAAGGAGCACAATCTATAGCAAACTAGAAAAATCTATTACATCGTAGAGAAAATGCAGCCTCCATGTCACATGTTATCAGCTGTGGCTGATGTGGTGTACAGTCAAAAAATACACAGCTGGAAGAGTAGCATGGCTAGGATGGTACTTTATATAGGTGTTATAGTTGGAAAGATGATCGTGGTGGAAAAGAGACAATCAAAGAAGAAATGCTCACTCATATCAAAGGATCTGGGCTCACAGTGGAAAACTCCAAAAACGAGAGATCTCCAGAAAGAGATCCTTCCCCAGTGGCAGTCAGCCCTTAAATGGGGTCTAGGAGGGGTGGAGCTTGGCTCCAGTCTGGTTCCAGTCACACAGGTGAATTGCTTTCACCACAGCTGACCCAGTCCTTGCCTCAGGTGATCCATCAGGCCATGATCCCACAGTTCCCACACATGTGGACAGTAGAGAAACTCTTCCCCTCACAAAGGTACCACTAACAAAACATATATTAATATAGCACATTGAGAGGTACTGCTGTGAAACTTAAAAATGGGAGCTTACCTTTATATACAAGTCATATACATCATTAAAGAAGTTCTTTATTCCATCTTCTTGCCTTATGTCATGAAGCATTATAAATCTCATATGTAAAACAATTAAGGAAAATTTAACTTTCCCAATGAAAGCATATCCCAAAATAAGCACGTGCACCTAATTCTCTATACACCTAAAATTTTTAGCTGTACACTAGAAATAAACAAGCATGTTTAAGGAATTAACTGAAGCAATGATATTTAGAAAGCAGTATTTGAAATTCCCATATGTGAAAGCAGAATCACCTTTCTTTGGAAGATCATTATTTTTAAAGCTAGAAAATTTGTAACATCAGGGATATTCTCAGAATCTTTTCCATACATCCCTGAAATTAAAATGTTACTCGCTATGCATAACAAATGTTTCACAAGGCGTTCTCTTTGTGACCATCTGCACAGAGCATCAAGCCATGACACTGCATTTTCAATATGTGCACAACTGACATCAAGTACTTTTATCTCTTCTCTTCTTCTAACATTACCAAAGGAATGTAAGCAGACAATCATACAGGCCTGCTCAGAGCCCTTCAAATAAATGTGCTTTCATTGCTTTTTCCTCTACTCCTCATGAACTTCACATTTCATTCAGGTCCTCCAAGAAGAAAAATCTATCTCCAGCTATTTCCAATTTTAAATAACTGCTGTGCCCCCTAACTCACTTCATCCTTCATCTCCACTTCAGGCTGGGAATTCTGACAATAATAATGGTGAACAGCCAGAGAAATGCATTCCAAAGTCATTCCAACTGGTTTATCACTTTCTGACAAAAGGCTCAGTAAATACCCAGAAAGAGAAGAGGAAAGGATATGTCCAGCCGTGACAAAAGCAGAAACAAACCATTCATTAAACTTGTCCACAGTCTTCAGATACATGTTGTTAGAAAGCCACATGTTCTCATCTACTAGGTCAAGAGCAGCATGGGCAATGAACTGGTTGAGATGGCGATGATCATCCTAACACGTTTCCAGAAGACAGAGGATAAGTAATTCAGTGACGGGAGTTAAGTATAAGCAATCATTTGCTCAACCTGGTAAACAACTAGTACGCAAGTTACATAAGTTCTATATACTCTTCTTTGCTGCCACGTGTGCCATGCTGTAAAGAAATGAGATCAGTACAGATTGTTATGACACTTGGATTCAAGGGAAGGAAAAGAGCGTAAGAAAATGGTCATCATAAAGATAGTCTTGAGAGCAGCAAAACCAATAAAGCTTGCACTTTTAGCTCATGGACGAATTCACCTGTGGATTCTTAGCTTTACCAGTGCAAAATCTCCCCCTACAAACTTATTCTGCAATGGAGGTCCTGGTGAAAGTCTTTCTCTCTGCTCTCCAGTCACCTATTCTTGAGAAATTTCCCCCAAATTACCATGTTTTGGACCATAACCTCTCTGTCAAATTTGCCTGAAATTAAGCAGTCAGCTACTACAGCCTCACCAGTTCCACACCAAGCAAGAAACTGAGTAGTGAAGCTTAAGGAGCTAAAGCTTGCACAGGGCTGCACATCCAACCATTTGCTTTAGGAGCCTGTGCACACTCTTACATAGTGTGTCTCAGGAACAGGAGCAAAGGTTCCCAAAACACATCAATATACCAGTATCTACTTGTTCCTCAGTGCACATCAAGTTTAAATCCTTTCTTGGGGGAAAATTTAGGAAAATTCAGTCCCACAAGCTGAGGCAGACAAAACTCTTATCCAAGTGTGGTATTTCTGTCAGCAGCAAGTAGGAAAATATTTTTCCACTATCTGACACATCCTCACACAAAATCTAGTCTGAGTGTCTTATTCCTTATCTTATTCAGTACACCAATATAAAGCATAGGTGACAGCATAAACCTCTGGGCCTGTCCAAAAAAACAGAAATTCACTTGCTTTTAGTCTGAAGCCTGCTTTGTCCTTAATGTAGTATCACAAAAAAGAGACTTGTCCTTTTCCCACTGGAAACATTACATGTTGAGCAGTCTTATATTTCTCGCATGCTCAAACACAGTTGCTGCTACAACACACTTAATGTGAGTCTGACAAATGAAGATGACTTAAAACTATTTCCTGTGGTGAAAAGCATTTGTGAAGAACTGAATAGAGCTTTTCAAATTTGCCCCTTTACCTTACTGGATACCTTACAATAGAGACACTAAGTAGCATTATATAATGAACAGGTGTTATATAAGCAGTAAGAGCAATGAACGAAAGATGAGATGGGCTGCTCCAAAAGTAATGCCTCCTGTTTTATTCTGTTGGCCCACAACAGCAGACATGGAAGATGATGGCATGGCAGTAGGGGCTGAATCTCCCCAACAATATCCCATTACACTTTGTTGCTGTGCAACAGATGGCAGCAGAGGAGCAGTCTGACACAATTGCACCTGACATGGAAGTGTGTGTGAAGGAAAGGAGTGTTAGTGAACTCCTCCATGCTGGAAAAAGCGTGCACCCACTGACCTTCACTGATGCTTGCTGAACGTTTCTGGTGACCAAACAGTGGATGTGAACTCAGAGAGGGGTAGGTAGTGAGTTTTAGCAGTGCTGACAGCAGGGCACCTCCCTTGGTGCTGACTGTTACATGCACAGCATGCAGGCTCTTGCTTATTGCTGGCAAAAATGCACAACTAATGGTGATGACTGTGCTGAAAAAGTCTGTTCTGTAGCTGAGAACTTGCACTATCAGTGTTATTATGCTCTTTGTACTGGTTGTAGTTTCCACGGAAATAGGAGGCATACCTTAGGAGTGGCCTATGTATATATTCGTTCACAGAGCAGCATTAATTACTTAAGGAAATCATATTTTATGAAGAACAAATACAATCCAGGAAATAAATATTAGAAGACCTAAGTACCCCAGAATTCTACTCCCTGTTACAAAAAGAAAGCATTCAATACGAGGTAATAATACTTTCTACAACATGTTGGCTGTGTTTCTAACAGTGTGAGAGCACATAGAAGGGGTTATCACAGGACACATCAGGGGTTATCACACCTTGGACTCCGCTTTTCCAGGAGGCAGGAATTCCATCTCAAACACGGGGTTGTCATGATGGCCAACTATCACGAAGTAGAAGCTTCCCGACATTCTTCAAGACAGCGTGCCTGAGGAGAAAAGACAGAGAGAAATAGGCGGTGGGAGAGATAACGCTGGCTGGGGGGGGGGGGGGGGGATGGAGGCAGACGCCACATAATAGAGAACGGCGGGGTGAGCCACCCGCCAGGAGCGCAGAGCGCGGTGTGGCACCTCGGCCTCGCAGGACCCCTCCCGAAGGGGCGGCGGGCAGCGCAGGGCGGACAGTTGGAGCCCTTTTCTCCCGCCTCTCGTACCGCGCCCGACCCCTCACCCCGCGCCGCGGTTCCTCAACGTCAGGCAGCGGCCGCCCGGAAGCGCTGTGCGCTGCCCGCCCCATCCGGTGACGCCGCGCTCGGGCCGGCCGGGAGCCGCCGCGTTGTGCCGCGGGGCGGGATGGCTGAGGGGAAGAGGGAGGCTCTGTCGCAGGATGAGCTCCGGAAGAGGCTCTATCAGACCTTTAAGAACCGAGGCGTGCTGGACACGCTCAAGGTGTGTGTGGTTTGGCGGCGGGCGCTGCCCGTGATTCGCCGTAACGGAGAAAGCGGTGACGTTCTGCGCTGAGTAAATCCCAGAATGATAGAATGTCCCGAATTGGACGGCACCCGTAAGGATCATCTCCGGCCTTTCCCCTTCTCCCCGGACACGGTGGTTTTGCTACGGCCTAATTGAGACCAGCGCTTTTCTTGGTGCTAGGAGCAGGTGTTTGGTAAACACAAGCGGTGCTCTCTGTGGGTTAGTCTCAGGGTGTTGGTCAGGAGGGTTAACTACTGGAAGAAAGCACTAATGAATTATTCTCCTGTTGATTTTTTTTTTTTTTTTTTTTTCTTTCCAGTTCTGCTTATAGTGGGTCAGGCTGCTTCCACATCATCTTCTCTTTCAGGAGAATGTCATAGAATGTGGTGGAGTCCAATAGCGATGCTTTATTCTGCTTGTAGGCTAGATTTGTTATTTGTGGTTCTTCTGGCTCTTACTCATGTGCTGAAGGTGTCCTTCAGGCTAAGTAGCTCCTGCTCCTCTTTAGGAGCCTTTAGACAGTAGTTGTGCCTTTCCTCCAGCATTCAGCCTTACCATGCCGAGCAAGTCAGGGTGTAGCAGATTCATTGCCGGTCATCCCAGCAGTCACCTGCATGAGTATGAAGTCTTTTCCCTGTTCTTAAAGCAAGCTTCTCACAATTGCATTGAGCTTTCCAAATAAAGCTTAGAGCACTGTTAATTCTTGCCTGTTTCTTTGGAAGGCTGCATGCATCTTGTTTTGAGGCATGTTACAACTGCACTAAGTAGGTCAGCAGCCCTGCCTGCAGCAGGAGGGTTGAAGCTTGATGATCCTTGAGGTCTCTTGCAACCCAAGATATTCCATGATTGTAGCACTGGTCGTTGTTGGAAGGATGTCTGCTTTTCCCAAGCATCCCATATGTATAGCAGAATATATATAACGCCTTAAATGTTGATATCTTGTCTTTCACAAGGCCTCATTTTTGCTGTGCTCAAGCATCTGATTGTATTGCTTATGATGTACTGATCTACTTTTATTTCCAGCTTTATGTCACCAGGATTTTTTTTTAGCTCCTATTTTTATGTCAAATTCAGTAGAGTTAAAAAATAATCAAGATCTGTATTTCAAGAATGCAGCTGATAAAGCCAAGAATCTCGTATTCAGGACAGCTTATTTTCTCCCTCAGTGATTTCCATAGCAAGCTTTCAATGCTCAGACCATCTTCCACATCTTGTTTGATTTAACTCATAGTGATGTGCTATCTAAGTCTATTTTCCTGCTTTAATTTTCCTTGCCTAGAAGATTATTCATTCTATTAAAGATTTTGTAGCTGGAGACACACTTGCATCTTCCAAAGACAACGCTTCAGCTTTCCCTTGATCTCTTCTGACTGCCTCTGCGGGTCAGAGGCAGGGTGGGTCTGAACCTTCAGGCATGCTGAGTGACCAGGTGCTTCTTATCAATGAGTAGTAGCACAACTGATGTTTGTCTTGCTTTCTCTCAGCAGGGACAGGGATTTAGTCCTGTTTTCCACTCCAGTTGGTCACACAGTGTACAGGAAGTTGCTTGTCCCTGTTTTGGAGACACCCTAATCTCTGTCGAAATTAGCTGAAATGAAACAAGTTCAGAAATTAGGAGAAATGATTTTTTTATCAGCTACTTTCATTTTTCTCTGTTGTCAACCTCATTTACACAGCCATGCTAAAGTATCATCAGGGCAGTCTGATGTGATCTAGCAATTGCTTTGCTGAGCATTTCATATTTTATCCCATTTTTGCCAATATAATTTCTTTAATCAATCAACTTCAAAAATGTTGTTGCTGTTGCATAGTTGCTGTTGGGATGGAATCAGCAACTTCTTCACATAGGACTCTCTAGAGGTCTAATGAGTTTTCCAAGTACACTTGAAGCCGAAGAATGTCAGACAGGCTTTGTTTGAGACAATAGATAAGAGAACAAGAAAGCAGTGATCTGAAATTAAAACTGAGGGTACTGGAGTGGAGCTTATGTGTGTTCTTTGACTGAGTACTTCTCAGTCCTACACCTGTTACGTCTTAAGGGAAAGCCTAAGATTGCTTGAGCACTTGAATGTTTTGAAGAAGAGCACTCCTCTAAGCTCTGCCAGCATTAGGCTGCCCGCTTCTGGTATGTAGGTTGTAATGTAACATGTGGAAGTAAAGCAAAAGCCTGCTAATTTTTGATAAACAAAACCTCTTGTTATAATCTCAGGTTACCTGTTATTGAATGTTTTTCTTGTGTCAGACGCAGCTCCGAAAACAACTCATCCATGAACTTATGCATCCCATTTTAAGTGGAGAGCTTCAACCACAGACTGTTCCAAGTGATGACTGTTCGCTTTTGATCACAGCTTCCAACAGTTTGGTGGCAGACCATCTGCAGAGATGTGGCTATGAGTATTCACTTTCTGTTTTCTTTCCAGAAAGTGGCTTAGAGAAGAAGAAGGTAAGTTTGGTAATCCATTTCCTTAAAGACTTCTGTACGAGCTTTACTTTCTGGGGAGTTGCTATATTCCAGCAGAATTGACAGAAATCCCTGTTAGGGATCATCTCTATGAAAGTCTTAAATATTATGAAAACTTTAAACTCACAGTAAGCTAAAAGCACTGTATTGGAAAGGCGTACCCTCCTAGCCACATGCTTGCTTCACCCATAGCCATGGTTTGACGTGACAATTCACATGGCTGTGTTGCAGGCCACTTGGGGAACCAACCATTATTAAAGCTAGCCTCATTTTTAGCCATTCAGTTTTCCTGAAAGTGTGGTTCATGATCAGTTTCTGTTTCTAGTTATGAGTTCTGGCTGAAAAGGGCAGCCTTTGCCCTTTATTTGTTTGTCCTCTGTGCGTAAATGATAATATGGTGATTTTTTTTTCTAATAGAAAATTAATTTCTTGAGCTGGTGAGCAGTTAGTTGTCATTTGGATTAGTGAGCTCATCTCATTAATACGGTAAATTAAGAGAAGAGGCAGGGGAGGGTAGCAAGAGCACGCATCCTGGTTTGGGAGGAAACAAAACCCTCTCTTCACAGCTTCAGTTTGTCATGGAACTATGCACTGACTGCCATGTATCTTTGGTAGCAGAGAAAAGCCAATGCGGTACTTCAGCAGTAAGCTTCTGAAAATGGTTTTGCAAGGTGATAAATAGAGCTTTCTCAAATGGAAAACATTCGACAACTGTAAAATGATTGTTAAAGTATTTAACCTTTTCTACTTTCTCTTTTTTTATTTTTCTGAAAGCTGTTGTCTGTCCAAGATCTTCTTCAATTATTGAGGATCAGTCCAAAATCCAGTTTGTACAAATCACTGGTAAAGTTGTTTTGATTCTCAAAGTAAGCTAAACTTACAGTTGTGATGATGTAGACTGGCTAAAATGCTATCTTCTTTCTTACAGACTTTGGGAACTCAGAAGGAGAATAAAGGTAAAAGATACTTGTGTATGATGCAAACAATGGTAGTTGTGTCACCTTCAATTTTATTGAGATGCTCGCAAGAGAAACTCAGATTTATTGAGCATATGTTGGTCTGGATCACTATGGATTTAATAAGATTTTGAAACCTGTACTACGTAAGGTATTAAATATAATGATCTTGGATGTTTTTCACTCCAACGTTGACAAGCTTCACAACCATTAACTTGCATGTACTTCAAACTTCAGTTAATGACTTAATAGACTTTTTTTTTTTTTTTTTTTTAATGTGGGAAATCATTCTTACATCTGCATGATGAAATGTAGCTAGATGAAATAGCCAGGAATATCTTGGTCGTCAGAAACCACTGTTCCCTAATGTCATTGTAATTACGGTACTAATACTCTGCTCCATCAAATGACCGTACGGTCAAAGAGACAAAGAGAAACAGAAGAAAGGAAAAGAATAAAATAGAATAGAATACACTTTTAATAAAAAAATACTTCCAGTAAAAATCAATAGTTTACTAGCATTGATTTTTATTCAGTATTCACTGTGTTCTTTCAATGAATTGAGTTATTTTTATTCGCGTAGTGAAAATGACATTATTTACAGGCTTGAAAATTAAATTTTAATATGAGCTTAGAAGCAACTAATCTGTTGGATCTTGAAAGGTTTTCTTATGCAGGTTTTGATGGGGCTTACAGAGCATCATTTAAGTAAAGAATGTCATGACAGAGAAACTCAGACAATCTCCATGCCTCCTTACAGAGAATCTCTTGGTAAGTGCAGCCTTTGCAAGTAAGTCTCCCCAGCAGTTCCATGTTGGTAAACGATATGGGTGGTTTACATTCATCACTTATCCAAATGCAACCTAAAGTAACAGTGAATAGAGGTTATATGTTCTGGAAAACATAACTGTAACTGCATGCATTGCTTTTCTGTGTCATAGTGTCTCAGTTTTTTAGGCACAGATTGGGAATTTTTGAATTATAATACACACACAGTATTATTACAAAAATGTAGAAGTTACATGCAAAAGAAAACTCTTGTCCTCTGTAGTAGGGGGGTGAATGTCTAAATACGCCACAAATAGTGCCTGAACAGCTGAGGCTGTCCTGTTGTATGATGTAGAGCTGATAAATGGCATTTCGGTGCTACCACTGACACATTTCTATGATGGTGATATTTAGGTACACTAAGGAACTTTGCACAAACCCATAGTGCCATACAGTTTTTGGTGGGGTAAGCATGATCACTAATTCATGACTAACTCCTTTTTTATAGCTGAGAAACTTCAGCTCATCGATGAGCAGTTTGCTGATTCCTATCCTCAGCATCATAAATACGAACCTTTAGAAGGCAAACTTCATGAATATAGGAAAGAAATAGAGAAGCAACTTCAAGCAGAGATGTTTCAAAAGGTATCACCGTGGTGACTGAATTTCAGGGAGAAATTTGTGAATACTGACACCTTATAGACCTTTAACATTTAAGAAAACTTGAAGAAAAATGGCTGATCACGAATAACTACAAATACAAAAGGCAAAGTTCATCAGTTACCAATCTTAGTTTAATGAAATTGCATGTGTATATTCTTATTTATCCTTTTTTTTTTTTTTTTAAATAATAAATCTGCAGAATGTTAGGGTCTTTATCCTGATGTTAATTTGGTAACACAATTTTTCTTATTTTGCTTTTAAATTGGTACATTTTGTTTGCTCTTTGACTACTTTGTGTTACTGGGAAATGTTTATGTTTCATAGTAAACTATTTATTTCCCTTCCCAGGTACAATTTTGAAGCTTAAATTTCAATATAATGCAGGGCATGAATTGTTGCTATATACTTTGACATAAATTAAATTTTCAATATTGATTAGAATTTACATAGCATTTCAAAACGTTGCACAGAAACAAAATCATAACATACACAACATTATGAATTATTCCATGCTTTTTCCTTCCTGTAATTAAAGACAGAGTTCTTTTGAAGTATTTTACTTCACTTTGTGAATATAAAAAGCCTGTCAGTAGTTCATACATATGAAAAATGGAGCAGAGAATATACTGCAATTCACTGTATGGTTTGGGTTGTTTTTTGTTTTGGTTTGGTTTGGTTTTTTTCAGATCAATAGCTTATTTCAATAGAAAAATGGGTGAATGTATTCACTGATCAATTAAAACTTTCAGGCACAGATTAAAAGGCACCCATCTTCATATAAAGTGTTTGAGGAAACCAACTTATTCATATTTATTGAGATAGAAAAGTAGAAGGATGGAGAGTTAAAACTGAAGTCTGTGCATTTTATCTTCATTTTTCCTTTAATTTTTACTCCCTGGTAGGCAGTATATTTTTGGTACATAAAACATGCTAATTTGGGTGTTAAGTTTGTCTCAGTTTAAGTAAAGCAGAAGATGGGAGACTAAAGCAGATACAAATCACTTCTCAATTCAGTTAACTTTAAGATTCTTTAGCAATGTTTAGTGAATTGCTGTAGGACATTTCTAACCCACTTTGTGTATACGCAAGTCAGACTGCTGTCTCACTGCTTTTCACAAATCCATCTCCATAGGACTGAACTCCTTAACCAGTCTCACAATTTTTCCATTGCTTCTTTTTTTTTTTTTATTTTGCTCATATTTTTTCTCCCATTTTTCTTCTCTTATGCTTCCGTCCCGTCTTCAAATTTTGAAGAATTGCGTGAGGAGAGATTGATTGTCGTTGTTGTTTTGAAAGGGTTCAGTTTAACCTTCTTTTCTTCCTTTATGTAAAAGCTACAACATTTTAAAGAAGTTGAAATAGCCAAGATTAAAATGGAGGAGAAAGCACAGACCCAGAAAGAAATCTCTGAGCTGCGGTATGAGTTAGAAAAGACACATCAAGCAAAGGCTGAAGCCTTGGTCTCTCGTGAAAAGAATGCTATTGAAAGGCTTCAGAAACAACAAGAGGTGAATTTCCAAATACTTGTTCTTAATCTAGTACTAAGTGACTGTGAATCAATTAAACTGTTCTTTTCTCTGTGGCAGGTTTATCTTCAGTTCTTATTCAGCTTACTAGTGAAAACTTGGAATTTACTTTTGTTCTCATAAATAGAGGAACCTGTTCAGTAAATACAGTGATAAGTATGGTTAAATATTTAAGTAAATTTGCCTGGAAAAAGAGCAGTTCTGCAAGCTACTGTTGAGTTATAATAAATGCTTTTTAATCTGTTTTAATAACTTCACTGAATTCAGACCACTGAGATTTTGATACGACTGTTTGCTCTTCTATCTCCAAAACACAGCTTTTAGTTCTACTACACATTCTTTCAGTTGCTTAGAAGAACTCTGAACTAAAAGGGATACATAGTCCACATGGTACAGATATACAGATAGATGTCATTATATCTAGAAGAGCTTCAGTAGCTATTGCCTTTGCTGTAAGCATCTCCTTTAATGATAGATACTGTGAAGTGAAACTAATGGTAATATTTTGTGATTCAGATAGAAGCAAAGGAAGTATATGCTCAGAGACAAAGTCTACTGAAAGATATTGAAGTCATGAGGACCAGAGAGGCAGAACTGAAGCAAAGAATTGAGTCATTTGAAATGTAAGTTGCTGAAGGGTGTTTTCAATTCTAAATGTTGTTAGTCGTCTGGAAAGCATACTCCAAGATGTTACTGCTTCTGTGAAGCTGGAATAGGTTTTTATATATTCCATAAGTTGTGTTGGCATTTTGAAGATTGTTGTGTACTATCTCAGTTGGCTGGGACACCTGATACAAAGAGAAGCCTTTTTTTTTTTTTTTTCCATTCCTCTTCATCCAGCCAAATCACTGCAGCATCAATTTGGAGGCAAGGAACCATATACTTGCTTTGAAGGCCTTAAATTAAACAGTAATGGTTTTGAAGGCCTTAAATTAAAAAAAAATAAACAATCAACACAGGATATAACAGTCCTAACAGTTGCGATGCGTGTATATGATGCTTTGCTTTTTTAGAGTTGTTTTTTCCTCTAGTAAGAATGTTGTCTGTCAGTTTTCCTTGGTCAAACTGGGAAATAACTAAACCGTATCCTGCCAGGTTTTAAATACTACCTAAGTTTATTACTCTGTCATCTCTTTTATATGGCAAAATGAATATCCCGCAAAAACGTGTCTTTTCTTTCTCTAACAATCCAGCAGAGGGTGCTGATAGTGTTGGGCATGATGCTCGATCTCTTTTGAAGGCTTTCTGGTGTGGAAAGCTGAGCTGGGGTTACCCTAGGAGAGCTGCATAATTGATTGGTACTGGATTTTAATTAAGTCAATTTATTTTCTGTCAGACCTTCTTGTTCTTAATGAGTTAGAATGACAGGTTCTAATCATAACTTTAAATTGCTAAGGTGTTCTAAGCAAGCACATCGCCTTTAATAGCTCTAAATGGTATTTTAAGGAAAAAAAATTGAAAACTCTGAAGTTTTGGCTTTGTAACTGGTCATTGTGTATTTATTAATATTTCAGCACTCAGAAGCTTCAGGAAGAGAAAAATAAAACTATTGAAGATGCACTTCGGCGTCGAGAAGTTGCTGTGAAGAACATAGAGGAGACTTACGACCAAAAGCTTAAGACTGAACTCTTAAAGTAATTTTTTCTTTTCTCTCTAACAGAACATATGTTAATTCTTATGAAAATAGAATTTAAAAAATTATAGGATTTCTTTTGAGAAACATAACAAAGTAAGGACTTACAAGTTTCCACTCTTGTTTTAATTGCCTAGAATTATTTACATTTTTGCTTCGCTAGCAAGACAAGATGTTCTGTCAGATTCAGAAAATGCTTTGTATGGAAAATAATTTGACTTTTGATTATAGGCTATATTATTTTTGTAGATTAAATCCTGTGTTCTTTATATGGGAAAGAGATGTGAGATAAGTTGTATGTTTAGACAAGAGGATGTGAAGCATTAGTAACTTCCTTTGACCATGATTAAAAAAACTGGCCCTTTTATGGACACAGAAAAGTAATAGAGGTTAAAGTACAGTTAAAGAAAGGTTAGAGGTTTCTTGGAAAAAGAGTGAGAGACACACCAGCCCACACAGGCAGGTTAGTTCTTAGCTTAATGCCTCCTTGTTTTTGGGATCTCTGTTATACGTCACCCTCTCTCACTGACTCTATTCTGCTTCAACATAATTTCAAAGAATTTGCTTTGAAATGCCCTTTGAAATGCTCATCTGTGACCACATTTGAGATTTTCAGTGAGCATATCTCACTGTTACTGCCTGCCTTTGAGTGCTTTGGTCACTTGGTTTCTTGATGCTTTGGTGCAGGCAGATGCTTTCAGTATGTTACTGCTCATGCTTGTGTCATGGCATGAAACAGTCATCCAGTTAGAAAGGTAAATGGAATGACTGATGTATTGTGTGACTTATTTTTGCAAGCCAACTGTTTGTATCAGCTGCCACACAGTAAGTATTATCTGTGTTGGCGTGTCTTAGCTTAAATTGCCGAGGAAAGAGCAGGTTTTGGTGAGAACGATGTCTCAGCTGGAACTGAGTAAGATACCAGGGTTTTGTTAGAGAATGGAATGCAGGCCTAACTGACCCATCTTGGTAACTTGTTTTAATAATTTAGTCAGTAACAGCTAGTTACAAGAAATCTTGTAACACTCCTGGAGATTTCCATAACATTGAACAGTAAAGATGGATGACTACTGGGCTGTAAGTACCTGGGCAGTGCTCAATGTCTGACTGGTTTGTGGTGGCATGCAGAGAAGCCAAGGGGACATTAATGGCCTGTACCATCCAACACCTTCATCCGTTATCTGGATGATGACTCTGTGTGCTGTCAGCAACTTTGAACATGAGGCTTAATTAAGGGGAATGGCTGCCACAACAAATGGTGGTGTTTCGATGCAGGTGGACTTTGGTAAACTTGGGGATTTTGCCAACATAAACCTTAGGGTTTTAACAAAGCTTAGTACACAGGGCAGAGAATCCTTCTGCAGTGGCACAAGTGGGGAGAAAGAATGAACTGAGCAGCAGCCTCTCTGGAAAGGACGTGGAAGTTTCAGTGAAAGTCAGGCTGATGTGATCCAACAGCGTGCTCTGGCAAATAAGGCCAACAGCACAGTGGGTCACATTAGCAGCAGCTTGGACAACTGGCTGAGGGGTTGTTTTCCCCCTATGGTACTGGTGTAGGCTGCACTCTGAATATCATGCCAAGTTTTAGGCCCCTCAGTTCAACAGAGTTGTAGAGAAGTTGAGAAGAGCCTAGTAGAGGTCTGTGCAGGTAGTGATGGTGACCTCTGAGAAGAGGTTTAGGGAACACAGTTTGTTTAATCTATTGTAGGCCAGGCTTGATGATCTGGGAGCATCCTGAAGCTGCTTGAAGTTTTCAATCTTCTTGCTTCTAGATACCAGCTTGAATTAAAAGAAGAATATATAGCCAGAACCAATAAAGTTACTGAAGATGAGAAAAAAAATAAAGGTAACCGTCTCTCTGTGACTAATACAGCAGCCATTGAGAGCATTTACTAACAGGTATCAAAGCAGCACAGTTACTGAACAGTGACAGTGTTCAGTAACATAGGTGTTGGTGGCCAGAAAAGCCACCAACTCAGGCTTTGAAAATCATGTAGCCAGATCCAGTGGCAGGTCAGCAACTCCTTGCAGTTCAAAATGCAGTGAGAACCAGGAGCTGGTGCTTCACACGGAGGCTGAAAGCCTGCTTTTTCAGTTTCCCAGCTCTTTGTGAAATTGTCCCAGCTCACTCATTTCCTAATTGAACTCTGGTACAGCCTGATTGAATCGTTGCCAGCTTCTAAATTTATTGTGCACGAGATGTTTAACCAAAGCTTGAGAAGAGAGCTGAGACAGATAGCATGTTTAGACTTCTAAGTTGGGGTCATGTGAAAGAAAAGATATATCATGTGCATATGAATTTGATTTACTTAATTCTAAAATAGTTTTACACATGCATTGTATATACTCATGCAGTGATTTACATAATTTTGAAGGTGTATGTATACATGCATGACATTCAGTTATTATAAATTTTTGAATTAAATTGAATGTTGGACTTAGCAAGTTAAATTTTTTTGCTGATGCAGTCTTTAATGTAATTGTCTATTAATTTAATTCATCATTTGTAATCCTCCCTACAGAGAAGGCTATGCTTTTGCGTGAAGAAGCTGTTGCTGTTAACTCCAAAAAGGAAGAACTCAAGCAAGCTGTGTCACGCACCAAAGAACTTGAGGTGATGTTAAGCATAAATTTAGAGAAACTGTATGCTAATAACTGCGTGTGAGCTACATTTATAAAAATATAAGTGAAATAAAAACCAGCTTATAGTATAACAGTTTTTCTTCAGAAACATCTTCATAAACTTCTAAATTGTTCTTTATCTGCAGCTGGATTTGGAGTCAGTGAAGGCTCAGGTTCTGTTGGTAAATAAACAGAATCAGTTGTTGACAGAAAAACTGAAAGAGGTATCAGACTATCCCTTGCTAAAGGAGGAGAAACTGGAGCTCCAAGTGCAGAATAAACTACTTAGGCAACAGCTGGATGAGACTCGCACTGAGAACCAGCACCTTCGAGACAGTCAGTGTGAATGATTTAATCCTTTTCTTGTTTGTGTTTCCCTTTGTGTTTTTCTTTAGAAATACGTTTTCATTGAAAGACATTCTTTGTATTATGTGTGCTGTTAGTTGGCACTAACCCTCCAGCTGATGAATCTATGTCCCTGACATTATATTTTCTTCAATATATCTGTGTAGTAGAAATCCTGAACTATCTATCTATAATAAGATGAATATCCCTTCCATCTCTTGAAAAGTATGATATTTCCAATAATAGCACTAATATGGTTAATAATGGTAAAAATAATATTGAGTCTTGAAGGGTGAGCCTGTGTGGAACCAGGATTTGGACTCCTGGCTTTTGGGTCCTTTCCAGCTCAGAACGTTCTTTGATTTTGTGTCTGTAGTTGTAAAGTGCTAATTATTTTTAATGTGCACCTGAGATTACTGGAAGGTAGAGATGTATGCACCAGTTAGGTGGGGTTGTGTGTTTTCCTTCTATAGTAGGACGATGTGTCTAGTTCTTAAGCAACTATGTGAACAAAAACTTCAGTCCTTTGTAAAAGAAAGAAAAAATCTTATGTACTTGCTTCAAACGAAGCCTAATTTTAGAAGACTTTGCTATGTCCTTGAAAGCAAATGAGCTTTAAGTTTCAAAGAGATATCTTATAGAGAAGTGAACAATTACTCTATGTTAAACTCTGATATTTCTCTTTTGTGGAAGAACTGTCCCAGCCTTCCGCAGAGCACCTGGCCTGTCAAGCAGAGCTGAGGAAGGTGGAACATTCCAGGAGGCTGGTGATGGATGAATTTGAAAGTCATAAGCAGTTTTCGGAAAAGCAGCTCCAAAGTGAGGTAAATGATTCTTTCTTATTCTTGTCATCTTGTTAACAATTATCTGTGTACCTGTGCAGGTTGCTCTGCAGGTAGTTAGGGGAATGCTTTGCATTTTGCCCGTTTTTATAACTTGCAGAAACAAGGAAGCAACAACAAACTTCAGCCAACCAAACAACCTGAGTAAGTCTTTTCAAGCCATTAAGTTGTCAGTGCTGACTTTCACGGGTTTTGCTGGACCTGAAGAACACTTAGAAAGAAATGAGCATTCAAACAGTTGAGATTATTCTACTTTTAAGAATTACTCTCTCTTTTTTCCTCTGGATCTGCTTTAGGTTGAGCGTTCTGCCCAGTTAAAGACCCAGCTGTTGGACTCTGAAGCTACTGTCAGGAAGTTAAATATGCAGGTTGAAGATCTGAAACTACAGTTGAAACAAACACAGGCAGGTTTGTGTCTTGTACTAAAGAAGTCCTTTGTGAAGTTTGCTTACCTAATCAATGTAAGGACTTCCAGATTCTGAGAAAATCCTTCAGTTAAAGTATTGCCATGGAGTGTGTTTCAAGTTTAAAGTTAAAATCAGTTTAAAAGCCTTAAAACTGCACTTTCAGAAAACAAACACATAGGAGGAGTAGAAAAATGTTCTTCTTGGATCACTTACGTTCTTTTTATTGTCTCTGTTTCAACTCAGGATAAAGACATTAATATCTGGTGATAACATAATCTTTTTTTTTCACGGGGGTGAATTGTGTTTTAATGCATTTTGATTTGGGAATGTTCATAGTAAGAATATTTGTATTTCATCGCTCAATATTTAAATCTAACTTTTAAATGGTCGTTGCCAAAACTAATAACTTAAGCACCTCACACGGACATTAGGAAGGCAAATATATTTTGTAAGGCAATTCAGCCCCCTGAAGAAATATAATTCTAAAGTTGCTGCTATCAAGTATGATAACTTTCATTTTTGGTACACGTGCAAATAAATTACAAACATAGAATCGAATTCTGCAATGATTATACATTGCATAGAATATGTTGCACCATAATTCAGTACATGCAATGCCTTCTGTTATTCACTAGACCAATATGTGTATTTTCATATATGGCATAACTAACAGTACTGTTTGTAATCAGAAATTCATCAGTGTCAAAATAACAAATATATTTTAATCTAATGAAGAAGTTCTGCTTGGAATTCTATTTTGTGGCATTGTTAACGATGTTATTGAAGAACCATTTAGATAGAATAAAAATAAAGTGGTAATTTTGCTTAGAAAGATGGGTCTTTAGGGCATACTGAAGCAAGCAGGCGAAGCCCGAAGCTGACAGTTCTGAAAATTTCAAAGTAACTGATGATTTTTGAGGAATATTTTTTATGTTTTTATTATTTTAATAACCCGTTTGAATGTGTTGGGTTACTTTTTCCTTATTTCTTTTTGATCTAAATAGAGGCAGACTTTTAGCCTAGCTTGTGTCCAGCATACTGTAATAACGTGATTGGATATACTGCATCCAAAGGGGTGACATTTTGTTTCCTTTTTTAAACACAACTGAATTAATGACAACAAAAAAACTGTTTGGTTAAAATATGTTTATAAGATAGAGTTCTACATGGAGGAATTACATCTGAAGTTAATTAAATTGATGATAATTTGCAGCTATGTGGCTACATACGAATACATTTAAACTAGTACACTGAATTCTCAAAATTTGAATAAATCCATTTTAAAATTATTTTGATGAAAGAAAGTGCCATGTGTTATTACTTCTGATTAGTTATGGATCTCTCTCTTTGTCTTATCTGTCACTCACATTCTTGATCTGGAAGCTCTGGAAAATGAAGTGTATCGGAATCCCAAGCCTTCGCTCGTTGATCGCTCTGTCATTGACCTCATTGATGATAGGATTGTACCTCATGATATTTATACAGAGAGCATATTCCTGAAGAATCCCATTGTGAGTGATGTGGTCAAGGGAAGTGCTGTGCCAAGAGCTGGCTGTCACCAGCAGTTACAGACACGTAGTGCTTCTCCAGATTCTGACCTGGAGTGCATGGCGCAAACCTGGGCTAGAATAAAAGAACTGGAAAAAGAGGCAGAGTATTTGGAAGAAGCCTACAGAAATTACCAGCATAGGATAAAGCAGGATACAATTGCAAGCAGAACACCAAGAAAGATGCAGTCCCCTTTACCTCTCCAGTGTGCTGTTAGTAGAGTCCCCTTGACTATGCAGTGTGAACTTTTGGAGGATAATCCTGGCTCCCAGCATTCTCTGAGCAGTCCAAGAGGTGAAAAATACGTTGGAAGACATGAGCAGCCCGATGCCTTTAAAAATCCTTCAACACCACCACACAAAGGAGTGCCTCCTCCTAAATGCCGTTCTTCTACTCCTGTCTACAAATTGGAAAGAGTTCTCAATAACAAGAACCTTTCAGATGGTAAGTTACAAACGTTACTATGGGATCTGATTGGAGTTCCTCTTGCATGACTCAAAAGGAAAGGTTTAGCACTGGTTACCTTTCACTCATCAGTTTATTTTCTAAGGAGCAGGACAATCATAGCTGCCCCTTAGCAGGGATCACCTGCTCCAGCCCCTGCCCCAGCAGGACACCCAGAGCAGGGTGCCATCCCCACATGCAGGTGGCTTTTGGAGATCTCCAGGGAGGAGACTGCAGCCTCTGAGCAGTCTGGATTAGTGCTCCATCACCTGCAAAGCACTGGAGTGCTGCCTGGTGTCAGAGAAAGTAGGAGACAGAATGTGCTAGCTGTTAGGAGTATCCATTATTTGTGGAAACAATCCCTAAAGAAATACATGGAGAGAGGCTGCATGCACTGCTCTTAGTTCAGGTAGTTTTAAAGGTGAGGCTATTTCATCTCATTCGTGACACGTGTAATCCAATTATATGCAGAGATTGTTTCAGAAGTTGCTATTCAGTATAACTACTTTGGACCACTACTAGAAGTGGTTAATTGTGATTAATCTTCTATCTATATTCTTACCTTTTCATGTAGTTATTGCAGTTTCACATGCACAGCAGAAGGCTGCATCATCTGGCTTCCATTAGATTCTCTTTTCCAACCTGAAAGGTGTAGAATTGCTTTTATTCTATTGGCTGTGGCATTGTCATCAATATTCCTGAGCAATTGTGAGGGAGAAAGGATTAGTGTTTGGTCTTGAGTTTGGAATATTTTAATTTGCTATTAGTGCCTAAGAATTATTCAGTAACTTTTTTTAAGTGGCAGTACTCAGAAAAGAGTGAAATAGAAAACAATTGAAGATTTCAAAGAAAACATGTTCTTCTGTTTCAAATCTGCAGTACATCTGCTTCTTGAATCATGCAGTTCTTGTTGCTCGCTCTATATCAAAATGGATTTAATAGAATGAAAGAAATACTAACATAAATACTAAGGACAGCTTCTGAATAAAAGAAACACGAGAAGGGCAGCTGAGTTTGGAAGAGCGTTGGCTGAGGTGAGCTAGTGGAAAATATGAAGAGCAATGAGTGATGTGGAGGGGGCAAAAAGGGATTGATTGATCAGTGCTTCACAGACCACAGAATCCTATGATGTCTGAAGAAAACAGAAGGAAGTACTTCTTCATATCATGAATAATTTGTGGAATTTATTGCTTCTGTGGCAACAGAACTAAATGGGAAAATAAAACATCCCTACTGGGAGGGCCTGGAAGGTGGTGGTGGCAGGGATTTGTGGCCAGAGGCGAGATATCCCTGTTCTCATTTTCCTGTTTCCAAACATTTAATAACAGACGCTCTTGGAAATATGCTACATCTGAACTATTGTGGCTCTCCTTGTGTTTAAACTCCTCCAGCAGTTTAAAAAGAAAAAATGTGTGGTTTCTTCAGTACATTCCTAAATTCTCCAGATAAACTTCCTCAGGTCTTGCCACCTCCAACTTTGCTAAGTGTATTAACTATTCTCTCTCTCTCTCCCTCCTTGTTTGTTTGTTTGTTTGTTTGTTGAGCTACTGTCTGCTTCCAGAATTAACAGCATCCCATTTGTCATAGTGTTGTGAAGGTTGAAGCAAATAAGTGACTATTTTTTAATTTCTTTTATCATGGAAGGGTGGACCTGCCTTCTCCTATTATTACTTACTTATCTGTTAAAGCACTACTGCATGATGAAAGCACAAGCTCCTGGAGTGTGTTTTGAAGTAGATTTTTGTTTCAGAAAGCAGGAAAATGAGTAGAGAAGTAGAGATTTTTAGATGAAATTTTCATTTTCAAGAAGAAACAAATAATGGGACAATGGATTTAGATGAAGAAAGCTTTTTTAAAAAGCTGAGGAAACTGGTGACCAAGTGTGCTGTGAAGATGCTGAAAGAAAAGATGAGCTGCAAGTTATTTGGCAATCTGGACAACAGACTATTCAAATTAGAAAGAAAGACATTTATAGTGAGACATCAATGCAGATTGATCCTGTAGCTCTTAAATATCAGGAAGTGCAAAAAGTAACACAAAGGATACGTGAGTGCAAGTAAATATGAAAGTCATTTTGGCCCTGGAGCATGCCCAGAGAAGGGCAACAAAGCTGCGAGGGGTCTGGACACAGGTCTTATGGGGAACAACTAAGGGAACTGGGATTGTTCAGACTGGAAAAGAGGAGGCTCAGGGGAGCCCCCATTGCTCTACAACTGCCTGAAAGGAGGCTGTAGTGAGATGGAGATTTACCACTTCTCCCAGGTAATATTGATAAGATGAGAGGTGATGGCCTCAAGTTGCACCAGGGGAGGTTCAGATCAGATGTTAGGAAGAAATTTCTTCTCAGAAAGAGTGGTGGGACAGTGGCACAGGCTGCCCAGAAAGGTGGTGGAGTCATCACCCCTGGAGGTGTTCAAGAACTGTGTGGATGTGGCACTGAGGGATGCGATTAGTAGATGGTATTGATGGTAGGTGGGCAGTTGGACTAGATAATCAGAGTGGTCTTTTCCAACCTTAATGATTCTTTACTTCTATAATTCTACCATTTGCAAGCTTGATTTAAAGCCTTTTTAAGGCATTGTTAGTTTTTATTTTTCCTTAGTTTCCATGGAAGCTCAAGGTTACTCCTGTCATACAGTCTGTGGTATCCTTCCCTAATAACAAGTAAGGGGATAAGATCTTCAAATTTTTTCTTCTTTCCTTTATCATCCATTTTCATTAATCTGTAGAAAATGAATGCTCTACTTTGTTTCCTAATGAAGAATGGCCTTTGAGAGACCTCAAGCATTCTCTTTTTCTGGTCTAGTATGCATATTGCTAGCTTAGAATACAGATCAGCTGCGTCTTCACTTGATGCCCAGTATGGGAAAAATTCTTAGGTATTTGGCAAAAGGGTTGGATTTTGTGAGGAACAGGAAAGTATTACGGGGAGCTGTTAATCATAGGACTCGTGAGCAGAAAATTTATGATAGCAGAGTATTGTAGAGGAGAATTCAACTACAGGGGGAAAAAGATTAGAAACAGGACTTGGGTAGCTGTAGGCATGAGAAAATGATTTATTTAAAGGCATCACTGCTTAAAAGTAATTTAAAAAATTGAAATGTTTGTTTGTTTGTGAGAGGGAGGAGAAGGGGCAGACCGGGAGGGTGCTTTTGGGTCGCCAGCAGATCTGAAATGCCAAACTCTGTTTTCCAGACAAAGTTGCTCTGCTTTTCTCAGATCCTACACTGCTGGAAATAAACAGTACGACAAAATTCATATTGCTTACAGAATTGGATGTTAGCAGCCCTGCAGTGGCAGTGCATGCACAGTGCAGTTATACACGGTTTGTGGAAACCAGGCTCATCTGACAAGTCGAAGGATGAATAAATGATTAATACAATTTGTGTTTTGCTTTTTTCTTATTGTGCAGGTGCCAGTGACTCTTACCTTGCCTCTTCCCAGCGGAGTGTCGATCAGGTGCTTTCTCCTATTTCAAAGCCACACATTCTTTCACGTTCTGAGTCTCTTTCTTCCTCACCATCCAGTCAAGGAGAGAAAATTAGGTAATTTCATTTACGAAACAACATTTTAACCTGCATTGTAAGGAGAAAAAAACCCACCCACAAAACTTCATGGTAGTAGCTGCTTTTACAATTCAAAGAAGCCATGAATTTTATGTCGTAACTTCTCTAAGGGTGGGTAACATTCCCATCCTTAGAATGTCCTCTCCCTTTCACGTTTTCCATATAAAACTTCTCATGTCAGTGTTCTGATGAACATCTGAATGCTGTTCTTTAAAACAAAGTGTGGTCTGGGTCATCATGTTTCAAAAACGCTGCAGGATGTAAATCTATAGTGTCAGTTAGGTTCTGTTTGATTTTATTTCCTTACACAGAAAACCACTTTCAGGCAGCTGAATAGGAGATTTGTTGCTAATAAATTATGTGAAACAAGTAGATGTAAATGTAATTCTAGCAGTTTGCTCACATGAGCTCTATTGGGATTTGACAGATGTGACTCTTTAGTGGGCTTCTGCATCATCTGTGCACGTATGAACCTGATAAGACTAACAGTAAATTCTGATGTTGTCGACTAACATGAAAACAAACCTCATTTCATAAGACAGTTGACTCTTTAGAGGAATACGCTTCATCAAGCTGTAATGCTGACATGTTCTTTTCTACTAAAATCATCTTAGTGTGCCTGCAGAACTTTTCCCAGAACAGGAATTTGCAGTCTTCTTTACATGTGTGATGGGTAGCAGACCTTTTCTCTTGTTCTCTGTGTTTTAAGGTCTTTGCTGAGTAAATGAATAACTCTGAAAAAATTAAGCTGCGCAGAGGTCTTCTCTTTTTTTCTGTCTTTCTAATTTCCATATATAAAATTATTCTGTAACTAGTGGTTACCAGTGCCTCCACTTTCCAAGATTGAAAATCTTGATTCTTCAGTAAAAGCTCAACTGTTCAGTATCTGATGTGTCATTTCCTAGGAAAAGACACTTGAATCAGAGTCTTGCTTGCCATCGTTCCAGATTTTATTGCTGTGGAAAGATGGTTGTGCTAGGTCAGCTCTAGTGGTCATTTGTAGGGCTTGTATTTTCTTGCTTAATATGCATTTAGTGTAGAGACAGTCTCTCCTGTAGTTAGAATTTTGGAAGAGTCTTTATGTTCTTGGCCTTGAAAAGAAGCTATTGAGATTTTTAGGGACTGTGAGATTAATTCTGACGTTGGTGTTTGCCTTCCCATGGCTCTCCTTTGTCTGTTCGTTCACGTTTTCTACAGTGTGCATCAGGTTTGCTGCATTGCTGTGACAGAACTTAGAAAGGGAATGCTGAGTGGTAACTTACATGTTAGGATTTTATGGGAAAATGCTCCGATGCTGTGAGGAAATGTACTTCTTTGAAGAGCATTGGAGAATCTGAGCTACAAAAAGGAATCCACTGTGGGAACAGAAAGCAGTATGACCGAGTTGTGTTAGAGAGAATAGGCAGTGGGTGGTGGCTGCTTTCTTGGGTTCCTTGCGACAGATCGAGGATGTGTGGTCCCAATAGCTTTGTCAGACTTCCTGCTTTCCCAAGACATCTTTAAAGGGAAAATGTTGTTTTGTTTAGGATTTTGGAGGGTTTTTGTGCGCTGCGCTATTTTCTGTTGCTTTAAGTATTTGAGAAATGCCATGTGTGGGCTTCTCCACTTAGCTCCCATTATTAGGCAAAAGCCACATTACTGATGTCTGCTGCGGGATTAGTTTTGTGACCTGCAGGTTTTAAGTGATGATGGGAACCTAAGTGAAAAGAAAGGAAAGATGCTGTTATAACACCAGTAAACCATTAAGTTTGACTTCTGTCAGTGGGGAAGGACTGCTTCTCTGATCAGGGCCTTCTTGTTTATTTATATTTCAAAATATGAGCGGTGTGAAGGAAGCCAGTAAATACAGACAGGAAGACTGGAGTTACAAGGCAGATGAATGATCTGACTGTTCCTTTTTCATATATGGCTGAAGCTGACTGAGGCTTGATAGTGGTTTTAGGCTTAAAGTAATTTTATACACTAACAAAATAGTTAAGATGGTGTTGGTTGCTTTTTGTTTGTAGCTTAATGGTCATTCTGAGCTTAAGTCTTGCGATTTATTTGGTGTAAATGGGGCAGCATACCAGCTTGTACTGAACATGTCTCATTACAGGGGTATGGTTTTTTCATTCTCTGCTTTTAGCCCTATGGAAGACCTGAACTGCTTAGAAATTCTAAGCACAAACATATTTATGGAAGGGTGAAAAGCAACAGCTGGTGTGTAGTAAGCTCCTTTGTACAGCGCTGCTGATGAATTGGTGACCTGCACTACTTTTGCTATTCTGATTCTGGTCAGTTTAGCAGAAAGGTCACGTGGGAGATACCATTCTTTCACATCATCTTTCTGATTAGATAAACGGGGATTTAGAATGAGGGCACTAACCCCATTTCTTATTGAATTCTCACCCCTGTGTGTATGTTTTGCCAGACACGTAATCCTAATACGTTTCAAACGCATCTGTTAAAATGACATCGAAATGGGAATTAGTTGAACACAGAGCCAAAAGGAGGCTTTTTGGTGGTTTTTTTGTTGTTTTTTTATTTTTATTTTTATTTTTATTTTTCAATTGACTGTGTGTCACACTGTTGCATGTCTATTGTTTCAGTCCAGTGCCTTTATGTCACATGTAGGACTTGGGGAAAGGCTGTGGGGGCAGTGCCTTATAGCAGAGGGCTGTCATTCGGTAGAAGTTAGAGAAGTGTATTTACTACCATAACTTTGGAGGCAGAAAGCTGCAGCGTTTTGCTTGCATGAGTTTTACATATGGTTTAATGGGTTGCTATGCATGTAAATAAACCTGTATTTAAACCTCAAACTACTTTTTGCTTAAAAGTTGTATTTTAAATTATTTACCTTCTTCCTCTTTCTTTCAGACTTCAGAATCAACGGATAGATAACAGAGATTTCAGTGGTAGTCCAAAACCAGAGAAACTGGTATATGAGGACCTTGAAGAGCACATTTCTCCTCTTGAATGTAAGTTTTAGTACAATTTTAGATAGTTTATTTAATACTGTAGGGTTTGAGAGTTGCAAGACAATTGTCTTGACAGTTTAAAACTGTAGCCAGAAATGAGAAATTCCAGCTCATGCTGGAAATAAGGAAAAAGAAACTGGCTCAGGTAATGAATTCTTTTTCTTCTTATTTGCATCTTTAGAAGAGGATACGGAGTAATAAATAGATGCTGAATTCTCGTTGGTTTTGAAATTTGGGAACATTCTTGTTCAGAAGTCTTGCATAACCTTGCTCTGACTAATGCATGTCAGTCTAACACTTCCTTTAAAACTGTGAGGGTTTTGCTTGTTAGTTTGTTTTAAGGAAAGCATGCTAAGTGTGTAAGCAAACCTGAGGCCTTACTGTATTTGCTGCATAAAAAACAAAATCACAAGGAGTGGTTTTCATTGACAATATTGGAGCAGTGTTAGCGAGTTGTAATTCTGCAGATACATTTTTGGAGCTATTACTGCTCATGTTGAGTTTTCCTTCAGTAACTGAGGCTTAGGTTATGAGTTAGAAGTTACTTTTGAAATACGTATAACGGTGCAAGGAACTCTTGAAATTATTTTGGCATTGATCAGCATCATAGAGCATGTTTGGAACATGGTTAAGTTTCTGAAACACAATTTTTATCTTTTTATTTATTTGTTTGTTTCTTTAATTTTTTTGATCAACTTTGGTAGCAGGGGGAATTTTGTCACTGTGTTGTCTTTCGTGTTGTGTGCTGCAGAAATGTTTTCTTTTTTTATGCACTGGAGTCAGTTGTAGAAAATTTCACATGTAAGGAAGGTACTGTAGAAAAAAAGAGAATAATAGAAGTTAATGTTCTTTATTGCCATTTGTGTATGAAGACAGAAATAGAAGCACAGTTGTGGGCTTAATTTCCTGGTTTCTCAGCATTTGAAGAACCTATTAATGGTGGGCCTGAGCAGCTTTATCTCCTATGGAAACATGAGTTTAATTTAAGTAAAATTATCAGTGAGAAGGATGTGAATAGTACGCTTTAACACCTTCCTCATTTCCAAAATTCATCATGTTTATAGTCAGTCTTGAGACTGACAGATGTCATTGGATCATACATCATTCACAAACTGATAGTGAAGAGCTGGTTGTTACATGGGAGACAGAGAACAACTGAGTTTCAAGAAAATATGCTTCACTGGTGTGTTTTCTTAAGTTGCTTTCACATTAGAGATTTTTAGGAACACATTTCAATTTTATTGTGTCACATATGTGAATGGACCAGCATTTTCTTGGCAGCTGGGCCTGAGTACCTGCTGTGCCCAAATAACTTATTACCACTGTACCATTCAATGGCACATGTTAGTCAGTAGGAATGATATTATGAATTTGCATATATCAACGATTTCTAAATTAACAGTACTTTAGTTGAGTCAGACTGCCTGAATTCTCATGATCTAGAAGAGGAATCAGAATGGCTAAAAAAGGGGGGACAGTAACTTGGGGGAAACTATGAGGGAAGAACGTAAAATCCAAGTAAACGTAGTACATAAGGTATGAGTGGGAAAGAAAGGAAATTGGTGAGAGTACAAAAAAAAAAAATCAATGGAGTGAAGGAGATACCACAGAATATGGGGCGCCCAACACAAGGAGCTGTTGGAGTGGGTCCAGAGGAAGGCCATGAAGATGATCAGAGGGCTGGAACACCTCTCCTATGAGGACAGGCTGAGAGAGCTGGGGCTCTTCAGCCTGGAGAAGAAAAAGCTCCTAGGGAACCTTAAAGTGGCCTTCCAGTACTTGAAGGGGCCTACAGGAAAGCTGGGGAGGGACTTTTTTGTGTCCCTCACAAAAAGGAGTGTGTAAGAGACAGGATGAGGGGAAGTGGTTTTAAACTCAAAGAAGGTAGATTTTGACTACACGTTAGGAAGAAGCTCTTTACCATGAGGGTGGTGAAACACCAGAATAGGTTGCCCAGAGAGGTTGTGGATGCCCCATCCCTGGAGGCATTCAAGGCCAGGCTGGATGGAGCTTGGAGCAACCTGGTTGAATGGGAGGTGTCCCTGCCTATAGCAGGGGGTTGGAACTAGGTGATCTTAAAGGTCCCAAACCATTCTATGATTCTATGGTTTTAAGGTGACAGAAGAGAATGTGGAAAGCCTTGTTGCCATACTTTGAGTGAGCTTATCATGGTTTTATGATTTTTGGTTATCGGTATTCCACATCATAACATCATGTAGTGCACTGGGAGTTTAATTGTTAATGCTCCAGTTCTGGGCACCTGTCTGGAAGAGAAAAAGAACTGCACGCCCCAGGGGGCTTTGCAGTCAGGGAGGAGATATAACTCCTGGCAAGGTCACCCGATGCGCTCTTCTTCGTCTGCTCTCCTCCCTGCTGCTCAACCAGACTGCGCATCTCACCTCAGTGTTATGGTGAGGCCTGTCCACTTTTCGGACATTCTCTCTCATTGTATTTGAGACAGAGCTTTAGCAAGAACTGGTTGGGTGTCAGCTGCAATTACTTTGAGTTATGTGCTAGTCTTAAGGATGTGTTGCATCTCTTTCTGTCCATCTTTACAGAAAGGAATGAATATGTGTGAGGAAGTTTGTTTTTTTTTTCACTGCGCAGTAACCATGGGTCTTACAGTACTGTTTTGTCTGTTTTTCCTGCTTGTGCAGTCAACAGACTTCTAGAAATTAGAAACAGAAATTAGATGTTAATATTTAACCAGAACCTGTTTGTAATAGGATTCTTTTTTATCTATTTCAACGTTGCAAATACCCTGAAACATACCGATGCTTCACAGGGGAATAATTTTGATGTTGAAAACCTTACAATTTAAACCTGAAGAGAGGAGAAAGAAAAATAATAAAGGAAAACATTTTCTTTTGAGTGTAATAATCCATTATTATGGTCTTATGTAAAACATATGGAATTGAGTTGCGTTGGCAAAGCTGATAGCACGTCTTGTAGCTTGTGTAAAAAGCTGAAAATATTCTTACCCATACCAGAGAGGCTGGATGCCCTGTCCATGGAGGTGTTCAAGGTCAGGTTGGATGGGGCCCTGGGCAGCCTGGTCTAGCATTAAATGTAGAGGTTGGAGGCCCTGCGTGTGGCAGGAGGCTTGGAGCTTCATGATCCTTGAGGTCCCTTCCAGCTGAAGCCATCCTATGATACCAGTGCTAGGCTGGCACTTTGGCATAACTTTTCTGTGATGCCTTTGTCTAAAAATTCCTGTACAATAATTTTAATTGAAGAGATTCAGACCATGCTGAGAGAGAGACTGCTCAGTTTGGATGTGTTGTCATCATACAAAATACTTCAGTATTTACTGCAGTGTGGAAAAATGTTTGAAACCTCGATAGTATCTGAAAGATGGAACATTTATATTCTCTAGGCCTCGACCCAAAATGTAAGGAGATATGTGAGGTATCTGTACTGCGTTACATGAAATGTTTGGAAATATGGTTCTGTGTGTTTTGTGTCGGCTGCCTACCACAAGTGGCAACGTTTTGCAGTCTCCTGTAATGCTGGGATAATAGCAGTTTGTGTATTTTGCAAATAAATCTTGAAGATGGAATTGAGTACGAGTACAGCAGTTGCCTTTTTTTATTCAGAGCCATTTTTCACACGTGAAAGTATAATGCAGAGTATTTGAGTTAACATTATCCATCCTGTGCCCTGAAGAAGGCAAGGATCCTAATAAAATATGGGATCAAGTAATTAAAAGTTGTTTTATGTGCGTGAAATGGATGAGTTAAGTTTGGACGTGTAATTTTTTTGCGATCCGTGTCATGATTATGTAAAGAAATGAAAACATTTTGGTTTTCTATTATATATTTATTCATGATTGTGTTTTGGCTTGGTAAACAGATGCGTTCCAATAGCTAATTTAAAAACTAACAATTCGGTAATTAAATAAGCAAGCACAGCCTCTGATAATTCTTCATCCTCAGGGACACGGTCAAGTTTCCATGGAAGGAAAATGCTCAATTAGTGCTTATATTTATGAGCTCTAATGCAGCCATTCCCACACTTTGTGTCCATTCCTTTGCTCCGCTATTGTGATTACAGAATAATGAAGCCATTGTTTGCATTTCTTCTCCAGATCAGGGGGACATTCCAGAGCAGTGTGAAAGTGATGTCTTGCATCCATCTGGGGACACTGTCAATGGAAACCATGTCACAGCCACTGTGCGAGCAACAGCCACTTCTCCGCAGGACTTGAGTGAGTTCTCAGCTCAGAAACAAAAGTGAATGCCCCTTTTAGATGTCAACTGCGCAAAACAAAAAGCTAAATATTGAACATTCTGTAGGTCTGGGTGCTAAAGTGATTGAAAACTTATCCCAAAAGCATTATGAAGTAAAGAAGAAGGAATGTTTTCTTTTCTTTACTCCATGAGGATGACTTTTGTCGCCCTAATCTTGGTTAAACGCGTTTTTAATTAAAAGATTTTTATACTGTCTCCCCCCTTCCCTTCTTTCTACAACTTCTCCAGAGAGGATTTTGATTTTTCTTTTCACCTTTTTTTAGAATGATTATTGAATATTGTCTCTGTTCTTGGATATTTTCTGTACTCTATGTATGGACTATTCCTATTTTTCTCTTCACTCTGTTCCCGAACTGCGTTACCACAACGCTGATTTAATTCTTTGGGTGGACAGAGGTGATTGCAATGCAGCATATGCAGCTTTTCTAGTTGTGCTGGCTAGCAACACTCTATTTTTATTTAGAGAAGAGCTTGCTAGCTTCTAACCCAGTTGCCCAGTTTTTGGTTTGCCCATCAAATTGCCGTCTGAGTGCTGTTCCACTTATGTGGCTTTTCAGTATACTGGTCACATAGGCAGTCTGTCTTGCAGTAATGTTAAGAGATTTTTAAAGTACTTTGCTTTATAAAGAATTAGATACAACCACATTGCTGAGAGGGAAAGAATATAGCATGGGCTGTAAGGTAACAGATTTAATGAGAAATTTCAAGATTGGAATGAGAATTGCAGAGAGAGATTTGCCAGCTCTGCAGCCCCCACTCGGGTTCTCCCGTTCAACTCTTGGGCAGTCATACATCAGGCTGAAATGTATTGAAGTGGAAAAAAACGCTGCCAGATATATAACTGTGGTATATGTATTAAAAAAATAAAAATAAAAATCCAGTTGTTTTTCATTTACCCTTAATGCTATCCAGGAACCTGTAACTCACTTGAGTGCTACTGTAGTAGGTTACAGAAGTATACATGAATCATATCAGAGAGGTTGAAATAATTTTTCACAGCTGTGTTGGATCGAAGAGAGACTGAAGAACAAAATACAGAAGACAAACACTGGGAAGAGGAGAAGAAGGCCGGAGAAGAAAGGAGAGAGGGAGAACAACAGGGAAGAGGGGAAAGGGAGCAAAATGAAATGGAAGAGCTGAAGAACGAGACGGTGATTAAATATTTTAATTTCTGACAGTAATGGGGCTTTGTACTGCCATATTATTTTAGAAGTTAAAATAGATGTGGGTTGGAAATAGATTTTATTTTTCTATTTTTATTTTTAGACAAAAGTAGTAGAGGCAAAGTTCTTTAATACGTTTGTATGACTAACCAAAGGATCTTGCTAGAATCATAGAATCACAGAATGGCCTGGGTTGAAAAAGACCACAATGATCATCTAGTTTTAATCCCCCTGCTGTGTGCAGGGTCGCCAACCACCAGACCAGGCTGCCCAGAGCCACATCCAGCCTTCATCATCGAAGCTAGATTGTTATGCCAAGTAACTTTTCCACTGGAAATGGATGCTTTTTATTCCATTCTTCATGTTAATGATTCGTGTTCATACAGTTTCATATTGAGAATGCAAGTGTCACCAGATGACAAGCGATACACTTGTCATCTATCTGGTCTGCACTTGCTGCTGTGTGACATCACCAGAACATCTTAATGTCCATCTGTTCATTAGCCTTTATCAGGGTAACTACCCTAGCTAGGGTGTCTATGGGGTAGCAGAGGTTATAAGGAGACTGTATGGAGTTTAAATCCTTTTGAACTAATGAGCACATACTGAAATAGCATTCCAGCCTTTTGGGTACTGTATAGTGTTTCTTTTTTTTGCTCCCCGGCTGCCTTTCTTCTTCCTCTTCCCACTCTTAAGACCTCAGTTAATTCATTTCAGTGAATTACACAGCCTCTCAGTGTCAGCTCATCTTCTTCAGTCCAAATGAAGTTTTCCACCTCAGCCATGCTCTTTGGCCATAGAGAGAAGGACCTCAGTCCTCAAAATATTTTAGGCATCCTGACAAAGAGGGTTTTTTGAGTGATGCTTCTTGAATTTGACACTTGATTTTGAACTGCATGTAGCAGATGTAATGCTGTTTATGCTAGCACATTTCACTAAGTTTTTGCATTAAACCCTGCAGGTGTTTAGGTGTAAAGGTAATTTTTGACCTGATCGGTGTTTAATTTTATTTTTTTTTTGTGTCTTAAAGTTGATCCAGGACTCGATGAAAATGGATGAAGAAGATAAGGGAGAAAAATGTGAAAGCAATAATTCTGGTGTTGAAGAAGTTGTAAAGCATTCTACTCCAAACCCATTAGAAAAATACATGAAAATAATTCAGCAGAGGAGAGAGCAGGAACTGGCACATGAGGTGATTATTCTTACAAGGGGCCCTCAAAGTATTAATATATATGTATTTTAGGTATCAGTGTTTAAGCATAAATATGCCCTCAATTTTTAAAATCCTGTGTTTAAATATGGTATTTTGAAATCCTAACTAAAATGCAGCAGTTTGGATCTGTAAAGGTCAGTTTGCGTTCCACTACCACAGCTGACCATATTGACAGCTCGAGGATGGAAGGTTTAGATCAGATGTCAGGGGGGAGCCCTTTACAGAGAGAGTGGTGAGGTGCTGGAACAGGCTGCCCAGAGAGGTTGTGGATGCCCTGTCCCTGGAAGTGTTCAATGCCAGGGGTCCTGGGCAGCCTGTTCTAATGCCAGATCTAGAGGTTGGAGGCCCTGCCTGTGGAATTTGGTTGGAATTTGATGACCCTTGGGTGCCCTTCCCACCCAAGCCAATCTATGATTCTGTGACAGAATTCAGCCTGGCAGAAAGAGAAATGTGGCCTGACAGAGCAAGAGCATGGGTAAACATGGCTTCGATGACGAACTGCTGCATACTTCAGTCACTGTCCCAGACTGTTATTCCAAAGCTCCGTCATTCTACATGCAGTCCTTCATTGGCAAAAATGAGCTGGCTCTCCCAAGTGATTTTTATTTTCAGTTAGGTGCCCTAAAGAGCGGAAGCAATTATTACTTGCTTAAACCTTGATTTAAGAATCAGTTACAAAAAGTGTGTTTTCCTCTTGGCTGCCAGGATTCAAAAAAGGAAGAAATACAGGACGTATCACTCATAGAAGGAATCACATCTAGTGAGAAAGACGACAGGTAAGGATCATACATTTCTTCTAACGACTTCTGTTAATAAATACAGCGTGAATTAGGGCTAAGAAGAAATCTGCCTCTCAAAAAGCAAAATAAAAAGCAATAAGCTAGTAATAAAAAGTAAAAATATTGAAATAACTGAGGATCTTCCCAATTTTTATACAGGTAAGTTGTGAAATTAGAGTCCAGGAACCTACATTCCATGATCTGTTCCAATAGCTGTTGCAATTAAAACTCTTATCTGCAACTGAGCAGTGTCTCAGTTTCTTTACATAGAAGTGAAGCCTGAGGGATTCTTCTTGGGTAATGACCCGATGCAAATGTGTCTGTGCTGTACCTAGCAGGTAGTCTGTTATTTGCATTGCCTCCAGCTTTGATTTACTGGAAGCATCGTGGACTTCTGACAAACTGGTTCACACGCTATTTCAGAGAGGTTTATGACAGCCTGTGCACGTCCTACATTTCTTGTGGGGTACCTCTAGAGATCAATAGATACGTTGCCTTTAGTTCTTATATAGGGGATAAATATCTCCATGACAGGGGAAAAATACCTCTATCAATCCAATATTTTGATGTATTCGAAGATGTACAAGTGAAAATGTTTCTAAGGAAAAAGTAGAGTGCATTAAAAAGTTATTTATATATATATTATATATATACGATTCAGTATGATCTGTCCCTTTGAAGTGCTACTGTACATACCAGCCCCTATGCTGGTTCTTCTGAATTACACCTGGATGGTGTTCTTTTCAGTGGGTGAGGGTGAGCACGACAGAAGTACGAGATGGGAGTGCCAGCAGATAGGGGAGGTGGCCCACGCTCACTGCTAAAGGCTCGCTTACTCAGTTCACAGGAACAGCACAGACGGACGTCAGCTGAAGTGGTGATTATGTGCAGGCTCTGAAATTGTGTTGAACTTTTAACTTCCACTTTAAAACAATGTATTTAAAAAAAGAAACTACTTAAGACTCATGCCATATTTTCCTCCCCTTCCGTCCCGCATACAGCGCTGCAGGCATTTCTCATGGAGACGATGATGACAACTTCTGGTGAACGACAGCAAGTGTAGTTAAAAACAAAAACCCAAACAATAAAAATGTTTTTAAAACATCTTTCTGGCTGCAAAGGAAGTCATAGTAAGCCCTAGGCCCAGGAATTGCAAGCTGTGCAGTTATGAATGAATAAAGCTGATACTGAAGTCCCACTGCTTCAGTCACTGCACTCCAAGAGTCCTGATGCATTACTCATGCAGGTGGAAGAAGAAGCTCTGTAAATTGGTGTGTCCAGTGAATGGCCTTGGCCTTGAATCCCTAGAGTCTTCTGCAGCTTTTGAGGTGCTGTTCCTGCCCTCCCCTCCCCCCCCCCTTCCTCACCACTTACCAACTGCAGGTCAGTGGGATAACCAAACTTCTTGTTACACATACACACAGTTGTATGTTTTTAGAGGCATCTGGTGGGAGACCCTTGGCTTGTGTGACAGAGCATTAACTTGCTTGTTACTGCTGCAGCAGCAGAAGTGAACACTTCTAAAGCAGCCTTATGTCTCACTTTGTTGGTATTCACCAGCCCAGAACGGAGAGATTCAGATAAAAATGCTATTTGACTCACCTTTATTTAAGCTTTGCATTTTGTAGGTAGAGTATAGGCAAGATTGTTAAACTTTATTTACAGTATAAAATACAGTATTTTTATCAATGGAGTAATTCTGTCTGGCAGCATATAGTACAACTTGCAGTGTGCTGAGGCTGCTTCTCCTCCCCTACCTTAGAAGAACGTGAAGCCCAGTTTGACAGAACATAGGGGCAAAACATGAAGGTCTGCCTTGAATTCATACGGATTCCCATAAACGAGACAAAACTTGACTTTTTGAAATGGAGATCAAAAAACATTTCCAGGCTCGACTAACTTTACATGCTGCCAAATTTGCAAAAAGAGCTTCATTTTGTCTGCTGTCAGGAAGGGGATGGATAAGTGCTTGGTGCTTTACGCTGACCTGGAACAACTACCAGTACTCCATGCGAGGAAAGCTCGCTGACTTACCACGCTGAAGCACACACCTACAGGGCAGCCTCCTGCTCTACATTACCAAATGGATAACAATGAACAGAATGTGCTTCACTTCAGATAGAGATAATAAAACAGATGAGCTGGTATAGAGTAGCTATGGGTCTGTTTAAAATAAGCATACCACGAGTGTTGTCTATTATCTACAAATATTTATTTTAACACTTGGATGTAACTACAGGAAGCCCTTGGCACTGATAGAAAATATTGATTCACTGTTAGGTTACAAAAATTTATACATAGCAAAATTTAATGCTCTTTACATAAAAATATTAGACTACTTAAACAAAACTTCAAAAACTCCCAGTAATAGCTACACTGAATTAGAAAAGAATTAGGCTTTAAGACACTGCCTCCATTATTACCCTTATGCAAACACTGGGCTAGAACATCACCTGCATTGCCATAGAAATGTCTCCTTCATGCAACAGGTAAGAACATACACTAGGCTATTTGTCATATTTGCTCTACACCGACCAACTCTGACCCCCTTTTAAACTGTAAAATCAGACTTCAATATTTAACAAAAAAGAAATTATATTTGCAGTTAACACCCCTCCCCCCTCCAAAAAATGCCTCTTTTAAATCCGACTTCAGGAAATTCTGTGCTTCCTTTGACTTATACTCAGCAAGCAGTCAAAACTATCGAACCACACGTCAGCATAACATGGGTATGACTCAAATACTCTGTTTTTTCCCCCAAACGAATGATGCATTTTACTTTTCCCCCAACATTTATATATATATATATATATCATATAGAACAAACACCAAATATACCATCACTAATACTCAAGATATCACTGAAAGCTTCTGAAATAAAACATATTAATTAGAAGGCAGACTTCTATGGGAAATGACTTTAAGATGGCACCGGTTTGCGTCGTCGTTTTCTGAACACCACGTTTTCTTAATGTGCTAATGAATTTGTAAAAAGGAAAACACGTAAGCACTGACTATAAATTTGCTAAGCACCAAGATAGAGAAAGGTGGACATCCTGTGTTCTGTTTTATGGCTGTCGTCGTTACTGTTTGTGTCAAACTCTGCAAACTTTCTCATCTGCTCATTTGGAGTGGTCACATCAGCGTCATTTTAATAAGGTAACACTTTTCACTTACAATGTAGGATAATGGTCTCCTGCCACTATATAAATGCTAAGACATTTATAGAAAATAAATATTAAGGCAAAGCTGACATTTATTTTCAAAGAAGGGGATCATTATCCAGATCCAAGCGTCTACATTCCATTAAATAGTTAATAAAAAGATTAACACTTGGGACAGCTGCGCAACACTCGGGTAAGCACAGGGGAGCGACTGCTGCATCGTACAAAAGTGTGGCACAAAAGTAGATGGCTGTTCCTGTGGCCCGTGTAAAGAGTGTTCAGAGTGCCCTATTGCAGCTTAGGAAATGCTGCAGCAGCCGTGCTTTCCAATGAGCACACGCTGCTGTCAGAAATCGCATCCAGCCGCAGAATCTTGTGGTATATAAACCGAGATCCTAAATCACGCGTCTTACACGTGCCTGTGTCTAAGGGCTGCACAAATCCCTACTGCTTGCTGGCTTGCAGCACCCGCCACAGTTTTGTGCAGGACTTCACGCTGCATGTCAAATAGCAAATATCAAAAGTCTCGAAGAATAATTTGGTCACTCATTGTGAAGTGTTGCCTTTTAAAATGCCTGGAATAAAACCTCCATTCTCTGTATGAAAGGATGGAAGATTACCCATGGGAACATTTCCCTACGAACGTGTTCCAGGAGCTTGAACGTGAAGCTTTTACACTTCTCTATAATTTTGTTTGGTAGACACACATCTTACTGCAGAGCAGCTATTTGTTGATTTGTCAGAGCTACAGAATTCTTCTGCTGAATTACTGTGGCAACCATTTATGTGTAAGAATTGAGTTGCTCTTTTGACCGAGACTGGATATCCTGAAGCTCCTGCTCTTCTTTTGCTTTGATATCTTGGTAGGCCTGCATTTTGCTTGCATCCTTTAAGTAGGCCCAGTTAGAAGACAGTATCATGAGGAAGTGGATCTGGAAGAGAAGGGTGAGCATGATGGCTAGTGAGCATGTCAAGAGGCAAAGCAAGCTGCTAGTTAGATTAATAGACGCTCTTTACAATAACAACCAAAAAAGAAGTTACTCTACGTTAATAAGCATTCTGTTATTAAAACAAGCACAGAGGCTATTTTCAAAGGTCTCTAGAATTCTGCATGCTAATTTTGAGGTTGGTTATTCACAACTTAGAGAAAGTTAGTATCGTGGTAATTAAATGAGCTACAGGGTTGTACGGATCAATTAAAATGCAGAATGGGGGGAAGTGAGAAAAATAAACGTTTGTACGTGGCAATTTAGAACATCTGCAAACTGGAGGTGCTCAGAAAAACTGCTTCCTAAGGTGGTGATGCTTATGTATACTCAAGCCCAGCTCCTGGTAATTCTTTTCCCCCAACAAGCAGATGAGAACTCCACCCTCCCCCTCGAAAAAGTCTGAAATTGTAAACGGTTTTATTTAGGTGAACAAGGCTACAGTAACACATGGAAAAGTTAAACAACAAAACACCAGTCCAAAACTAAGCAAAAGCATGCAGGCTCTGGGTTAAGAAGTCTTAATCGTGTATCGTTACAGCTACATTTTAAACTTCCACCCTCTAACTTCAGGTGAAAACTCTTACGTGTAGCAACTGTTCTTTTTTTGTAATTGTGGGGACTTTTTCTGGTTTGTGAATTCATCTCTTTCCAATTTCTTTTCTCCAGGCTTCATGCAAAAAAAATCTACGTCTGAAAAATACTGATTCACTTCTCCTTTATTCCCCCCCAACAGTGTATAAAATGTCTCTATGCTCTATGCATGGTTTTGCTTCCTGTGCAGTCATACTTACATTTTTGAGATCTGGCTACCGAGAAATCAGTTACTAAAGTGCAAGCCACAAATGAGAAACTATTTATATGTTATTTCATACTAGCTTGGGGCCCAAAACCAGAATGTGATTGTTTGACGCCGAGCTAATACAGGATGTATTGCCTTCCAGAGGGAGTGATTTGGCAATTGTTTGGAAATGAAGTAAAAGAAAATAATCAACTTAATCATCCACGCACCAGAAATACAGCCAAGTAATTCATAGCACTGGATCTTCTCATTTCTGCCAGAAGAGACTGGCACTGCTTTATTACTCTTTTTATTCCGTATCGTGCATGTTCAGCATGCTCGAGGTTTTTGAAGTTGTCATTCACAGCGAAGAGTAAATGAGTAATTCTGTTCCAGAATATTTGTTTTAGAGAAGAGTGTTGGAAAGCAAAATGGAGCCGTCAAATGAAAACATCCTATCTCCAAAAGAAAATTCGTGAACAGTCCCTACAGTAACTGAATCCTCTCAACACGACAGAATAGCCAGATCTCATCCACATCATAGTTCATATACAAGAAGTCATTTTATTAATCTGATAAGCTAAATGAGGCTTATTGAAGCTATTTACAATTACTGTAACAAAATTCAGAAAGCTAGACTTTTAGCCTAGGGTGTCAGTGGTATTTTTCAAGCTACGCAATGCAGCTCTTTACTGGGCTTATACAATTTAGAATTTAGTGCAGCAATCTTCCCGACTCTTAAACTTCAAAACAGCATAGTTATATGTAGTAGCCATCATGTAGATCAGCTGGTGGAAGAGAACAAAATACAGGAGAGTAAGACACAACAAGGTGACGGCTCAAGCCCTCTTGGGCAACTGTTGATACTTTTAAAACAGATGCTATTTGGGGCTTCTTGCAGGGTGAAGATGCAAGATAAATTACTCGCCATTTATCCCTTGAGTAGAATCTACATACAGACCAAAGGCTGTTTTGCCAAAGGACAGGGACCCTTACACCTGGACTTGGCACTGCAGGGTTGGACTGGTCAAACTGCCTGGGTCCAGACATAAGAACGGCATTCAAGCCGTTCAATCCCGTAAACTACAAGAATGAAAAGAAATGGTGGACATAAAAACACCAGTAGTGGGCAAAAGTGGGATTTTAAAAGGACACGTGAAGAAGTTTTCTTCCTAAGCATAGGGTAGATGGGTCAAGATGACTTCCTAAAGCAGAAGTAATTTGTAATGACTGAAGCGGAGCAGCAAATAACTGGATGATTACAGCTTGTCCTCCTTTCTGTGTAGGGTCACTATTTTAAAGATGCGTAAAATTTGGTCTTAAAGCATCTTAAGCCTGAAAGGAACACATTTTACAGTAAAAAAAGTAAAAACTTCTACCCACCAATGCTATGACAGTGGCACCAGCTCCAGCACAAGCCACAATGAACAGGTGGTAAGACATGTAGAACTAGAAAGAAAAACATGTTAAAACACTTTAATTAAAGTAACTGAGGATGGTATAAAACACATTTCAACTATTATAAAGAATAAAAAATACGCTGTCTTCATAGCAAAGCTTTAAACTAGAATGTTCAGAAAACTCTCATTTTTTGATGCATAGAGACAAAGCACTTTCATTGTTCTGTTTAAATTAATCTCTTTACACTACCAGTATTAGTTTCCTCAAGAAACTGCCATCAGGTTAGCTACTGCCCTGTGCCTCACTCAGCAGCCTGGAGGCAGAAGGCACACACAGGGTGTCTGCATACCTCATTTGTGTTGCAGATGTTCTCCAGGATCGGACCGCAGGCTTTGCCAGGTACAGCATTCCATGGGATAATACCTGAAATAGCACAGCAAAAGAAATCACTAATTTTAGGAATTGAAGCACACTTTCTGTTCCTTTCTCATCTTATCCTCCCACTTGCCAGTTGCGTTCCCATTTTGGGCATCCACACATTGACCAGCACAGCTTTGAATTGGCAGGAGGAATTAACTCGCTCAAACTGCGCGTTCTCTTTATACCAAGGCTTCCTGCCAAGCTGTGTTCTCAGATGTGGCTTTCCCATATGGCAGCCAAATGGTCGGCTTATGCACTTCAGGTCCAGTATGAGACTGAAGCTGCCTGCTCCTTGACTGGGGACTGAAGGGGATCATCTGCACTTAGAGACACCTGGCACCATTCAGGACAGCAATGCCTTACAAGGTTGAGTTCTACTCCACCAAGTAGGTAAAAAAGCAGTAAGTGAGAGCTGCTACAAGGTCTGGTCTGCCACACCCCCACATACTCCTAATTACTTCTCTTATGTGACTGAAAATCAGAAAAGTCAACAGGAATCTTATGAGTTTAAAATAATCTAAACTTTTAGACCTGTACAGATGTAAAGCTTAAGCAGAAGCCATGGCTCAAAAAAGGAAAACAGCACTTTGCCTCCCCACTGTAACCTACATTTCAAACTCAGCTGGTTGGAATTAGGTCACTGATACTATCTCAGAACAGTATGGCTTTTGGAAAGAAAAACTTCACAGGATTTACTTTAAAGCCACTTTCTTCCCTGCAACTGCAAGATACAGTTGAAGACCCTCAGTTATGGCTGCCCCCAGAGCAGAAGGAGCAAGGAAGCACAAGCAGCCAATTCTGTGAGTAATTAGAAATCAGTATGAGTTCATTAATGTTTGAGGCACAGTTCGTTGCTGGTTTTTGCTTTTCAGAGAATCATAGTATCATTAAGGCTGGAAAAGGCCACTAGGGTCATCTTGTCCAACTGCTAACCCATCACACCATGCCCACTAACCATGTCCCTCCCTCCACGTGTTCCTTGAACACATCCAGGTATGGTGACACCACCACCTCCCTGGACAGCCTGTGCCACTGCTTCTCTGCTCTTTCTGAGAAGAAATATTTCCTAATATCAAACCTGCACCTCCCCAGGCACAACTTGAGGCCATTTCCTCTTGTTCTGTCTGAAAGTAACTGAAAGTAATAGTTAAGGCACAATTCAGGCATTACATAAAACAGCCTTCTGGTAAGAAAAAATATATACAAATAGGTTCAAGAAAACAGAATCTGGTTATCTCTCAGCTCTGCCTCTAAGCAGTTTATTTTGAGGCCGATCTATTTTTACACCTAATATTATAGTATTGCAAACTGCTACAGAATCATTTTAGATAAACGACTTGCCAGTTCAATTGAACTGATTGCATCTGGAAAGAGATCAATGTAATCTGAATTAATTAGAGAAGGAATAGCACACCCAGGGATACAAGATGCTTTTGCATTCGGTTCGTTTGATAAAGCTGAAACAAAACTACTGAAGACAGAGCAAGGAGAGAGGATAAAGCATTTAATCAGGATTTGAGTAAGTACCGTATTGCCTGATATCCACACAGATCTGGTCTCCTGGAACCGTCATGTTTATCTGAAGAGATTTGATGACTTCGCAAGTTGACCATATGTTATAGAACATAAAGACAGGCACAGCAGAGAAGCCAAAGACCCCGAGCCAGGCCACTCCAAGCACATAGGTGAGGAAAACAAACTGGGCAGAGAAAAGACAAGTACTTCACATTTGCTCTTTGAAAAGAATACTTGAATTTTCCTTAAAAATTCTTTGATACAGTCTTTAAACATACTTTCAGAAATGAAGTAATGAGGTATTTAACTTCCATTAACATATGCTCATGTTTCCATGCACATGAACCTCAGCTTAAAAACACTTTGCTGCTCTCAGTGCTACTGAGAAAGTAATTCAGGCATTTCTTTTCTCATCAAGCTGCTAGAACAAACAGCATGGCCTCCCGAGCCAGCAACCTATTCATTTCTCAAGAGGCTCAGTGAAGCAGGGATGCTGGTTGTAGGCTAAAACTGATAGAATGCCAACAGGAGTCAGAATAAAGATATTTTTTTTTTGTCAGCTGTAATATACCAGCACTTCCATGCAACTTGCAAATCACAACAATAGAGTGCATCAATGTTCGCAGAGCTTTTCTCTGCTCCCTGATTTACTGAAATCAATTATGAATGTAACAAATGAGAACATCTATTTTTGAAAACATACTATGTTCACTACCAGTCAGAAAGCTGGAACTGATCTAATACACATTGCCAAGAAGAAAATTACTTACTTCACCTCAGAGAAGATCATGGAATTTCCCACTGAAATTTGATGGTTTGTGTTCTCTTTTTTTTAAAAAAAGAAATTACCTGCATTTTCTTTGGTGAGATTACCAGGTATGGCACTCACTGCTTTGGAAATCTCCAGCTTCCTCCTCCCACTGGACCTCCTCTCTCTTCCCTCTTCTTCCATGTTAAGTTTTATGGTGACGTACTACTCAAAGCTCTGGCATCAGCTCCTAGCTTACCCCTCCTTGAGAGAGTTTGGAATCAACTTGCAAAGCGTGGAAACTCTTTTTACACCTTGCACACACCTTCTCACTGTTATTTAACTCTAGGTAGGAAGGCTTTACTTTGCAGCAGAACACTGACGCTGTACTCCTATGTGAAACCTGTGTGCCGGTGCAGCAAGGATGGGAAAAGCTCTGATGGGGAGAATTGTCTCAGCCTGGCCCCAAACTGAACAAATCCTGCAGTGGAGGAAGTCTGCATCCTCAGAGGTGTTTCCAGCCACACTGAAGAAGGCTGGAGATCTTACAGCAGTGGTTCAGCGTTTGGTTAGGCTTTGTAGGGAAAGGTGACACATGGGCAGCTGGAAGTACCTGTAAAACTAAGACAAACACCCCAGAAAACAAACAGCTTGTCTTGAATTTATATACCACTGATCTGAAATACTCCACTTTTTGCCAAACGCTGGAAGATCTCTCACTGGCTCTTAGTATCAACCAAGTGGAGCAGTTTAAAGGATTTCTGTGACTATGCTATGAATAAAAAGTGGGCTTGCATGTGTGTATTTGAAATATCCGTGAGAAGGAGAACACAAAGCCTTCAACTCCTACAATAGCTATGAAAAAGCACCATCGATCTCACGTGTAATAGAGATAAACTGTTGGAAACAGTTACCGTGTGTTACCACAGCCAGGAGAAACAGCTCAGTCAAGTCAGAAGTCTGTCTCCTGTAATAATCCTATGCGACTTGGAGGGGAGTGCCCCCAGCTTAGCGATGTCAAATTGGCAGAAAAACCACTGGATGCCCAAAAGCTGCTGCGTGCACCCAGCTGCAGCCACCAGACTGCAAAAATATTATTTCTGCTTGCAAACCTTGTGATTTTCTGCGTGTCACACTGGTATTTGTGTACGCAGCTGACAATCATGTGCTTGCAACTACCCAACTGCAGAAGCAATTATCCACAGTAATGGAATGCACATATGTCTACGTTTCCACTGTATTTTGCATCTTTGGAAAATGCTGTTTTAGACATAATTTTGCTCCACAGCGAAGATACTTTCCAAGAATAAGAATGAGAGAATAGCTGCTTAACTGGGCAATGATCAAATCCTTATTTTTATTAGCTCTTGAAAAATTCAATAAGCATCCAACAGCACAGCGGAAAATTGTTAACCTTCATGAAAATAAACACGCATCTTCTTTGTATTTAGCCAGCTGAAAGCACATATTTTTTATGTACAGGATATAGGCTGTATATTAAAATGCAACAATCACATCAAAAGCCTCTGCTCTTCTCACCCACACTTTCCCATGGGCGATCTGTCACACTGCTTATCTTCCTCCAGAACTATGAGCTTTGAATTCAGATTTTCAGCAATAGCTTTGAAATCCTGTCTCAGAAACACAGTTATGTTGCTGTTCTTGCAGAGTGCGCCCTGGGGGGCAACGTGGGTGAGAATCTGAAGTTTTATTTTTAGTTAAACTTTGTTTAAAATGTTGTGCTAATACAGAAGAACACTGAAGAGAAGAATGGCTTGAAACTTTAAGGCTCTAAGTGCTTTAGCTTTGCAAAAAAAGACTCATTATTATGCCTGTATCCCTTCTGCCATCTGCAGAAGCAAGATGGAAATATTTGATTCAAGTTCTGTGACGTTGTGAAGCTTCATTCATTGCTGTTTGTTTGAAGGATCCAGACATCCTCATGTAGAATAGACTGAGGAAGTCAGAGGCACTGCAGTCTGCTACTTAAATAGCTCTGCAAACCACAGCCCTTTTACAGTCTGCCCTTACCATTGTTTGCACACCCCGTGTTCAAAAGTGCAACTTTAATTCTGTCTCATATTGAGCGCTTCAAAATCAGCTGCCTCCACGAATTTTGAACAGTGAGTTCAGCTTTAGCAGGGGGAGGCCTTGGAAGCACCCCAAAAGTCAACATAGAGAGTTTGGATTTGACCGAGCATCCCTGAAGCTCACAGAAGAATGAGCAGCAGGGATTGGCTCTGCCCACCCATAAGGAGTTACAGGCAGCAGCAAGACACAGTGGTTCAAAAAAAACCACAGGATTCAAACTGAGCCTGATGGGCTTTAGCAAGGAATGGCAAATGTTCCCACTTCCAGCACTACTCACCATTCCACTGATGCAGCGGCCACAGGCTGTTGTTTTAAACTCTCCATGCAGCTCCTTCACAGCACTTGTTGTATAAAAGCCTTCTGCCAAAAGGATTATTCCATACAGGAAGAAAAACGACGCAATGCCATAAATTACATACTGCATTAGCTGTATTCTAAAATGGAAAAGAAAAAAAGACAATTAGATTTCAGTCCTATTAAAACAAAGCAAGTTCTCCCTAATCATAACAGGTATGAGACAATTCCTTTTTCAGAAACACAGTTCAGGGCTCTTTGATGCATTTTAAACGAGTGGGCTGCAGGAGGGTGCTACATCGACTGCCCCACTGCCACAGGCATGCCCTGCTGATGTTCATAAGTCCTGTGTCTGCCCAAGCATCTCCTGTTTGTGCTGTGGCTCCTGTGCTGAGTGCTGTTAGTCATAAGCTGAAGGCCTCCATTTCATGCCTTCACCACAAAGCTGTGCCTTCCTGTGATTGATCCCGACGCTGGACTTGGGGAATGTCTGATAGCTCCAGCATCACTGAGGCAGGAAAGGATCTGATCCACTGGCTGAACTACCAGGCTCTGTGCTGGTTTCTTGGGCTTGGGGGAAAGAAGTAGTCCCTGAAGTTCACCACTTCCACCAGCAAAATCCAGTTAATGTGTGTTTGCAGATGTATGTACATCCAGTGACACTTGTTTGCAGTGAGTGCTCTTGAACCACAGTTCGGGAAGGTACTTCCAAGCAAGCAGACCACTTCAGCACCTTAAGTCACACTTAAGCTCCCCTAAATGCAGGTAAATGTTAAAAAAGTGAAAGAAATATCTAGACAACCCTTCCATTTGAGATACTCTTGAAATGTGCACAGGAATGCTACAAGGCACATGCCTTGGATCTTATCTGAGGAGGTTCTTCATTCCCTACAAATCTACTGTCAGCAGTGACACCCTTAAGTGTTTTTACTCTGGCTGGAACAGTTAACAGAAAGAATCATCTATAATATCAGCAACCTCATCACAGATTCAGCAAACATGCTAACTGTTTTGAAGGACCAGAATGGCAGATCTTCTATACAACACTTCTGGTCTCCAAAAATCACTTTTGATCATAGAATAACAGAATCATGGAATGCTTTGGTTTGGATGGGACCTTCAAGGTCACGTAGTTCCAACCTCTGCTATAGGCAGGGGCACCTCCTACTAGACCAAGCTGCTGAAAGCCCCTTCCAGCCTGGCCTTGAACACCTCCACAGAGGGGGCATCCGCAGCCACTGTGGGCAACCTTTTCCACTGTCTCACCACCCTCACCATAAAGAATTATCATTAGCACTAACTTCTCCACAACTTATATTCTTTAAAAAAATATATAGATATATGTTTGTTGGGATGAAGATTTTTAATGAAGCTATTCGTAGAACAGAAAGATTAATTTCATAGGTTCATACTTCTTTTAATTTTTTTTTAATGGTACATATAAGTATGCCTTTCCTCAGATTTTTTTTCAATTCTTTCTACTCTCCCTCAACTGGCTTCCAGCACAGATACACATCTCCGAGGAACACCTGCATGATTTAACTTCATTTGAAGAAAACTGATTACCACAATTTACATAGTTAAGCATTACCCAGGCAGAACGTAAACCTCCTGCATCAAAACAGGATATCGATCATTTAAAATTACATGTGGGAAGTGAAGTAGCATTTATGTTTATTTTCCAAACTGATTCAAAATAACAGGATAAATCCATTGCACCTGTGCTGTAAAGCATAAAGAAATTAACTCATTTGAGGGACAACAGAATTCATTTCAGTGTCACTAACAGTCCAGAAGACTATGGATGTTACTAAAAATTAGCAATATGAAACCTGGCTAAAAATCAATTCCACAAATGGTGGCCCACTAGTATATTTTTCATGGAATTTACATCTTTTGGCATTAAATTCTTTGCCCTTTTCTGTCACTTCATCTCTCCAGCCTTTCTTGTTTGCCTTGAACAGAGCTGGAGCTCTTCGGTAAGAGTCTCACAAACCCCCCAGCTGCTGAAGCTGCCTTGACAAGAAATCTTGTCAACAACTCTCCAAAATGCAAAGCTTGTGCCTGCTGTGGCTACTTTTGCAATTTCATTTGCAAATTCTAAGAACAGCTGCTCATTGTTTCTCTCTAAATTTTTATGCTAATGGCAGCACCCCTGTGTTTCACACAACAGAGGACCCAGTGTCTAGCAGCAGGGGGGGGCGTGCAGTCATAGGGGATCCTGAATTTGGGCACTGGGAGGGAGAGAAGCCCCAAAACATTGCTGTAGTGCTCTCAGGGGATGGGAAGAGGTGGGATGTGGCAGTCTTAGGCTCAGTACCTGCAGATTTGTGGTCTGTGTCCACATGAGCTAAAAGGGAGGCTATTACCAAAAAGAAGCCTCTCCCCCAAACATGGAGAATTAAGTGCACTGGACTGAAATCTAATACAAAAGTCTTCAATTGGTGTCCTAAAAGCTGGGTAGACAAGCAAAATCTGTGCAAAACCTTCTCAGCACCGGGTATATATAATGCCCAGATGGCGCTGTGAAGAGCAGCATGGATTCAAACCACCATATACTCAGGTTCTCTGTTAAAACAAACTGGATATTTGCTTCAGTGGGGTTGGATACAGAGCCAAGATTGTTCCCCCATAGTAATAATCACCCCAGCAAATAAGAACCAGTAGCCTCGTGATTCCAACACATTTATTTGTGAAATCTAATTCAAGTGTAGGATCTTATCTTCCCTGTACACAAAGCTGCTTCTCCACCCTGGGCACATTATGGCCTTCTGATTGCTGACAGAAGCTGGGTGCAACTCTGGAGCAGTAGGTATAAAGCACGTATTTTAGAAATCTTTGACATGGATGTAATGAATATAAATGGGTTAAAGTAGGATACACGTGCTGCTTTTTTGTGTGTAAACACTAAAAAACACCAAAAAACACCCGGAGATGTTGGACAAACAAGCATAGCAATGCTTGGGGATGGTGATTGAGATGCAAATCCATCTCTACCCGCTCAGCAGGAGGGGCTGGGATGAACAATGGGTCTTCCACAAACAATGGCAATGGGAGGCATACTTACACTTCACTCAGCAAAGCATGGTCAGTGGCAGTCGTGGAGAAGTGCTGCTCAAGGATGGACTCGGTGCCTGTGAGCGCCACATGGCCGCAGCCACAGAACAAGGCGACCCCCGAGAAGCAGAGAATGGTTGCCACCAGCGAAGCATATGGCACTCCTCCTAGGCACTTAATGCAACATTCAAAGCAACCTAAGCAGAAGAGAGAAAGCAAAAGAAATGTTGTGAGCAAAAAGGAAAAGAATATTCAGTCTCTGCTTGGTAAAAAGCCACAGGGAATAAAAGGCCCAGACACTGTCACTGCACTAAGCAAAAATCTATAGATGGTGCAAGAAAGCATCATCCTCTGAACACTGACCTACAGATCTGTCAGAGTGAGCTCAATGCCCAGAAAGTGGGCCGAGTACTCCCAGTTTTACAGGATCAAGAGGAGATCGATGGGACAGCCTGTGAAATGGAAAAGGAAAAACAAATGTTTGTCTGAAGTGGTCCGCTGTGACCCAGCTGCTGACACAGAGCTCGCCACACTCCAGCACTGCTGGTATTAAGGACACGAGCACCACGTGTGCTGGCACTGCTCAGAAAGCTGGAGAAGCACTCAAGCCAGTGAAGCCTTTTGGAGCAATGAAGGATGTGTGGAAACCATGGCAGTCTGCAAAACCTAACTACTCTGCAAACTGCCATGGTTCCTGAGTATCTTTGTCTAAACCCATATACGGATACAGATCTATCAACAGAAAACATCAGTGGGTGACAAGGGGTAGCAATTCTTATTGAGTGGTGAGATGGAGTGGAATTACATAGACAATACATTTCCAGCTCTATAGGATGCACTGGATTTACAGTGATCCCTGACTACAGTCTGCAGTAGCATAATCATAGTTTTAATGAAATTTATTGCGTAAGCAGTCTGAGTTAAGAAAACGACCCCCCAGAACTGCTGCTGGCAAACACTGCAATAAGGTCGTGGCAGCTGAATTACCAGGCTCCTCCCCACCGCGCTGCCTGAAAGTCCATCTGCTTGTAGAGCTGGGAAATGTAAATCGGAAACAAACACAGCTTTTAACTGCGTTATAATGGTAATGGCAATCCATACCAATTCATTACTTCAGGGTGACGGCATTAAGCTGTCTCCATTAACGTACATTTCATACAACTGCGCAAAGCACAAGCCATTAGGACGCCGCTCAATGCTGTGCCTGGCGTAGCCAGATCCTGCTGGACAGCACAACATGAAGAAATGATGTGCAGGTATGGGACTGCTGAACCTACATGTCCCAGTGTCCTCAGAGGCCTACACCGTGTCACAAGCATAAGACTCTCCATTTTGAATGCCACTAGCAAGTGCCTAAGTCAAGCTAGAGAAGCTACCACCAGGGAAACAACCTATGAAATGCCACTTTGCTAACTATGAGTGAGGTGTAGTTGCATGGGAGCAAGCCTGGGAAGCATTTGTAGCTGAGTCCATAGCTGGAAGCCGCACAGTGGGAGCTGCCTCCAGGACAGAAACGCAGCAACAGCCACAGACATGGCAGTGGGGCACTCAGGGACGAGGCACAGCAAGCAGACACAGATGAGCACTACCACAGAAAATCATCTCTGGTATTCATCTTATCAGACAGGTCCAGGGTTGAGCTCAGACAGCAGACCTTGCAGGGTGAACCTCAGCTGTGGTGCCTGGGGGATGTGCCTGATGGCAGTCCCCAAGCTACATGTCAGGCATAAGGGCAGTCCTACACGTCAGGCTGGCTCACCTCCCTCTGCACTTGCCTCCACATCAGACCCAAATCTCCAAGAGTTAACCCTGGAAATTGCTGCACCTGCCTTGGGATCAGCATTAAAGGCCTGCCCAGGCCTAATGGCACAGCAAGTCAGCAAAGCGTGTCCAGCAACGCACAGCCACAGCCTGGCATAAAATGGCCTCCCAGGTCCTACTGTGAAGGAGCAGGCAACCAAATACCTGCTTGCTGGTTGGTGGGCAGGAGGTCAATCACATCACTGATCAACTCACGGAAGGACCCCATCAGGAATGGGAAATAAAAGCAGCTAGAAGCAAAGCCAAGAGACCCTTGAGCAAACTGATGGTGGCAATCCCTCTTCCAAGTTCCAAGGCAATCTCTCTTCCAAGTCACTAGCAGCTGCACACAGCACCTTTGTGGCTGTACTCTGTGTGTCTCACCCCAACAGCTCAAGTATGAAGGCACACCACAATATTTGGGTGGTCTTCATTGTATCAGGTCAGACCATGGCTCCAGGAAACCCTATGAAGTCTGTAGGGTGAGGCAGAGGAAGCTGCCCAGATGTGGAACTGCAGGAACCACTCACACCAAACTTCAACCAGAGGCAGAGGGGCTTCAGCTTACAGGGGCACTGCATGCAGCCAGCTTCTAAGTGAACAAAAGCAGCCCAAAACAGCCCCTTTCCATGAAACAGAATCCATGTAGTTGTTGGGCGCCCAAATCAACGCAAGAGCTCCTGCACAACTCTTGCTGGAAACTAAATTCATTCCCCAGCTGGACAACAGAGTTGGTTTTACGTATTTATATAGAGATAGATAGATAGATAGATAGATAGACAGACAGACAGACAGATCTCCCCTAAAACAAAGGAAGCTTTCAAAACCAGCTAAAATCAAATGTTCATCAAGCACTAAGACAGTCTTATCCAGATGCCCAGACTAGCACTGAAGCAAGACAGGATTTCTTCCCAAAAAGAAAGCTTCCTAGGCAACCTGCTTTATGATCACTCTCCAAAACTCCAAGCCAGCAAATACCCATTACTGTATGCAAACCCACAACGTCTGCCTATTTCACAACCACTTTTACAAATTAGCTTGATAACACAATGATGACAAATGCAGGCTGAAGGCCTGTAAACAAAAGCTGATCAAAGTTTTAGTAGAAAATTGGACCTAATTTTTTTGTTTTTTAATTCTGACATGGCCAACACGATGAAGTTTTCGGCTGCACATCTACTTCTATCACAGCAGAGTAAAATGATTGAAATATGAAACTGTGCAGCACAAGTACCCGTCGTTGCATCTCCCCTTTCAATGGCCATTTTGTGCAAGGCATCACTAGAACCTTTTGTGCAACTCAGCAGAATAAAAACATTTTTTGTCCCCAGGCTGGTGAGCAGCAGTTGCCATGGAGGCAGGTTAGTAACAGCCCAATGATTTGCCCAGGGCTGCCTGTGATCTTGGCTACAGATTTAACACACTCTCAGAAGGAGGCCAGCTAAAACAAGGACTGAGATTATTCTCTAGGGAATGAATGCTATTAAACACACACGCACACACACACAAATATTCTTGCTAAAGGACTAAAATAAAGAGAAAGGAAAAAAGACAGGAACCAACTATTCTTTTAATCTCCTGGAAACTATCAGTCACAGGAAATTGGTAAAGGATGAACCTACATATGTACACAAATCAGCAATCGGTTGCTTAATGTATGAGGAATAATTATATAATTTACCCAGCAGTGTACGGGCTGCTGCATATATGCCAGGGCTTAGCTATTCAATTTCCCATGTCAAACAGCAATTGTGTGGCTAAACCTTCTTTGGTACTTTAAGTACAGCTTTAAGATTTAAACTCAGAAAAGCAAGGTAATGCAGAATTAATGGAAAGAGGTCTTAAAAAAAAAAAAAAGCAGCAATTCTCAGACTCTGACTCATCCAACTAAGGTCAAGATGGACTGGAACGACAACGTCTGTGCTAACAGAATGACAAAATGCAATACACTGGGATCAGTTAGGTGTCATGGGTAGTCCTAGGGCTTTCTCTAGGAAGTTAACACAGCAGCTCTGGATGCCAGGCTTGAAAAGTTGAGACAAGTGCACGTTCACAGAGCCATCACTCAAAGCAAAGCATGGGAAGCATGATGTAAAGAGTGTCCACAATACCTCCTAGACAGAAACCCAGCCTGTCCTCTAACGTCCCAGACTACTTTTGAGGTTGAACTAGTGCTTGTGTATCTCTGGTAGAAACCGCTGATACTGCAAGGACTGACTAAAAGAAGGAGGAAAAAAAAAAAAGGAAAAAAGAAAACCTGAAGCGTGGTTGGAAAAGCTCCCCATTTCAGGCAATTAAACCTCAGTGCCACAATGGCCTCCGTCTGAGTCGGCTCCCACTCTTTTTCCTTAGAAGTTCAATTTCTTTTCACATAAATCTGTCTTTGTTTTTTTAAAGATGAACCAATAGTTTCTTTTCCTCACTGCTTACTCCCTGCAATTGCATAATGCATTTTTAGAAGTCCTGAGACATGGTACATCTGTCCAGTTTACACATGGAAGAAGTGACATGGCATCTTCCACCTCAGAAGAATCACCTCTGCTGCATTCAGCACAGGGCTCAGGAGGTAAGCACCGAGGAACTGCTTTCACAATAAGAGAGTTGTAGGAAACCCTAGGGAAGATAAAGCACCAGATAGCATCTTAAATGCAGTCACTGCTTGTAAATTAGGTTCATTATTACGCATCTACATGACTCCTATGTTGGGAGCACTACTCTCAATTCACATAAGAGGAGAACTCAATACTTTACATTCATCTCCTCTTTCCCCAGCACAGAAGATTATCTAATGCCAAACATGCATAATTACCATCGGAGCCTTAAACTGCCATGGATCTTTGTCAGAAAATTAACTGTAAGTCAATGAAAACAAATGCCAGTTTTACTTTCTGACACCTACTTCATTTTTTAAAATCTCCATTCCAAACAGCTTGTGCATGGTAGGATGTACATTTTTGTACCTTACAGCATGATTGACAGCTACGGGGGAAGCAGCGAGGGATGTGGGAATATGCCAGTACCTCTGAAGAAAAAACAGCATTTGCCTCCTTCTTCTCTCTGTGAGAATAAGACAGTATCTAGCAGTGAGATAATTTCCAGTTCTCACAGCTGTCACCCACACTAACTGCCAAGGGTCAGCAGCAGCAGTACAATAAGATATTTAGTCTTACAAGGGGGTAAGTTTAAAGCATGTGACAGATTTCCCTCCAAGCATTCACAGGGGCACTCAAATAAAAAGTCTTTGTGTTAAATCACTTGAAAGTCTCAGTTAAAGCTCTATTCGTACCTGTTACTGCTCTTAAATATTGCTGGTTTACAAAATATAACACAGAAAGCTAAAAACTTAGTTACAAATGATGAGAAATGCTCACTCGCCACTGTTACGGATCAAGAACATCAAACAGACTAAAGCAGTAAGTTCAAGTAGAACACATCTTGTGTTTTCCTCTCACAGACTTCTTAAACCTCTTAAACAGAGAATTTCAAGTTCAACCTTTCCTACTTTTCTCTCTTTTGTTCTCCTCCAATCAGAAGAGCTGTGAATTCAGTTTCTACTGAAAGAGTGCTCTTCAGAGGAGCCAGAAAACTTCATGCAAGGATGTGTCAGCCTAGCTAGATCAAGCTGCAAATTAATATATTAATATGTTTTCCTAAACAACGTGAATGGTATCGGCAATGAAGATGACCTTTGTAGACCACAGCCATCAGGGCTGTCACAAAAGGTCAGACCTGAAATCCAGCAATACCACCATTCCGTGCCTCATGGTGGCTGGTGGGAGATGTTCCTAGTGCCAGCACAGTGAGATTTGGATGGTCTGATCCACCCAGTCAGCCTCAGACTGATCTCTGCTGGTAAGGAGTTACTCAAAGGACTGAAGAGCAAGGTTTAAGTATCCCTTTCTAAGGCTTACCGGATTTATTTGCAACTTCTCCGGATATTCTCAACACACATGAACTACTCTGTTTCTACACTGTTGCAGTCCCACAGGCGGTTCCCCATTACTGAGGAGGCATTTGCTGTTCCTGTCCTAAGCGTGCCATCCTTAGAACTTTGTCAGATGCTTCCCTCTCTTGTGCAGCAGATAACTAAAAATCTTTGCACTTGCCTCCTGTGCTGGAATTGGTGCAGAGAACCCACCAAGAACAAGCACTTCAGAGCCTGAAAGCACCATCACCAAGCCCTTCTTAAAAATCCACGAAGCACTAGGTACCTATGAGTAAGATTGCTAAGCTGTTCCTGAATATTCCAACAGTAAACAACTTTTTTTTTTTTTTTTAAACATGATAACAACAAAAATCCTTGTACAGTTTATCAGGCTGATTTTTTTCTTTTCACTAAAGAAAACATAACAGTCATATTGAAAAAAAAAAAAAAAAAAAGGCCTTTTAGCAATGCAAGACTTAGATGCAATAGCGTCTAGAAAGATGTTATTAAATGACACAGAAAATACTCTAAAAACAGAAAGCAGTAAACATAACCCCTTTTCCAACAAATCTCAGATCCACACTGTCACTTACAGGGAAAAAAAATAAGCACTCCCACTGCAGGAAGCAGCAGGTTAAATTCTAAGACCTGTTTAGTGCCAGGACAGACACTCTGAATGGTCTTTTTACAGACTTCATCTAATTTATCTTCTTTAGATTTATTGAAATACATACACTTGCCATTTATTCCATTCCCATCCTTCTGCAAGGCTCATTAAGTTCACAGGTGTTCTAAAGGCATCATTTTCAGACAGCACAATCTATAAAATATGAATCACTACCTCCGTGCTCACTGCAAGCAACCTCCCCTGGTGGTTTGCTGTGTGACAGTGAGGATCTAGACCTGCACAAGAAGGACACTGCCACCCCATGAGACTGTAGCACCAGAGAACTGCTCTTGCCCAGCTTTATTCCCTTGCACAAAGGTCTGGCAAAACATTGTCAATTTTAATTCATGTCTTTTCTGTTTTACTTTTGGTCCATGAAACAATGCAAATTAAGCCAGAAGAAATACATCTGATTTATGCTATGGAAAAGGCCTTACTTCCAACTGGTACAAAAGGGACCCCTCGAGGACAGTTATTTTTTAGCTGTGAGCTACAATGGAGATGAAAATTAAGTAGATGCTTTAAAAAGAGACTTCTCACATAAGGAACAGCTCAAGCAGTACTGATAAAAGCTTTGGCATTATTCTTCCTGCAGACTTGTTCTAGTATTCTACTATGCAAAGCAGCCCCTTGGGACTCTCGTACAGCCTGAGCATGTGGAAGGGCTCATTGATACACAGAGCTCAAAAAGCAAACATATTGCATCAGCAAGGGCAGCCTCTGGTCCAAGCTGTGCTGTAACTCTCAGTTGACAGACCATCAACTCACTGCTTAAGACGACTGAAGACATTCTTCCTCAACCTCACCCTGACCTCCCTCCCCTCAGTTCACCTATTCTTGCTTTCTCAGAGAAACAATCAACAGGGATTGCAAGGATTTCTGCCTCAGTAGCCGATAGATCAGGTGATTATTTTGCACAAGCTCAGGCTAAAGAGGTGAAACAGATGAGCAGAGTGCCAGAGATACTCAAATACCTGGACATCCACACATGCTCACTGGGAGAGGCACAAAAGCACCTAAGCACTTCAGTCACAAGGGTCACTCCAATGGCTCTGTGAAATATTCTTTAATGATATCAGGGTTTCCCTGAGCAAACTCCAATCCATCTGGAACTTAGAAAACACAATCTCTAAAGCTGACTTGATTTAATCAAGGGCAAGTATCTTACCTGGAAGACAGGAGTAGTGGATCTTAGCTCCACCCATCTGGCAGTCGTAACTGACTTCACTCTCCACCAGCCGTCAGCACATGACTTTTGCCACATTGGATTTCAGCCACTACTACCAACTGCTTCCCCAGATGCCTCCTCCCCAGCTACAAAGAAGCACACAGAAATACTGCTTCTCCCTATATAGGATTAAAGGGCCAAAAACAGTGTGCAGGAGCATTCTGCCAAGTGAATCTAAGAATTGGTAGATTATTTCTCCATTTCAGAGAAGCCTGGGGATGCCTAGATCTTCTGTAGAGGTTCATCCAAAATGGAACGAGAGAAGTTACAAGAAACCTGAATCACTACTAAAGAAGTCCTTTGCCCTGCAACAGCCACCATGTAGTTATTTCCCCAGCTGATGTTCCACCACGCCATTTTCAAAATTTCAGCTTGCTTCAGTAAGGGTGCAAGCTGAAAGAACACAAGGAAAAAAAAAGATTCTCAAAAAGCAAACAACGCCCACTTCCCCTGCAATGCCTACAGCTCAGCTTAAGCAGCCAGTGCTAAGTATTTCTTTCTGGAGACAGGAATGCTTCCTGGAGAAAAAAGATTGCTTTGGGCATTTTGAAGGGCTCATTGAGCTTGCAGGTGCTCTGAGGATGCCTTGGCTCAAGCACTGCAGCAAATCTAACATTGATTCTACCATTATTGCTCAAGTACTTGATGAAAGCTTAAAGTGGCTGAAAAGAGACCATGTCGTACATGAAGACCCTCTGACTGCAGCAGATACCATGGAGATGCCTGAGAGGAGCTCTCTTAGTGATGTCCACACTGACATTGACAGGTCAGGTGAGATAGGAACAACCCACACTGCACAGAAACTCAAGAAATAAGGTGGGTTGTCAAAGCAGCTTGAGCTTATATCTCAGCACTCCAGCCAATGTCACGCAGCAGCAGAGAGCTGCATGCCAATGCTGAAGGGAGGTGTGTTACAGCACGTGTGTTGTGATTAAAGCCACATTTTCCCTGCAGTCTAAGGGAAAGACAAATATTTTCACTGTGGCTAACTCATGACTGGCAAGTTGGACTTGCTCAAGACCTACTCAAAACAGTCTCGCTGCTGCCTAGAAACCTTTTAATTTATTTAAGTGCAGCCACTTATAGCACCTTTCTTTGAACTGGCCTCTCTGTTGCGTGGTTTGGTTTCTACCAGTAAGAACCCTTTCTTCTTCAGCCCTTTCATAACAAGGCATCACATTTACCTACATGTTACTGTACAAAGCTTCCCAAGTCAGCCTGCAAAGGGTTCTGCTGCCTAAATAAGGGTTTCTATCCCCATTTAGGTGCCAGACTCCCAGCTGCCATGACAGAAGGCTGTGAGTCTCCTCTGCGTCCGGCTCATCTGTGCCAGCACATATGGACGTGTCTCAGCGCTGGGGACAGCTGACAGGGCACAAGGCCCTGATAATCAGGCACCTGGCCTGCTGCCTCCATGCTGTCCACAGACCAGGAAAGCAGCATTCATAATCTGTCACTCCTCCCTAAACCTTTTATTCTTCTACAAAGGATCCCACACATACAGATCTGAAATTTTGACATGTCTACAGCCAGCTGCGAGTCTGTCACTGGATCACTTACCATAAAATGGGGCCAAAATGAATACTGATACCGAAGATGGGACACAGAGGTTATGATTTACCTAAGTACCTAAGTACTTGCAAAAGAAAATAAAAAAAAAAAAAGACACTCTGAAATGCATAAATATATAAATCCTAAAGAACAAATGGATATGAGCATATAATGGAAGCAAATTGGTGAATGTTTCTCCACAATTGCAGTTAAAGACTACGTTACAGAGGCAGACATCTCCTGAAAACAGCCTGTCATGCAGGCTTCAGTCACTCAGCTCCATGAAAAGAAGAGGACTGCTGGATGCAGATAGTTGCAAATGCTCTCTCTGGGCATTTATGCCCTTAACTTTGTAAACCCATGGTCAGACTGGAATTTTCCAATACCATTAGTCCTGTGCTTGACTTCAGGTTCAAATCTAAATCCCCCCAGTTTCTCCAAACAAAGCTTCAGGAAAATAAAAAATGTTTTTTAAGGATTTCATTGAAAGCATCTGGAATCAGAAAACAATTTTTAAAACTTCAGATTCTGTCTTTAAAAATCTGACACACGCTACCTAAATCTTTTAAAGTCTGACATATACACTACTATTTCTAGCAAGGGAAAATGCAGAGAAAACCACAGAATATTGTCTAGGAAGCATATTGTAGGAAACCAATAAATCAGACGTGCTGTCACTGGTTTAGTGTCAATCAGTGCATTTGTGGCTGACCATTTGGATAGATTCATCTGCACACAAAAACCATACCACACCATCTCATCATTAAACAGTTCTGAAACAGGCAGCACATTTAACAGCGAGGTATCCTTCAGGCACATTACTGTCTTTCAAGCATTAACAACCAAAATTGAATCAAGTACATCAAGTATTCATATGAAAGAACTAAACTCCTTACAGGCTTAACAAAGAAAACAAAAACACAGAACATTTCTCTGGCATTGTTAGGACTATTGCAAAGCATTAGGTTCATGCTACCATTTCTGAACTCTCCATTCCAGTTTCACCCCGCCCTTTATTTACCTTGAATCCCCAAAGGACTAACATTGCCTCTCAATGCTGGCACATGATGGTACCGGTGTGGCCTTGAACTCCTGTACATCCAGTGGTACCTGCCAATTTCCATTTCTGGTCTGGTGATCACTGCCAATTTTAGGTGGTAAAAAGTCAGTGTCACCAAAGTGTGTAGTTCAGTACTTTCAGTCATTTAACTTAAAAAATACGAGCCCATAAAAACATGTTTCTAATTACATCACTGAAATAACATAACTTTACCAAAACAACGAAAGGACCAGGAGGAGGGGAGACAATCAACAGGGAAATGCTCACACAAATGTTAAGAAGGGCTGAAGAGTTGAAACCCATGATGGGATTTGAATTGAACGCCCAGGAAAGGCCCCTCTATTACAGCCGCCAGTCATCTCCCCCCCCACCCTTGCTGCTCCCCCTCCTTGTTCACAGCATGGGGTTCTGCTCCGGGAAGACACAGTCATGGAGAACCACATTATCCATTTTGTCAAATATTCCAAGTCTGACAAAGAAAACAATGACTACAGGGCAAAACCACAAGTTTACTCATCACCTTCTTACATAAAGTAAGTTGTGGGCTTTATCTCATGCAGGCTCCGATCATTTCCAAAAATCCAGACCAAATAGGTTAAAAGAGATTTGTTCCAAGGGTCTGCCTTTGAGGTCAGAGGTACACTCAGAAAGGACACGGCATGCACCAAAACACAACCAATGCGTGTTCACCAGCAAAGCTTTGCTGCTGCTGAACACTGAGGAGCCCAAGGGCAAAATGGCGCCAGACCACTGGCACACCGACATTTCCTGCTCGCCTCCCCTCACAGCACTGCTGGGCTGTCAGGGCAGCGCGGCCCAGCCATTCATTAACACGCTCTGCAGTCCCACCCAGCCACAGCTGAATGAAAAAATAACTGTCATCCCTGGCCAAAATAAACCTGACTGCACTGCATTTCAGCTGTAACGGCGAGGTTACACCGGTAGGAAGTAGTGTATTGTGAACTAGATCCAAGGCAAGTCTCTGGTCTGTGTGGGACTGGGTGGGCCCCAGTCCTTCCCTCAGGCTGCTTTGCTACTCGTGTGCTGATAAGTTTGGCATAGCTCCATTTGCATGCATCAGAAGAGAAACATCTTAGCCTCACATCCAAGTGGTGGATCTAGAGGTCTGCAAGACGAATTTACTCATCTTATGAACCAGTGAGGGCTGGTGAATCAGCTCTAGTACTAAAAAAGCCTTTTAGGGTTAAATCAATGTCTCTTTAAAGGAGACGTGGTTTGCTGCTGGTCCCCTCTGTGCAACTCACACACAAAACATGGAGTAGGAACCACACAGCACGTCTTTCCCAGAAAGCATCATTCACTGAACTCACAGAATTTCCCCTGCAATCAGCACTGGTGAGATCTCACCTCGAGCACTGTGTTCAGTTTTGGGCACCTCAGAAAGGACATGGAAGTGCTGGAACAGGTGCAAAGAAGAGCAACAAGGCTTGTGAAGGCCTTGGAGAATATGCCCTATCAGGAGAGACTGAAGGAACTGGGGCTGTTTAGTCTGCGAAAAAGGAGGCTGAGGGGAGACCTTACTGCTCTCTTCCAATATCTGAAAGGTGCTTACAGCAAGAGAGGGGCTGGTCTCTTCTCCCCGGTGACAGGTGACGGGATGAGGGGAAACGGCCTCAAGTTGCACCAGGATAAGTTTAGGTTGGATATCAGGGAAAGCTTCTTTACAGAAAGGGTTGTTAAGCACTGGAATAGGCTCCTTAGGGAGATGGTTGAGTCACCATCCCTGGACGTGTTTAAAAACCGTTTGGATGTGGTGCTCAGGGACATGATTTAGCGGAGGGTTGTTATTTAGGGTAGTATGGTTAGGATGCAGTTGGACTCAATGATCTTTAAGGTCTTTTCCAACCTGAGCGATTCTATGATTCTAATATCTCAAGTCTGCTCCACCGTGTATAGCCTATCTTTCCTTTTAGGAAAGACAAATGCTGCATTTTATGAATACAATCAAATTCAGAATGTCTACAAGCCAGCGTTCCAAAATGACAGTGCATGCTCAGGGAAACTTCTGTCGCAGTATCGCCTCCTCCTACTTACACTGGAACATTCTTGTTCATGAGATCACAAAAAACCATAATGATCAAATTTGATACTGGAAAACAACAGCACTGCTTGCTGGAACTTCAGCCTCTCTCCACCCTCCCTGTTCCCTGCAACATTTTAAGATGGCTATTTAGGAAAAACTTCTCCAAAAGAGTGGTCTGGCACTGGAACAGGTTGCCCTGGAGGTGGTGTTCACTGTCCCTACAGATCATCATCCTGGAAGTGTTCAAGAGATGCGTAAATGTGGCACTGAGGGACATGAGTTAGTGTACAATATTTGTGGTAGCTGGATGACTGGAGTACATTATCTTAGAGGTCTTTTCCAATCTTAACAATTATATGATTCTATGATTAGCTACTTACTGGACATCAGTAACAGATCAAGATTTAAAAATAAATAAATAGATATATGGCAAAACTTCCACAAGGACAAAAAAAATCTTCAATTGCTTTGCAGCAGCATTTAGACCAAATCCTTGGAAAAAGAAGGGCCTCATCATAGTAGGCCAAAGCCCACAATTTGAGACTTCTCCTGCAGCAGCTACAAAAACCACTTGCTGAAAGCAGCCGATGCCAATGCAGGCACTGCTTGCTGTGGGGCTGGTATAAAACCCTGATGCATGGAGCTATGACGTAAGCTTTGCAGCATCATTCCTGTAAAAGAGAATATTCTGTGAGGGTTTTTTTAATTAGTCATTTCTAATTCTACAAAAGCAGGACTCCTTTCACATAGAGCAGTGGGTTAAATTGCATGCAGAATCTCAGTGTTTCCACTGTTCTTTGAAGAGTCAGCATCTGGCCACGTGGTGGCCTCTGCTGCACACCTGGAATGATTCCTCAAATCAGACAGAATCTTCTAGTGATGTCTCTGAAATCCACACAGGTCAATTCATGCAAAATTACTACCAGGTCAGATGCCCCAAAGGCTTCAGTGGTGTACAGCTACTGCACACAATATGGAAGAAATGGACTTCAGTACTGCACCCCCAAAGTTCAAGAAATGACAGGATTTTATTTATTTATGTAGTTAGTTTAGGAACGAACTATACAAGTGGCATTTCTGGGCCCAGGTGGTAATGCTGTCCATGCACAGTCAGGCCCACTGAAACAATCTCCCATGGAGCTGGCTCTCAGGGATAGCTGCTGGTTCTGCATGGAATAAGACCAACAGTGTTGGTGATGTGTCACATAGCACATACTCACTGATGGCAACTGGTTGTTCAGCATTCACATTGTATGAATCATCTCACATGCCTGCAGCAGAATTCCTGGTGTCCAGTGTGTTTGATGGCTTTAGAGGAAACAAACAGTTTGGACTTTCACCTGCAGCAGCTGATGAAGCACCATACAGTCCATGGGAGTGAAGAGAGGGTTGTCACGGGGCATTATGGTCTGACAGCCTGGTGATAAACACTAAGACAGCAGCAGGGCTAGCCAGAAAATGGGGAAAGGCTGGAGAAACTGAATAGGGATCTTCTCTCCAACCTCTTTGCTCTCCTCTCCTGCTGCAATCTATTGTCCACAGATATCGCCATCTGGTTTTCTTCTCCATTACCATATACCGTGACATATATATCTGGTTCTTCTGCTTCCATGAGATCATTCAAGCAAATATGAGTACAGCCTCTGAGCATTTTTCAGCCCCCTCCTATCTACAAACCAAATCCTATTCATTAAAACCTAAATCACTAAGCCTGCCAAATTATTATCCCCAGAATATGTGCCCCAGATTCCCCCCAGGCTGGACATCTCTTCCTGCAGCTATATCTTCAGGGACTTACACTAAACAATTATTATTTTCTGAGGATCTGAAGGACTCTGAATAAACTGTTTCAAATAGGAAAAAATATGCAGCATGCTAAAAATCTTTAAATGGTTTGACAGCTCTGAAAGCACTGTGTGAGACTCACGTTAGGGAATACCTTTGAAAACTTTGGCTAGTAACCGTAACATGTAAAAGAGATTTTTTTTTTTTCCAATTTGCTGTAATGAAAGATACATCTATTGGTGATGCACCAAAATGTTGCCAGTTCACTGATTAAAAAGAACTTCACATAAACATGCACACTGATATAGCTCTTTCCTTAAGACACACTTCAGCATCTCTGCTCATACTGCCTCACACGGCTGCACAGTTGTGTTTAAGAGAAGTATTTTCTCTATATTTTTGGCTAGCATATATCTGTCTAGTTAAATACTGGAAACAGCTTTGTATAACACGAAAATAATAATCGAAGCTCACAGCCATGGCTGTGCACAAGGTCACCTTTCATCAATAGTTTCTTCCTAGGGAACAGCCAGTTAAAATAAACCTTTGGCACAGCTGTTCAGGTTGGCTTTCATTATTCCTCAGTACAGCATATGCAATTTGAACATCACGTGCATCCATACAAGGAAATCATTTCCTAGTATAATGGCTTTCTTCCATGTGCAATTGGTAAATTCAGCGTGGCTACCACAGCCTTTTTTGTTTGGTTGGTTCTGGTGTGCATATGTGTATACGTACTGTTTTGGAATTTTGCAGCTTAGTAATACTTTTCTTAGTTAAATGAAAAGGGAAACTTCTTGTTCCTGTTGATGTGCATCAGGATCTATATCCTTCATCGCTGATGTAGAACGGCATTTCGTTTTTCTTATTTATTCCACCTCAGTAAATCTGCCTGCTCAGTCCTCACGTTTTGATTTAATTTAATGCCTGCAAGATAAGCCCTGTCATTTGTAATAATTTGTAAACCTTCATCTTTAAAATGCATCCAATCTGTCCTGCAGCCCTGTAAAGTATCTGCTAAACATTTTGTTTGAGCTTGCTCATGGTGTTCTCTGATAAGGGCTGCTGATATGCAATGCAAAGCTGACTTCTTATCTCCATCAGCATGGATGTTGCTCCATTTCCAATCAAAAAACTGGGGCAGCAGCCACTCATCTGGGTGCAGAGAAACAAATGCCTGATAAGTGCCGAATCCAACAGCTGGGCAGCATCACTGCCTGAATCAGACAGGGGACTCACAAACATAACAATTAAAACATAAAATCAGAATTCCCATACAATTTAGAACAACTTTAGAAATGTAAATAAGACTGTTTTTGTTTATCAGTTGGCAAATATTCATGAAGAACATCAGCTTGTGTAAATCATCTCGACTACACTGAAATATAAAATAGAAAACCATCCACGTTTGGGACAGGGGTGGGTAGCACAACCAGTAACTATGGGACACCATTCTCCAATGTGGCTGTACTAAATGCTTGAACTCAAGGCAGACCTGGCTGTTCCTTTTCAGTTTCTGGGTGGTTTTGCTCCCCAGCATGCCCCTTCAGAGTAAAGAGAGCCCTTATGCAGATAGCCTGCATCCCATCCCTGGTTCCTCAAATTATTTATTCTGTATAACTGCAGTACATCATTCATGATGCCCCCACATTAAAAGTCAGAGCCTGGAAAGCTGTTATTTAAAACTGTGAAAGGAGAGAAAGCCTTAGATGAAAGAATACTTGTGCTAATACCTACCTGCAGATTCCTTCTCCAGAATTTGGCAGTGCAACGCACAGTGCATGTGAATCTGAATATCCAGCATGAAACATTCAGGATCTTTTATTGCTCAGTATCAGCAATAATGACATCCCTCAAGCCCCTCTGACTTTGGTTTATTTCATCTCCTCGGACTTTGCATTTCATTTCTGGAAGGAAGAGTTAAAATAATCTGCGATAGCTCTTTGAGTGCTTCAACCTGGCATAGTTGCCTTGCAACCAGTAGATCTAGGACATTCCATATAGGACAGACATTGCAGTAACTTCAGGTGTGATCTAAAAGGAAAAAGGTCTTGCAAACTGGCAAGCATTTTGGCCATAAAAATTCAGGACAAGAAGTCTGGACAGTAAATGAATGCTGTTTTTGAATGATTCAGCTGCATGTTCAGAGAAAGCTGCGACATTTTCCAGGACATCTTCCATTTTACAATGAGAAGAAGCTAATTCCCACCATGAGAGCTGCAGGTAGAAGAGCCCTTTTGCAGAAGTCTGCCATGTCACATAGGCACCTGATGCTGAGCCCATCTGAAAACCTTACTGTATCTCAGCATGCTGGAATATCTGACCCCAAAAGCCCAACAGATCTCACCTCCTCTCTATCAGCATTTCATGGGCACCTCAGCTACTTTGCTACTGAAAGTGGAATTGAGTGTTTCAGCTTTCAGCATTTAATTCCCTGCAAAAAATAGTTGGAAGTTAACTGAATGGGAAGAAAAAAAAAAAGAGTATAATGTGAGAGACCGTGTGTTTGTTTCAAAGATTAAGGAACTGTCAGAAGCAAAGCCTGGAAGCGTTACATAAATACACCTATGTAACATAACAAAGTATGAAATTATCACAGAAAAGCCAGGAAATGGTGATAAAATTAAGAGAGGAAGTTCCCCAGCTTGCATCCGATGAAAACAGCAGATCAACCATATTGACTTGGTAACAGATTTACTGTTCTGCGTGCTGTGCTTTCACTCTTGCCAAATCAAAGGCAAACTACCAACTCATCCTGAACACACATTTTGTTTTGCACAGCTGCTAATGCATACAGAAATTTTGTTTGGTGTTTACTGTCACGAGTTCTAACCGTTTAAAAGAAACTCATCTATCAGCAGAGAAGAAATCGATGCACTTCTTGAAAAATTATCTATGAGCTCAAGGTGGGTTTACAGCCAAGGTATTTAGGACATTTTGTACATTAATTACTCAAAACCTACCATGAGGTGAGTTTCTGCCTACATACACTAATGGCTTTCAGAGTTTAATCTCTCATCAGTGGAACTCCTTTGGTGAAATCCCTAAGGGATTATGTAGTACTGTCTAATCACTTGACAAATTTCATTTACTTGAAACTGAAGCTAGGTTTGAATTATACGAAGTGTGTAGGAGGAATCAAATTCAAAGCAGGAAAACAGAATCTGGACAGGACCAGATTTATCATGATGCTCATATCTAAACTGTTTAACAATAAATGAAACAATTTCCCCAGGGAAACATATCAGTTGTATATATGTGCATATGCCCATGAGAAACTCAAATTGCTTACAAATGACATACAACATAGCATGAATCAGGAAGAAAAAAAAATGGGAAATTTTAATAATTTTGTACCATCTAACAAAAAAAAAAGACAAAAACTTATTGCTCTGATTTGTACAGTAGGCTGCCACTCTACAAAGATGGTTATTTGGCATAAACTACATGCTGCAGAAACACGTAGATGGATCTGTGCTCTGAAGTTGAGCCCTGCGACCCAAAGCATCACCTGCACCACTGGGTGAGTGGAGCCCCACTCCTGTGCGCTGCCACCTCCCTGCTGCAGAATGGCCACTGCCGGTTCCCCACTAAATAGCAATTCTCGGTGGCTGAACACATCCTGACGGCTAACGCCGTGAAAGTCGTGGCATTATTCTCTGCTACAGTGCACAGGCAGATCTCTACATAAACAAAATCTACCAGAAGACACCACAGAAAATGAAAAGGAACTTAAAATGATGCGTAGCCCTTGGCAGCAAGCTAGCAACATGAAGGTTGTGTGATGCTATACTCCCTTGTGCGATCCATAACCGAGGTCCCCTCTGCCAAGCCCCGCTACATGGCTGGTCCCAGGGAAACACTGTGTTACAGCTCTGAGAAGGACACCCAACAAACACACAGCCCCACGCTATCTCCACAACCCAAATTCACCCAAACATATCGAGTACGCAGCAGCAACAAGAGTTCTTTTGCAAAAAAACCCCTCTTGCTCCATTCAGGAAAGGCTCAGAGCCACCGCATACACACAGACAGACAGACAGACACTCCATCCATCCCTGCACAGAGCAAACGGTGGCAGCGCGGACTGTTTCAGAGCCCTGCTCAAAAGTGACCCAACTGGCCTCATCCCCTCTCAGCGCCCTCAGAGAGCAGATTTAAACAGGCTATTGTTCGATCCCCGGGTACCTTTTTTCTCTTGGCTTTGTTCCGCGTTTTCCTCTGCTGCAGTTTCCATGGCTGGCTTCATACCATCCACCAAAAATGCCGCCCCCCGCCCCCCGGCACAGGCGCTTTCCCCTCGCCTCCTTTCCCGCTCCCTATTGACGGCAGCGACGACGAAGCGCCTCTGTTCTCCCTCCCGCGGATCACAGCCCCTTCCACATCGCCCAGGCTCTTGTCAGCTTCGATCTCGCACCACTCACTGGCCCGCCCGGCGCCGTGCCAGTCGCCGCTCCACCGTACGTCACCACCGGCCCCAGCTATAAGAGAACCCCCGATACCCCTTCCCCACTGTGAGCCGCGGCGAGGGCAGAGGGGGTGAGAAAGAAGGGAGCCCCCCGACAGCATCTGCAAGGGGTGCCCAGGTCGGTGAGCAGCCTCGGGGCTCGCTTTCCCGTGGGAGCCGGCCGCCACGCCGTGCATTTTGATTCATCCCACACACCCCCTGACCTCGCAAGGAATGGGTCAGCAACGAGGGTTTGCCTCCCTGGCTGTGTCCTGCTCACAGAGGCAAAAGCACATGTGAGAGAGGGATAAGAGCAAGAGCTCCTATGTGTATAAGGAAAATCTAAATTCTGACTCAAGAGCACAATGGATAAAAGAAAACACCAAAAAAAAAACCCAGCAGGCTTGCATGACCTAAGATCTGTGAGCAATACCATGAAGGATAAAATGTTTAAGGAAACACAGCTGGGGTTTTAAAACAAAGTCTGCTGTTTAAGACCTAAAGCCAAGCATGAAAATCATAGAAGCATAGAATGGCTTGTGTTGGAAGAGTCTACCCAAGTCCCAACCCCTGCCATGGGCAGGGCTGCTCCCCACCAGCTCAGCTGCCCAGGCCCCATCCAACCTGGCCTGGAGCACCTCCAGGAATGGGGCACCACAGCTTCTCTGGGCAGCTGTGCCAGCGCCTCACCAACCTCTGGGCAAAGGATTTCTGTATAACATCTAACCTAAATCTCCCCTCTTGTCCTATCATCATCTGCCTGTGTAAGTCAGTCTCCCTTCTGCTTATAAGTCCCCTGAAAAACTATGAGGCCATAATGAGGTCTCCCCAGAGCCTTCTCCTCTCTAGGCTGAACAAGTGCAGCTCCCTCAGCATTTCTTCATAGACGATGTGCTCCAGCCCTCTGATCATCTTTGTGGCCCTCCTCTGGACCCACTCCAACTTCTCTGTTCAGTGAGCAGATCACTGCCAACAAGGCCACATGTGATCACTCCCCCACTCCCTTACCTCCAGCAAAGCCAGGAAGTGGCATCAGCACTCCTCAGGCCCATGCAAGTATTATTTAACTTCCAAAACCCAAGCCAACATATTCAGACACTGTATTAAAGCTAATTACCTTGTCCATCACCCTGCTTGTCTCTGGCCTAACAGTATGTCCTGCTGCACAGCACAGCCATGCCCAAGCAAGCCTCTTGTTGCAGGAGGGTAGTGAAGCATCCAAGGAGTAATTTGCTTTGTAATCTGGTGGATTTTGGTGGTTCACAGCCTCTGCAGCCCATTCTGCCGGCTGCAAAGACGTTGGGCAGATTCAGCAAATGCTGAAGATGTAAAACTACAAGCTGCGTGTTCCATATAACAGATTCAACCAGGAGAGTGGGAAGAGGGAAGCAGTCCAAAAAATTTTAGCTGCAATTCAGCCTTTTCTGACTGAAGTTCTTACACCCACAAGTTTGCTGTGCATTTTTATTTCTATAGATGTTGAGTGACAAGCAGAACAAGCCTCAGACCCAGCCTTCAGAGAAAGTTTCCTTCTTTCAGAAGAAACCAGCACATGATTTTCCTCTCTTACCACTGTCACCACAGCAGCAGCTGAGCAGAAATGCCCAAAGCAAAGTAATGAGCATACTGTGTCCCAACCCCGCCAACAAGAGGTCTCATTCTTCTCACTTATCTTAAGATTTCATAGCACAGAACCAGGACTTGACAACTATCAAGCATTTGCCTAAAAACCTAAAGGAAGAGTCTGGGATCAAAGCTTTTATCTCAGCAGAACTCCTTACAAGCAGGATGAATTAATTTGTAGAGGAAGTTTCCTCAGGAACCCACGTGCTGGGCTCCTGCAGGTAATCAAATCAGCAGTACCAGCAGAAACCTCACCCCAGGTGCAAGGCTTAATTTTCCAGTCTTCTGTAATGCACACGCAGCAGTCCACACACATTACAATCCCTGTCCCAGTACAACCATGTAAAGCAAACACGCTCCTTCATGAAAGCAGCTGAAAGGGAAAACCGCATGTGATATGTTTGGCAAGTTGCTTGAACCATTACTAAAAGTTTTTCAAATTCTGTAGCCAAAAAGGAAAGAACTTCATTAGACTTCGGATAACAGTTATGTAAACTTTTTATAAAGAGTGTTTTTATTCCGTTTAGCATCACTACGATAGAAAATACACAACAAACACATCCTTACTTGCCAAAAGTCATACCAACTTCAGCCATTGGTCAAATCAGTGGACTGTTTCTGACATTGATATTCCCTTTTTGGAACTTATCATTCAGTCCGTCCATCTGCTCTCAGATGTAACAGTCTAAAGGTCATTAAGAAGGTGAGGTATAGACTGTCACATCTGCGAGGGCTCAAACCTTGCTTCTGACTACCCCATGTTACAAAAAGCCTGCTCAAAAACTAATCCAAGTGACAGTATTTTAATACACTTAGTAGTATAAACACACAGAAAATACAAATGTCACCTAAATTTTCCTTTCTTTAAACAGAAAATATGTTTGGCAGGACTTTCAGTTCTGCCTTTGGCGGAAACCTGCTAACAATCCCCCTTTCTCTCTGTCAGTGAGACCTACACCTTCAAACAACTGTGCGCTTCCCTGCTGGCAAGCAGATTTTGTTGGGCAGACTCAAGACTTCAGAGCAGATGTTTTATAAACACAAAATTCTAAGAGGCTAGGACACTATTTTCCCCTACTTTCTCCCATGATAACATGGGATATACATTAATCTTCCCCTAACAAGCAATGCAGAAGTAAGCGCACAATACCAAAACTTCACAACAACATGAACAAAAGACTTCAGAAGTCATCAGTCTGGTCTGTTCAGAAGCACTAATTCTTCTAAATCATCCTCTAAAAGCTTTAGGAGATGCCTAAGTTTAACGCTCTCTCCCACTGCTGTCTGCTTTCCTGGATACTGGATCACACAATGGGTTTAAGGACTTATCATCTTAAGCCATTTCTTAATCTTCCAGCTCATCTGATAACAAAGCAGATATAAAGCATACACTACTCAGTGCAAACATGGGTACGAATCTCATGCATCAAGTCTTAATTTGAGCCAGCAAATTGTCTCCGCCATCACTCCACCTCTTCATCAGATATGTCCTTTTCATCTGATCAGACGGGGAAACACCAAGTCTATGTCTATGACAATATGGCAAAAGATAATGCCTCAGAGGTAGAAAGGACAAAAAATTATTTAAGGACTGATACTTAGCAAAAACCTGCTGTACCTACCAGGCTGATTTAGATCACCAGTGATCAGAAAGGCGGCTCATTACATTTCACGAGTTCAGCCCCACGTTTCACTAGCAGTTCAAAATAAAAATGCAAATGAGAAGGGCAGTCCAAGATAGGGTTCTGCTGCTAAAGCACATGGCTGTGGGGAACATCACTGAGACTTGGGAAAAATAATACAGAATCCTAGCAGACATAACTCAGGAAGAACAGCAGTGGAGCAAATATATGAAGGTACTGCAGACCAAGTGACATTTACTGCAAAGTAGCACTAAAGAGGTTTTACTTCATTTCATCTAGTTAAAAAGAAAACAGAAAACATGTAATCACTTTGCTCAGTGAAGTAAAGCAGTCCCATCTGAGAAGTTTAAAATTCTGTTCAAAATCCAATTCCATTCAGATGGCAATTCTCTTGAACACCTATCTTTAATGTCACTGAATCTACATAGTTTACATTCCTGAAGGCCATGGAACTCTATTATAAGCTACTGAAAATTCTTTAGAAAGTTTAAGATGAGCACATTTTTGCCATTTCTACAGAGACTTTACAGAGCTGTAACAGTCTTCCCATATAGTTCAAGAACAATTTGAGATCATTCTATGAGATCTGAGACTCCAACGGTAAAATTCAAAGCCTGTCCCTCAGACAAGACTGACATATTCCAAACAACTTCTTTTAAAGGCAACTTGAGGCATAGAAAGCATAGAAAAACATTCAAGAGAAGGAACAAACACACAAGCAGTCACTTGCTGCGTCTTAGTGTAACTACTTGTGTTCAGATCTGCTTTTTTTTCAAGGGAAAATGGTTTTAATTTGAAGGAGAGAAGATTTAAGTTGGACATCAGGGAGAAGTTCTTTACCATGAGAGTGGTGAGGTGGTAGACAGACTGCCCAGAAAGGTTGTGGATGCCCTGTCTTTGGAGGTGTTCAAGGCCAGGTTAGATGGGGCCCAGGGCAGCCTGGTCTAGTATTAGACATGGAGGTCAGCAGCCCTGACTGCGGCAGGGGTGGGGGTTGGAGTTTTTGTGATCCTTGAGGTCCCTTCCAACCCGAGCCATTCTATGATTCTATGATTTTGCTTTAACCTTGGTTATGCAAAAGCAATCAAATGTTCCACGTGGATAAAATTAGAGCATGACAACAGGCTTGTAGTTGTACAGTAGTTGTGTACCTAGCAAGCACTTAAAAAGAAATAATCTGGGGCCCATTCTTCAGTCATATTAGATTACTAAGAAAACCAAATCCTAATTAATGATCTCATGAACAAATAATAGTGAAAAAACCCTGCACTTTTACCACAGCATAAAATACAGACTATTAAAAAATATGAGTTCACAATGCAGTTAGGAACTGCAGTCTTGGGCTTCTGGACAAACGGAAAATTAAAAGCCTAAGGAGTTATCTTTTCAAGCAAAGGGAGTTGCTGAGTTCACAGATACAGGTGGTCCCGGAGGGTGAACAGAGCTTGACAGTATGAAGGTGCAACCTCTTTCCCCCAGCCACATGAAAACCACAGTGATTGCTGCCAAGCAAAACAACTGGCAGCAGGCCCAAAAAGTTCATGTTTTGTTGTTGGGTTTCATACATTTCTCTGGCTGGCCTGCTAGCATCCAGCTGGATCACGGCTTCAGTCCACTGCAGTTTTCACCACTGGAGAGAATCATAGGCAGTGAACAGCCTGAATTTGGAACATAGATAGATGGCTTTATTTGTAACAAAAAGAAATAATAAACCTTACAGATTGAATAGGTAGTCCTATATAGCTTTTCCAGTATCCAAGGCTTGGACAGCTTCAAGTCTCAAAAAATGATCAAGTGGCAGAGATGTGAAAGCTAACAAAAGATAAAATCCCAAGAGACGCAATCAAGGTTAAAACGAAAGCAAGACTAGGTGACCTTCTCAACCAGATGGAAAGTCCATTTCTGCTTATGAAAGGCACACAACAGTATGTAAATAATTTTTTTTAAAAAGCTACATATTATTTTTTAAGCCAAAGCAAT